>NC_089188.1:2105390-2405390 GCF_947507565.1 Oscarella lobularis | reverse complement strand
GGTACGAATTTTCGCGTCGATTTTGCCTCTTCTATTCTTCGTTTAGGTCACAAGGACAAATCCTCGTCCGCTCTGTGTCTCCTTCGCGTTCTTTATCTGTTGAATAACAAGTGGCCGCTTCTTTATGACGTGTGTTGACGGCGAATTGAATTCCTGTTGTCCAAACGGGGTTATTTTAGGCGGTTGACGTGCGGCGAAAGATTCTACCGACGTCTGAATTCGTGAACAGCAAACTGACGGCGAAAGCGACTCGCCAACTCCAAGGCAAGACTACCCCTCCACGTATAATAATAATAATTGATGGATATTAGATCCTTTTGTCATTATGACGGGAAATTTTCCAACGTGGCTAGTTGATCTGACGAAGTCTTTGTACGAATGCATACGCTGTTTTTTTTGGGGGGGCAATTTATCTCGTATTTTTAGTCAATTTCTGTTTCCTTTTGAATGTCGTCAACAGCTGTTCTTCTCCTCAGCGTTTGACCGCGACAGAGCCATGGCACGACTTCAGGTAAAAAGAAAACGCAGCGAAATATTTATTTTTTAATAGAATCTATTTTTTAGGAGCAGCAGCCTGAACTGACAAGCAGGGAGCCCTCGAATCGATTCGTGCCTAGACTGGACAAAAGAAAAGTTCGGTTTCTCTCTCTCACTTTAGTCTCAGCATTTCTACTGTTTTCACAGAGAGCTGTGTCTCGTACTCGAATCCTGAGGCAAGCTGAGGCGATAATGAACGAATTGGGCAGCTCGAGATCCGTTCTCGAAGTGAGCTTCTCAAACGAAGTAAGTCTCCTTGAACAACGTGGCGAAAAATCTAATTTCTTCCCGTTTAGGTTGGCACGGGCTTGGGACCGACATTGGAGTTCTACACTCTCGTTTCCAGGGAACTCCAGCGCGCTGATTTGAAGATGTGGCGGGGCGAAGAGTACGAATTGCCTGAGGGAACAAGTAGGAATAAACCCAACGCTTTGGCCCCGTTACTCTACTTTCAATAGCGGCTTCCGAAGAAACTAGAGCTCGCCTATACATTAAATCGCCTGGTGGACTCTTTCCCGGTATAAAACGAGTCAATTAAATAGCGATTCTTCTAGCTCTGTCTTCGTAACAGCTTGTATGACTATTGATGGCGACAGAGATCTCTTCGTCCACGTGCTAGACCAATTCCGCTTCCTAGGGAAGTTTTTGGCTAAGTCTATGTTGGACTCTCGAATGGTAGACATAACCACGATCATTTTTTTTATTTCTATTGCTTTTCTTTAGGTCGATCTTCCACTTAGCGTTCCGTTTTATAAGTGGATGCTCGGGCAAGAGTCAGCCCTTTCTCCAGCAGATCTTTGGGTATGCGCGACTGGATGAATTTAGGGTGAAAATACACTGTCGTTCTTTCTAGGACGTTGATCCTGTTCTGGCGAAATCGTACTGTCAGCTGCGCAGTTCCGTGATGGAAAAACGTCGCGTGGAATCGAATGACTCTCTCGTTCGTTATTCTTCTTTTTCCGGAGACGAAAAATAGCGAAAATCTGGTGTTTTTGTAGAGCGACGAAGAAAAGGCGGCTGCCATTGATGGAATTCGCATTGACGAATCCAAAATTGAAGATCTGGATTTGGATTTCACATTGCCCGGCAACAGAGACATCGAGCTCAAAGTAGAGCAGAATCTCATCATTTTCTACAAAATCCCTTCACTATTTATTCTAGCCCGGCGGCAGAGACGTTCTCGTGACGATAGAAAATCTCGACGAATATTTAGAGGTGAGTTCATAGTCTCGTTTTAGTAGGGAAACGCGTAGACTATTGATGGGCAGCTCGTTTGGCGGTGGACTCTCATCGAAGGCGTGTCCGATCAGTTCAAAGCCTTCCGCGAGGGATTTGCGTCTGTTTTTCCGCTTTCAGCGCTCAGTGCTTTCTATCCACACGAGGTAGGAATATTATGAAATTTCCTCTAGTCAATTCATCTGCTTGTTTCAGTTGGAATTGCTTTTGTGTGGAAGTGACGAAGAAAAATGGGATATAAGAGGTAAGACTGCACGCCCTCTTCACCCCTTTGAGTTCTAGATTGATTGTCACGCAGTTTTGGTTGATAATTGTCGCCCCGATCACGGCTACACACATGATAGGTAGGAAAAAAACGTAGAAGAGGCAGACATCCTGTAATAATCTCATCCTAGTCGGGCTGTTCAAATGCTCTTTGAGATTATGAGTTCGTATGATTTGATGCAAAGACGTTGCTTTGTTCAATTCGTCACTGGTTGTCCTCATCTTCCCGTTGGAGGTAGTCAACGAATTCTCGCCTTTGTCTCTCCTTTTATCGCTTCGTTTTTCTTCTTCAGGCTTTCGAAGCCTCAATCCGCCGCTAACAATAGTGAGAAAAACAATTGAACCGCCGCTGAATCCCGACGACTTTCTCCCGTCCGTGATGACGTGCGTAAACTATCTGAAATTGCCTGATTACTCGTCCAAAGCGACGATGACTGCCAAGCTGAAACAGGCTGCTCTCGAAGGGCAGCACTCTTTTCATCTGTCATGAAGCGAGCGTAAGTCTTTAGCTAATCGTTTCTTCGTAACTTATAGCACGTGGGGGTGTGATCCTCGACTTTATTTTCAGTTTGCGTTTAAAATTCTATTACGTAGAATAGAAGAACCTCTATCTAGCAATCAAAACTAAAAGCATTAGGACGTCCGATCAAAGCGAGCCAATCTAGCATGTCTAACAATGTCTGGATCCCATCCAATTGGCCCACTCTCTTCATTGGACATCAGATCTTCAGGAGGAGCAGACGGTTCCACTAATAAATAAATAAATAAATAAATAAATAAATATCAATATAAAGCTAAACTAACCAGGTGTCTGTGAACTTTCTTTGAGACTCTCTTTAATTGCTTTTTGCAGTTCAGGATCGTCAGAATTATCCGGGTCAGCCATCCGGGAAGAAGTTTGCGACCGATTTCGTCTCTGGGTCAACGGTCGAAGTCTCGGCGATTGCTCGGCACGCAAACTCGCAGCAATAGCAGCTTGCACTTCAGGACTATCCTCTTCACCTGGTGCCACGCCCCCAACAGTTCCACTACTTCTCGTAGTAGTCGTGGTGCGAGCTGGTTGCCACGCCCTCGCCCCAAAATCCGGAAATAAACCGAACATGAGATTTCGTAACGGGCCTTTCACGTAAGCGAGTCCGACGAGAATTCCGGCGAGATGACCGAGGAAGGAGACGTTCGGAAAGAGAAGCGACGTGACGACTAATTCGACCCAACAGGCGTATCGCGTCGGCACGACAATGAAACCCATGATGGACGTGCGCGCGCTAGGCGGCATGTCGAACGTCGTTAGAATTTTGAGAGCGAATAGAACAGCGGAAAAGCCGACGGCACAGTCAGTGTAATAATGGGGCTGGGAGAGAGCGTCGACGGCGATGAGATTCAATGCGACGAGCGTCGCGCTCGTCAAAACGGTGAAAACGGCGATGAGGTAGAGAAATCGGCCGCTGCCCATGCGCGGTTCTAACGAGCGGCCTTTCCATAGAAACGAGGCCATGTTGTAGTAGAGATGCCACTCGTCGGCGTGCAAAAAGGCGGCCCAGATGAGACGCGACCATTGGCCTTTGTGCCAAACGTGAAAGGCGCTCACGCACGCTTCCTTGATGCTCGGCACGCGTATCAATCGAAATCGACGCAGGAGACCGAGGTAGACGGACGCATTTGCGGCGACGATTCCGAGTGTGACGGGCGGAATGTGCTGGACTCCCATTTGGAGGATTTGCGCGGCGAGAAGAAAGACTCCCAAGCCGGCGCTGCGACGACGACCGTAGCCGCGACCGTAGCCGCCGCCGTAGCCGCCGCCGCCGCGCCAGTGGCGACCTCCTCTTCGCGGAAAGAACATTGTCGCGTATTATCGCGTAGAATCGCGCACTCCTACGCGACGAGATGGAACTCGTGGCGATCCTCGTCGCCGTACTGGTAGTTCTCCTTACGTGTACGTCTCACCGTTGACGCTCGTCTACACGCCTTTAATCGCTTAGTCTAGTGGGCCTAACGAGATGCGTCTACGGTCGACAGAAGCGCGGAAATCGAATCCTTTTCGTTGGTCTCAACGATTCGGGAAAAACGAAAATGTTTCTACGCGTAAGTCGCCAAAGCGTCACTCCACCAGCTCGAATACGTTACATTAGCTCGTTTCGGGCAAGGAAGCGAAGACCCAGACGTCGATAAAGGAGAACAAAGGAAGTCTCGCAATCAAACTCGGAAATAAAGAACAAATAGCTGAACTAGTCGACATTCCTGGTCACGAGAGAGTCCGATCGCACGTTCTCGATCAGTACAAAGACGGCGTAAGGTAAAAAAAAACAATTTCAAACGTGAAAAATTATTTTTGAGAAGAATCTTACTCTATTCATAGAGGAATAGTCCTGGTCATTGATAGTGCCAATTTAGAAGGACGCGATGTTGCCGAACTTGTCTACGATATTTTGGCGGATGCCTTTTTTGGAGGGAATCGAATTCCCTTACTATTGGCTTGCAACAAGCAAGGTGGATTTCTTAGAACTAAGACTTATGTATATATATATATCTTGTGATTAGATATGCCAACAGCTAAATCTCAAGCTGTTATTAAATCATTGCTTGAAAAGGAAATGTGAGTCTATTTTATTAATTAGTTAAATTTATTATGAATTATGTGCATTTTTAGAGATGCTCTTCGCGTGACTCGCTCTGCTGCGTTGGAGGGAATTGACAATACAAAATCGCCAGATAAAAATGCCTTTATAGGTAAACAAGGAAAACCGTTTGAATTTAGTCACATCAGCTGTCCTATAAATTTTGCCGAATGCGCATGCACCAGTGACACTGATATGAAACCGGTTCAAACTTGGATAGAGAACCTCTTTTGAGAATAAAGGTTTTCCTCATCCGGGATCGCTTCAGCCAATTAGTTGTCCGGGAGACGTAAAAAAAATGGCCGACAGTCGCATCGACATTCACAAACCCGCAATAACGCCCGAAATGCGCGAACGAATCGAAATCCGCTCGGCGCGCAAAGTCTACGAACGTTCGGCGCAAGCCGAATCGCCGAGCAAGGACTTCTACCAGCTCGTCGTCACCGAAAAAGGCGTCCTTCTTCGCTGGTGGGTTCTCACGCTTCGCCACGGCCAAAAACCCGTGCCAAACGAGTCGGTTGCAACGTGCGAAGACTTTCCCCACGACGCGATCATGCTGAGCGACATCGAACGCGTTTTCGGCGTCGAAGTGAAAGAGGTTCCCTAATTAATTGTTTGAAGGGGGGAGGGGTTAATAGAGGGGCGTGGTTCTAGGATGCACTTCGAATTGTTCGAGGTGGCGAACTCGATTGGCTTTCGCGTTTGCCAACGAGTCTTTTTATTAATGAAATTGCCGTTCATCTCGATTTGACGTCCCTTTTTCAATTGGGGCGTGTCAGTCGACATTTTCGACTTCTCTGCCATTCCAATGCCCTTTGGGAAAAATTGTTCTATGTGCAGAATGTGGGCGGGGTCGTTGCGGATGAGGTCAAGGAATTAGCGAGAGAAGTTGGCTGGAAGAAAGTTTATTTTACGAATAAATTGAAGTTGAGAATGCAAGTGGCGAGACTGAGGGAGAAGAGAGTATCGAAAGAGGAGATGAGTGCTGCTCATCATGTAACCTTTTTGACAGAAAACAAAGGCGGAAATTAGCCAAAAGAACTAGACTGTAGCATTTTATTCTTGCAAAAGCTGAGAGTCACTGGTAGTACACTTGAACAATATATACTAACGGTTGGAATTCGCGGCCTAAGGTAGACTACGTAAGTGGGACCCATCTCTCTATATATTCACTATCCATATTTAAAACCAGTTCACTCACCCTCGTAATCAGCGCAGTCCCACATGGTCTAGTGGTTAGGATCCCAGGTTTTCACCCTGGTGGCCCGGGTTCGATTCCCGGTGTGGGAGATGCAGAAATTTTTGTTTCTTTTTTGCTCAATTTTTTTACTCTTTAGATTTTGAATCAAAAACACTCTACTCGTAGCATCATCGTCGAAAGAAAAGAGCGAAAATCGTACGTTTTCGACCATGTGATCGACGCACGCTAAGCAAACGGGTTACGCCTTACTCATATCTGCAGTTGCCTCTTTTGAGCCGTTACTCGCACGAGCAAACGGCAGTTTCACGAAAATTCGAGCGTCATGTCTGACGACAAGAGCCCAGCGCCGCCCCAGCGCAGCGCATCGATGCAAAAATCCGATACCGGCTCCATGCCCTCTTTCTTCAAAGGAGAAGAAAAGAAAAAGTCGAAAGGCGGTAAAAATCTATTTGGAAAGTCGAAAGACGGTAAGAAGAAGAAGGGGGACCCCGCGCGCCGCGTGGGTAAGAAAATTGTTTACAGCGAAAGGAAAGATTGACATATCGTCGCCGCGAAACTTCGAACATACGGTCCACGTCGGTTTCGATCCCGACACAGGCGAATTCACGGTCAGTGAAAGAGTCCCCAACGCATCCCCCAAAAGGGGGCCTCACCCGCAAATTAGCACTTATTGCGACTTCCCATAGGGAATGCCCGAAGCGTGGACGAAACTTCTCCAGCATTCAGGCATTACGCTAGCAGAAAAGCAGAAAAATCCTCAGGTAGAGTAGACTTATCTCACCCGGAAGCAGGATACGATTCCCCTTGCTACTCTTCCTTCCCTTCAGGCCGTCATAGACGTACTCAAATTCTACGACTCGGAAAAGAACGCCGAAGCAAGTGAACTGAAATACATGACAGTATCAAAGAAGGCCACAGGTAAAAGAGAAGCCTTCACTCCAATAACACATAATTCAATTTGGATTAGCTCCACCTAAAGTGGCTGTGACTGACCCGTCACTCTTCCAAAGGCCCGATCATCTCGAACCAGTAAATCAATACATAAATAATTAATAGATTATTTATCTGTTGTTTAGGCTCGAGCTGCACCCCAGCCTCCTAAGAAAGATATACCTACAACTGCTGTAGCAGAAGAGGCGGCTCCTCCTGTAGCACCCAGGCCAGAAGCAACAAAAAAGGCAAGTTGGATTTCTATTGGTTGACTCCTTGGATAAACATTCTTTAGCCGCCTGAAGCGAAACAACAGCCACAAGGTAAATAGAACAAAGGGAATATCTATATATTTGATTTTATTATTATTTCTTATAGCCCAAATGCGTGCAACGAAGAAGAAGCAGAAGATGACTGATGAGGAAATCGTTGCAAAATTAAGTATAAATTGATACGTATACGCTCCTTGGACACTATAACCTTGGCTCTGTTTTAGAGCAAATTGTTAGTGTAGGAGATCCTAAGAAAAAGTACACGAAATTTGAGAAAATAGGGCAGGGGTAAGAGAGAATTTTGACCTTCTGAAAATTAGCTTCTGAACTTTCTGTTTTAGAGCGTCTGGTACTGTATACACTGCTATTGAATTAGCCACTGGAAACGAGGTAAATTATTTAATAATTTTTTCACGCACTTCTAATTTTTTCTATAGGTTGCTATCAAGCAGATGAATTTACAACAGCAGCCTAAAAAAGAATTGATTATCAATGAAATCCTGGTGATGAGAGAGAACAAGAACGCTAATATCGTTAATTACTTGGATAGTTTTCTGGTGGGAGAAGAACTGTGGGTAAGTAAAAATAAATCCAATTAAAATTAATTAATTAATTAAATTAAGGTTGTCATGGAGTACTTGGCTGGAGGTTCTCTGACGGACGTTGTCACGGAAACGGTAATGTCAGAAGGTCAAATTGCTGCAGTATCAAGAGAGGTAAGTGCACTTGCGTGACCTTAACATTTTATTTAATTATTTCTTCAGTGTTTGCAAGCGCTAAGCTTCTTGCACGCCAACTCTGTCATACATCGAGACATCAAAAGCGATAATATTCTTCTTGGAATGGATGGTCGCGTTAAACTGAGTAAGTATCAGAAAAGAATTATTTATTTTCTCTAATTCTTTCTTCAGCTGACTTTGGGTTCTGCGCTCAAATCACGCCCGAACAATCCAAACGTTCTACCATGGTCGGAACGCCCTATTGGATGGCACCGGAAGTCGTCACGCGGAAAGCGTATGGACCAAAGGTGGGAAAAATCTGTAGCTACTTCCGGGTTCTCATCTAATCTCTCTAAGGTTGACATTTGGAGTCTTGGTATCATGGCTATTGAGATGGTAGAAGGAGAGCCGCCCTACTTGAATGAGAATCCACTTCGCGTATAATCCACTTATATTCTCTCTCTTCTCCTCTCTATTGATTTTCTAGGCTCTCTACCTGATTGCTACAAATGGCACTCCAGAAATTCAACATCCGGAACGTCTATCTGAAGATTTCCGAGACTTCCTCGCCAGTTGCCTAGAGATGGACGTCGACAGAAGAACATCAGCTGAAGAACTCTTAAGAGTCAGTAGAAAAAATATTTAGAGACTTTTTTCAATATCTCTTCTATCTAGCATCGTTTTCTGAGAAAGGCAGCGCCTTTGCCGAGCCTAACGCCACTTATATTGGCTGCGAAGGAGCAGCAGAGTAAAAATCGTTGAGATAGGGGGTGGGAGTGGCTTGCAATTTTTCTTTGCGTCTCTTATAGTGTACTTTCTTTCATGGTGTCTCTCTTTACCCCCCTTTTTGGTTCTTTTTTTGCATGTGGTCGTGTATGAGGATATAGTGTAGTCGCACGTCGTGCATTGCGAACTTTTGTAAATCCGTATATTTGGTTGAGGGTGCGATAACGACGGCGCAGAAAAATGTCGAATGAGGCTAAGGGTCCCAGCGCGCGTTAAGACTCGAATTCGCGTCAGCCTGGCTACCAATAAATCAAAACTAGATGTAATTAATGCCAGACGGATATGAATGTTTCATTGTGTGTCTCTGGTATTTGGTATATTGCCTTGGACACGTGATTGAATTGCGACTGCGTGCATTTTTCCCCCAGCGAAAGTGAAATTCACGCTTTGAGAGAATGGCAGAGGGCAGCGACATCTTCAAGGAGATAAATGAGCATTTGACAAAAACGCAGACACTCCTGGAAACAGAGAGGGCCAAGCTGAAAGACGAGCGAGAGAAAATGGAGCACGATTTTCCCATTCTTCACAAATTCACGTCTGACCCCATCAAACTCAACATAGGCGGTCAGATCTTCATGACGAGTCTTTCGACGCTTACGCGTGATCCGAAATCGATGCTGGCGTCCATGTTTAGTGGACGATTCGATTTGAAACCGGGAGAAGACGGGAGTTACTTCATCGATCGTGACCCAACGCACTTCTGCTACATTTTGAATTATCTTCGAACGGGAAAAATCATTTTTCCCGAGAAGAAAGTAGCAAGAAGGAGGCTGCAGCTGGAGGCAGAATTTTTCAATATTCAAGCAATTGCTCAGTTACTGACGTCAACGTCAAATCCAGTTCTGCCTGAAAGCGTCATCGTCTCTTCTGACAGTCAGTACCAGGAAGTTCTGGCGTTATGGCTTCAAGACGATGGCATTGGAGCTGAGAACTGGATGCTCATTTACAGAGGCACCAGAGATGGTTTTCAAGCGTCAACTTTCCATTCTCTCTGTGACAATAAGGGTGCCACCATTAGCGTCATTAAAACAACACACGACTATATTTTTGGTGGCTATACTAATGTTGGTTGGAAAAGCAGCGGTGAACATGTGCAAAGCACAAGCAGTTTTCTGTTTGCATTTGTGTCCCACGCCCTGGGATCACAGTCATTTCGAGCATTTTCAACCAAAAACAGCGCATATGCCGCCTATCACAATGCATCTTGTCATGTTGTTTTTGGTGGGGGTTGCGACCTTCTTATTGCAGACCAAAGCAATACTAAGTCAAACAGTTCCAGCAATTGGGGTCATACATATGATTTACCTCCAGGCAAAGATGCCAACTGGCTCACTGGGCAACAGAATTTTCAAACGGTTGAAATTGAAGTATTTGCCAGACAGTAAAAGCAGAAACTTTGATTTGTTTTTTTTGTAGTTTTGCTCGTTCGATACGGGTCATTTTTTGTCGACTGTACGGGTGCTTGAATTATCGATGTCTTGCTGCCTGCGTTTCTGGTCTCGCTATCGCGAGCCAGGCCACATTTCGCTGAACGAAATGCCTCAAGTGACTCTAGACTCAAACAAAATGGGTACGACAAAACGAGAAACGGCACAAACGCAAAAATCCGTATCGCTCTTCTCAAAGGCCCCGATTGCGTGATCGTGAAAGGAGGAAAACGCGTCTGCGGAACAGGAGCCGCATTAGCCAACGCACCCATAGTCCAAAACAAAGCCTATTTCGAGATGAAAATCCAATCCGGAGGTAAGCAAGAGCCCAAAAACTCGAAAAAATCCCATCCTCCCTTGTCTTTCGACTCAAAGGCATATGGGGCGTCGGCCTAGCGACCGTCAAATCGAAACTAGACATCATCCCCCTTGGAAAAGACTCCCAAAGCTGGGTCCTCCGCTCGGACGGAACAGTTTGCCACAACGACGAAGTTCTCCACAAAATAGAGACTTTACCAGGAGAAGGAGACATAATAGTAAGAGAAAACATATATTTATTCTACTTGAGAGTATGAGATCTTTGTGTATAGAGCTGTTCGTATGACCACGTAGAACTGAATCTATTTCTCAATGGTAAGTCACTCCAGTGTCCAGTGACTGGTATACGAGGTCAAATCTTTCCAATTTTCTACGGTAAGCTCACGTGAAAACACCAAGTCTCTACAATCTAAATACGCATAGTTGATGACGGTGCTATTCTTGACGTTGCCTTTGCTGATTTTGCTTACCCGCCGCCCGACGGATTCGAACATATAATGTTCGAAAAGAACATTTTATAACAGGAGCCCTCGCGTCACGCCCCCCATTTCTAAATTTATTGCTTTTTGTCTCATCTCATAGATAATAATGTATGTCAGCTGCTCCAATACAAAACAAAACGACATATAAATATATAGTTCACAAGTTATCTTCTTTGAAAACTCATGTAACACTTTAGACACACGGAAACAGTTTCTTCGGCGGCACCAGGTGCCGTCGCTCCGAACTGCGCCTTCTTCACGGCATGACAGCAGCAAGATGAACAAAACGTCTCGCCACAACGAGGACAATTCTCATGCGACTGTGGCAATTTGCTCGTACACTGAAAACACCTCAAACCGCTCAAAATAACTCCTTCGTGATCATTGTTGTCATTATCGCCGCGATTTCGCCTTCGAAGGAAACGAGAAAAACCAGACAGTCTCTTCCTTGCTACTTCCGGTTCCGATGCAACGGAAAGTACTCTAGATTCCGTTTCGCTGTCACTACTGTTTTCACTGTCACTTCTTTCAGATGAATCTTGAATTCGAACTTGACTTTTTCGCATGGCATCTTCATTTATTTCGGTATCATCATCGTCATCATCTGACTTGGGCGTTCTTTCGCGATCTTCTCCACTGTCTCCACTCAGATCCGAAGCGGAATCAACGGGAATCGAAGCAACATCCGTCTTCTTAAAAAGAATTTCAATCATTTTTCCATTTCTCGTAAAAAGCCATATGACGCAAAAGAGCAAGGGAACGCGCCACGATACAAAAACGTAGCCAAGCCAACCAATGAGTCCCACAAGCGAATATCCAAACGACCACCTTGGTCTTTTCCAATAAAACAAATTTCGTATTTCTTCTCCCATATAGATGAGAGTCTGCGCTATTTCGTGGGCTTGGCCCACGAGGAGGCGAAATTGCTTCAGTTTTTCGCGAGATTTTGCGACGTCTTCGTTGCAGGCGTTCAAAAAGCGTTTCTTTTCGTCTTTGAAACGCGGTTGAGCTTGTTTTTTCGTCTCTTCTTGCAGGTAGAGCGCGTAGACTTTCGATTTCGCGTAGCCGAGTAGAAGAATCGCGGGTATGGCGAGAAACGCTGCGGAAAGTAGATATTCTGCAAAAAAGCAGAGCATGCAGCTAGATAGAAGAGCGACGAGTGATTTTAGAGGCGATTTCCAGTGCGTAACGTCGTAGATTTGACGAGCGAGAGCGATAACGTGGCTCTGCGAGTGCTGGAGAAAAGCGATTCGGTCCATAACGTTGTCTATGTTGAGCTCTCTCGACGCCATGGAAAAGTTTCGAGCTACATTCACCGCTTTTCGAGAGAGTTTGAAATGAGATCCCCGGAATGCACGTGGGGCTGTCGGCACGTGATTTCGTTAAAACCCCGTACACCACAGTAACAACACCTTTGTCTCGTCGCTGCGAAATCATGAAGAAAAAGGTTATTCGAGCACGGCTATAGAATTTCTTAGTGCTCGACACGATTATCGATTCCCGTCGCTAGGTTCTTCTCATGGGAAAAAGCGGTTCGGGCAAAACGAGCATGCGATCGATCATATTCGCCAATTACATCGCGCGCGACACGCGCCGACTCGGCGCAACGAGTACGACAATCGCGCAAACCGCCCTCGAACACGATTGCATCACATGACCCCGTATATTCTCTCGCAGTTGACGTCGAACATTCGCACGTGCGTTTCCTTGGCAATCTCGTTTTGAATCTATGGGATTGCGGCGGGTAATACACCCCTAATTTTTTTATTTATTTATTTATTTATTTATTTATTAGTCAAGAGGCTTTCATGGAGAATTATTTCACGAGTCAACGCGATAATATTTTCAAAAATGTCGAAGTGCTGATCTACGTTTTCGACGTGGAAAGTCGCGAAATGGAACGCGACATGCATTATTATCAATCGTGCTTGGAAGCGATATTGCAGAACTCGCCCGAGGCGAAAGTCTTTTGTCTCATCCACAAGATGGATCTAGTGCAAGAAGACCAAAGACACCAGGCAGAGAGAAAAAGATTAATATTATTTATTATTATATGTTTTGTAGATTTATTCTGAAAGGGAGCAAGAGCTTCAGAAATTGTCTCTTCCTTTGCAATGTGTCTGCTTTAGTACATCAATCTGGGATGAGACCTTATATAAGGCAAGTCTTATATAAATTAGGTAAAAGTCTCTATTGCTTCTCGTAGGCGTGGTCATCCATAGTCTATCAGCTCATTCCTAATGTGAAACAACTTGAAGCGAATCTAGATCATTTTGCTGGCATAGTTGAAGCAGATGAAGTTCTCCTTTTTGAAAGAGCAACCTTTTTGGTAAGCAAACAACCCACATATATAATCCATATATATATATATAATCCATCAAGGTTATCTCTCAATCAATGAGAAGAAAGCATGGTGACGTGCACAGATTTGAAAAAATTAGCAATATCATCAAGCAATTCAAACTCAGTTGCAGGTCCCATCAAATACATAACTAATAAAAAAAAATTGACTTTTGTTGTAGCAAGTTGCAGGCTCAGTTTCACTGCATGGAAGTGAGAAATTCTCGATTTGCCGCTTTTGTCGACGTTTTCACATCAAATACTTATGTGATGGTCATTACATCTGATGCCTCTCTCTGTGAGTAAAAATTCCTATATGAGAGCTTTTTTTGGAGAATTTTTTCAGCTTCCGCTGCTATGCTTGTGAATATTCGAAATGCTCGCAAGCATTTTGAAAATTTGGAAAAAATCGACGGCGCCGCCACCTCATCTTTACACGCTATTCAAGTGTAAGAAAATTCCCTTAGAGAGTACCCCGCTGGTGCTGACCTGTCTAAATCAGCTGTGCTTTTGTATGGAACTAGTATTATTACCCTACGAATAAAAGTTCCCCTGGTCCCCAGTCCCCGGATACGAAGATCCCACGTGAAAAAGCGATTCCCTTCGTTCCCGTCGTCAATCTCGTCTCCGATCGACTCGCAATGGCTCCTCGTACGCCCGCAGTAGCCGATCAAGCCTTCGTGACGCTTCTAACGAACGATTCGTACGCTACGGGAGCTCTAGTGCTCGCCCATTCGCTCCACCGCGTCCATACGACCCGATCCCTAGCCGTTCTCGTCACTTCGGACGTCAGCCAGGAGCGTCGGTAAGCGCACGACGCCTTTGGACCCCGCGAAACGACATCGGCGCCTCTTTCTAGGGAACAACTGTCCGCCGTCTTCAATTTAGTCCAGGAAGTGCCACGCCTCGATAGCGAAGACGCCGAAAACCTGCGTCTACTCAATCGACCCGAATTGGGCGTCACGTTCACGAAAATCAACGCTTGGACGTTGATTCAGTTCAATAAATGCGTCTTTCTCGACGCTGATACGCTCGTTGTTCGCAACGTCGACGATCTCTTCGATCGACCCGAATTATCGGCGGCGCCCGACGTCGGATGGCCGGACTGCTTCAATTCGGGAGTTTTCGTCTTCAAACCGGATCGAAGCACGTACAGGGCTTTGCTCGAACACGCGAAAAAACTCGGAAGTTTTGATGGTAGGGTATTCTTTTATCCGGGGACTCGTCTTATGTGAGGGACTTCTTAGGTGGGGATCAGGGACTTTTGAATTCTTTTTGGAGCAACTGGGCGTGCTCCGATCCATCCCACCGTCTTCCTTTCGTATACAATTTGACTGTGAGTACGAGTTATAGTTATGCACCGGCTCTCAAACGGTAATTCAAAATATTTAATTATTTTATGTTCTATTATTAAGATTTTTTTAGATTTGGGAGTGACGTTCGGATTATTCATTTTATCGGTTCGATCAAGCCGTGGCATCACAGCTACAGCACCGCCGCAGATCAAGTGATCCTCTGTCCGGGAACAGCGACAACGCAAGAACCCGTCAGAAAATTCCTCAACATCTGGTGGAACATCTACATAACAGAAATACCATCGGTATTACGAATCATCCTTATGTAGCATATATATATATATATTTTTTTTTTTTTTAGCCTTATCTTGTATTGACTCCACCAACTCCGCCTCTGTCTCCTCCATATGTTAGTTCCGGTCCATATCCGGATCCCTCTGAACCATTACCTGAGGTTAGTGTTCGATTCTCTTTTTTTCCGCCGCCGCCGCCTCCTTCGTCGCCTTCGCCGCTTTCTGGCAGCCCGCGTCGTGATTTCGACGATGGGCGGACTGGGTTACCCGTTTCTAGTTCTACGCAGCCTCAAGTCTTGTCGACGTTTGAGGATTTGCCTATAAGTGATAGTGAAATGAGCAGCGATGAAGTTACTTTTGATCCCCAGGCGGAATCAGAGGCGTGGAGAGCTTCGTGGGAACAGGGACAGATTGATTATATGGGAAGAGATAGCTTTGACAGGATCCAGCAACACATCGACAGTCTCATCAATTCCACAGAGACTACAGCTTCCACAGAGACTACTGATGCTCCGTCAATCACAGATGAAGCAGAAACGAGTGCTTAGTTTGTAAAAAAAGATTATCTTTTTTGTTTGATTAGGTTTTGTGTTAAATAATATACGGGTTGTTTGCGCGCGTATTGTCCCGTATGCGCTTGCGAAGTCTTCGCCATGGATTTGAAGAAACTCATCGACGAACACGCTGATCAGGATCCCGACGTCGCCGTCGCGCCCGACGAGAATTCGATTCTCGACGTGGCGCTCGACTTGGAGCAATCGCTGGCCGAGCAGGGCCTCGTTCGAGGGAACAAGACGTCGCAGGAAGCGCGGCAAGCCGCAGCGCCAGCGCCAACGTTTCTCGACTCCGAATCAGACTCAGAAAACGACGAAGAGACGATAAAAGCGACGAGATTGTCGGCAGCCGTGGAAGTAGCGAAACAAAGCGAAGAGGAAAACGAACGAAGAAGCGGAGCAGGAAAGAGAAGAATTCTCGATGATGACGACGACGAGGAGGAGGAAAAATCACCGAAAAAACCAAAACGAATGGTGAGTGACGACGAAGAAGAGGAAAATCCCGAAGAAACTCGTCCAAAATCGCCAGGTATTAATTAATTAATTAATTATAATTAAATCGATTTTTTTATCTTTTGCCTTAGTTGGGGCTAATGAGGGCGGCGAGAAAACGTTGATGGCGAATATATTCGGTGGTACGAGCAGCGACGAGTCGATAGTCGAAGACGCGGATGTGCCACGGAAGAAGAAAGCGAGACGAAAGAAAAAAGGCGAAACTTCTACTACGGGAGATGGACAGAAGAAAAAGAGAAAGAAAAGTAAGACAACATCAAATATTATATAATTATATATATATTATTTTTTAGGGGCTGACTCTAGTGGATCTGAAACAGAGGAAAAGTATGTGAATTTTTTAAAAAATGACTTGATTTTTCAATAATTCCAGGTCGAAACCCTTGTCGGATTTCGACATGATGATGCAGCAGAAGAAACGCGAACGAAGTCGTTCTCGTCGCAAAACGGGAATCGACGTCGTTAACGCGCGCGAGCAGATGGTCGAGCGATTCATCCACCAAATGTCTGAAGCCGTAGAAGTAAAAAAACCAAACTAACTCAAAAAATAAACTCAGAGGAATTATTAGAGCGATAGGCAAGCGAATAGAGAAGGAAAACCCACTTTAAAAACGGTGGCACTTCTTCCGGAAGTTATCCGTCAATTGAGCAAGTAGTGTACCAAATAAAATAATTAATTATTTAATTAATATTTTTTTCTTAGTGCTGATCTTCGTACTGAATTTCTTGATCACGACGTTCTTCCTGTTATAACGGTAAGCCAGCCAATCAAATTCCACCTAATATTTAAGTATTTTCGCGTTTTCAGAATTGGCTAGCTCCTTTGCCCAATCGGAGTCTTCCCTACGTGAAAATTCGAGAGGGATTACTACGAATTTTGGAGCAGGTAAAAACGCGACTATCTTCTCTTGAAAAAAAAAATTAAAATTTTCTCCTATAAAAGATGGGTAGTTTGGATCGCGATCTCCTCAAGGACAGTTGCATTGGCAAAGCCGTCATGCTACTCTATCGACATCCGCGCGAAACGCAAGCAAACAAGCGCCTAGCGGAAAAAATAATCCGTGCGTTCTCATCAAAAAAAAAAACAGAATACGTCATAATCCTCGTTCTATGCAGACGAATGGGCTAGACCCATATTCGGTCTAAAGAGCGATCCCAAAGAATTGACACGTGAAGAACGAGAGGAACTTGATCACTCCAGAAGATCGCAGCAGACGCGTCGTCGTCTCAGGTTCGAACGCGCCCCTTATCTTCTCCTATATCTACGTTCTCTATTTAGTTCGGGCAACGATTCGATGCGGAGAAAGAGTATAGAGAGCGCTATGAGAGAAGAACAATCAAGGTAAAAAAAAACAAAGATGATTAGGGAGTCATTTTTTTATTTTTAGTGCTTCGAAACCGGGTGATCCTGGCTGGTGTCCGCGCGCTCGCGTTCCCATGCCTTCCGTTCGTGATTACGTCATTCGGCCTCAGTCTATCGTCGATGCTGGGACTTCTAGGGTGGTCAAACGGGGCGAGGATCGACAGGAAAAGATACTGAAGCAGTTTCAGGAGAAGCAGAAGAAACGGCACTCTGGTGGCTCGGCGCTTCGGGTTAATCTCCTTGGGGGTTTTAAGTGATTTAGAAAGTTGTAGTTGTAACCTAATATCACCTATATCACCCTGCCCCCCCAGCGAATAGCGCGCTTGTTTCGTCGTTGTTGCGAGGGCGGCTCCCACGGTTATCGCTTCTCAAACATGGGCGATTCGGTGAAGCAGAAGTTGCCGAAGGCGAATAGTCGCATGAGCGTGCTGCAGCAACAGCAGCCGCACCAGCACCAGCAGCTAAACGAGCTGCCATCTCCAGCCACGCCCCTCCATCAAGCGAGTCTCGTAAAAAACGATGTCTATTCAACTCGCTCCAAAGCCGTACAACGCCTTGCTCTGCAGACGGAAACGAGTCTCATCGAACCTATGGACTACGAAGCAGAAATTCGAAGCAAAAAAGAGAGAATCGACGCCGATTCCCTCAAGGATATGCTTCAATTTCCCAATGACGACATATCGGTTCGTTCGCATGCTCGCGAGCCCGACGCTCAAACGGCGGTTTAGGTGGAGATTCTACCGCGGCAAATTCGCACAGAAAAGTCGACCGTTCCAGCGAGCGCAAGGAGTCAAGCAACAAGTCTTTTCGTCAAGGAGGTAGTCTAGGCTAGAGATCCGCGCGAAGACGCGTTTTCCACGCCGTTTTAGGCTCTCAACTGCTATTCGTCCGATTGGAACACAGTCGAGTCGAAGTATGAGAAGTATTCGGGCAGTTTTGCGAAGTTACAGCGGTAGAACGAGCGCAAAAAGTCGAAAAAATCGCCTCATTTCTCCCCTCGCCTCACAGAGCCGGCTTAGCGTATTCCCTTCGACGCCAGACCTTTCCCGTCGACGTCGTGCAGGAAGAAGAAGAATTCAACGTGAGTACAAAGTCAATTTTGTACACTTTTTGAGAAAAAAGTCGCTTTTTTCAAGGAGGAAGTCGCCAGTCCGATTCGAAGCGATCCGACCACGCCCCTTCTCTTCAAATCGGGCGTACTCACAATGCCCCCGTCACAAACGGAAAATCAGTCATTTATGACGATGAAGGCGAGTCAGAAAAATTCGTCTCCCCTTTTAACGGCTTCCTCCCCCCAGAGTTATAAACGAAAATGGTTCACTTTGAAGCCCGACGATTCGACATACAAACTCGAATATAATAAAGTAATTGATATAGGTAATAAATATTTTAGCTCACATTCAATATATTTGTAGGATGAGAAAAGCACATCAGCACCAAAAGGATCTATTTCTCTAACACACTGCTCAGCTGTAAACAAGGTTAATTAATTAAAAATTATATTATAATTATTATTGATATTGAATTTATTAGATTTCTGTTACCGGAAAGAGTCGAAAATTTGGTTTTGAGCTCGTTATGTTGGGCGACAAGCCCTCGCAATTGCTCTACGCTGAAAACGACGAAGAGATGAAGGATTGGATACGAGTCCTAAGCCAAGTCGTCGAAAGAGAAGCGAAAGACAGCGAAGAATCATCAGGAGAGACATCAATGGGACCGTCACGAAGTCTATCGCGACAAGAAAGCTTGAAATCATCCCTAAGAAATAGCATGCATCCGGAATTACTCAAAGTAAAAAATCAATAAATAATAAATATTTATTATTAGGAATTTTCTTTAGTATGCCAGTGAGACGGATTTTGTGAATGCTTCAAAGAGGAAGGAGAATCGGCAGAAGTTATTCGAAGTGTTGCCGGAATTGGAGCCGAGTCCCTGCCTCTTGCTCAATCCCCACGCCAATCCTCCGCTTCCCAGCGAAAAATTCAACAAGCGAATTCTCGTCGAATTTGAAGAGCTCAAATTTCGAATCACCGCCTTCATGTCGAAGAATTCCCCACTTTCGCACGTCGAACCGTTTTTTACGTCAGCAACTCTCTATGACGCAAGCAAAGGGCGAAAAATTTCCGAAGACTTTCATTTTAATTTGAACGATCCGGCGGCACTGGCGCTTATCTCCAAAACGCCGCCGCCTCTTTCCTTTCTTTCGCCAATTTTTGAAGACGACGAAAGCAACGCTTCCGCTGAATCTACGATTAAAAACTTGAAGCAAGATTTCCCAACGTTTTCGCGAAAAGTAAATATTCCAGATTGATTTTTAGGGGATACTTTCCTTTTTTTCTAGGCGTTATTTAGCTTGACGTTTCCCAATCCCGACATCTATTTGGTCATTCGAATTGAGAAAGTTCTCCAAGGAGGAATCACGACGTCAGCCGAACCCTACATAAAAGCCGGCTCAGGAGACAACACAAAGGCAAGAAGAAATAAAAATTAAAGTGAGAAACTCTGAGAAATGATTCTATTTTAGGCGGCCCACAAATTGCAAAAGCAGGCGAAATTTCTCTGCAGACGATTGGGGAACTATAGAATGCCTTTTGGATGGGCTGCAAGGTAGAACATTAAAAGACATTATATTATTTATTTATTTATTTCTATAGGCCTGTGTTCAAGGATGGTGAAGTCGACTCTAGAGCGAATTTTACGCCAATTTTCAAACAAGTACAAGGCACACTCACACTCTTTTAATATTGAGACTAGAGTCAATTGTTCTTAGGAAAGAGAGCGACTTACTGATGAAGAACTGATGCAAATGCTTTCTCAACTAAAAAGGTTAGAAAAATTAATTATTAAAAATATTTACTAAAGTTTTTCGTACTCAGCGACAAACTGCCCAAATTGACGGTGATTCCCGGATCGCTTCGCGTCTCAATTACAGAAATTCAAGACGAAATCGAAGGCACGCGCGAAAGAAAAAAACTAACTATTTCCGGGTTTGACTTTTCCTTCTCAGATGTCGTGACTCCGTCTCTGGTCGCCGTCAAACCGTCGATTCCTCCGTCGTCGAGAAAGGCGCCTCCCATACGGGAAGTTCAGGAATTCGCTCCCCTGGACGCTTATCATCCTCACATGGAATACTACATCCATTCGGCCTTCTGTAATCATCTCTACGTCTATCCAGTATCCCTCAAACTCGATTCACACAAAGGACTGAAGGTAGACCTATTTAGAGAACTTGACATATAGGGAAAAAAATATTTATTTATTTATTTATTTTTTATAGGCTA
The DNA here is from genome assembly GCF_947507565.1 of Oscarella lobularis. Taxonomy (NCBI): domain Eukaryota; kingdom Metazoa; phylum Porifera; class Homoscleromorpha; order Homosclerophorida; family Oscarellidae; genus Oscarella; species Oscarella lobularis. The sequence goes on along the minus strand of NC_089188.1, from coordinate 2,384,964 downwards.
GAAATATTGCCTGTTGTGTCCAGCTTAAAGACGGAGATGACAAGGACTCGGCGCCACTAACTGTACACGTGAATTCTTTCTCTAAGTCGTTTTTTTCTAGGCTTTTTTGCTCTCTAGAGCATCTATGGGAAAGCGGCTGGTCCCATATTTACTTCGAGTGCGACTACGACCGTCATTTATCATTCGTCGGCTCCGACATTCTACGAAGAAGTTCGTGCGACGTTCTTGCGCATTTTTCTAACGTCGGTGTGATTAGGTCAAAATCAAATTGCCTGTTCAACTCAACGAGAAACATCATCTCTTATTTACCTTCTATCACGTGGCAATCGAGCCCCCACGCGGTTCGCGACACGGAAAACTCCCGCCAGTCGAAAGCATAGGCAAGAAAAAAATCCAACATGCCGGGCGTAATTATTTATATATTTATTTCTAGTTGGATATTCGTGGCTGAAACTCCTCGACGGAAGCAAGTGAGTGAACCCATTTCCTCTTAAAATCAATTCCTAACATATAAGCAGACTTCTACGAGACGCAGTTGGCCTTCCAGTATCAACAAGCCTTCCCCCAGGATACCTCTCCGTAGTCCAATTCGGCATGGGCAAAGGGGTAAAAAAATATATATCTATACATATATATATATTTTTTTTTTTCTTAGTTCTCTGGTCCCAAAGTCGAATGGATTGACAGTTGCAAGGAGCTGTTTCGCGTCGTTACTCGTCTCGTTTCGACGGTGAGCACGCAGGACGAACCGCTTCATCACTTCTTCTGGCTCTGCGACAACATTAGCAACACGCAACCGGCGCACGATGTCGAATTGTGTCGCGCCATCAAGGACCTTCATACGATCACTATAGCTTCGCTCATTCAATTTCTTCCCGTTATTATGAATCAGTTGCTTAAGCTTTTGCTCAGGGAGAGTCCCTGCTCTGAAGAAGTGGCTAGTCATTCGTTGAAGTAGGTAGCATTGTTGAGGAGGAGAATTCTAAGCGATTTTTCTTTAGAGCTCTTCTACATTCCGTGGAGCAAGTCAGCAAAGCGCATCGCGACGAAGTTCTTCATACTTATTTGAAAGTAGACACGAATATACGTGACTTTCCTTAGAAACTTGTTTATTTTTTTAGTATATTTTCATGACGCAGAGGTTGTCGTCGAAAAAGACGATTCACGAAGAAATGGCGAAGAATTTGACGAAGCTCTTGAGACGATCGGGCGACAACGCCGTCGAAACGTTTCTCAGAGTAAAGAAAAGTTCACTTTTAGAACGTCATTAGACTGATCTTATATATAGCATTGCTGGTTTTTCTTGGAAATCATTGCTAAGAGCATGGCTCAGCATTTGGTGCTCGAAAACAAAATCACGGTATTTTTTATGTAATTTTTTGAAATTGTCTGATTATTTGTTTAGAAATTGAGAGAGTCGCGTTTTCCCGTTGATTTTGTCATCAGCTTGGAGAGTCTGGTCGGAGCTATTGCCGTTCACGTGTGGAAAGATCACAAGAACACGAGAACCAAAGTAAGGGAAAAGAAAGTCTTCTCTCTAAACTATAGATCTGATAATTTTTTATAGATAGCGAATAGGAGACTGGCTCATTTTGTCAAGGTTAGTTTGTTAGCAAAAAAGAATTAATTTCACTATTTTTTAATTAATTAAAGGATTGTTTTACGTACATGGATCGTGGAAAAGTTTTTCGGTTAATTAATCGATATTTGGGTCCATACAGTTCAGCGGTGGAAAGACCTTCCGGACAAACGGTAAGACTCTCAAAATTTGAATTTGAATTTTTCAAATTTTTTGCAGTACGATTTTGCCGTGCTGTCGGAATTCAAATTCGAATTCATCGAAATCATTTGCAGTCACGAACACTTCGTTCAACTCAATCTCCCTTTTCAACTCAAACGTAATCTATTTTAGAGCACTTTTAGAATTCTAGTTTTGTTCTTGCAGCTGGAGAAAGTAATTTGACTCTAACCGACGACTTTTGCAAACGTCACTTCCTGGTTGGACTGCTTCTTCAAGAAGTAGGAAATAATAGATATAATAAATATAAATTTAAGGGGGTTTTTAAGGCGAATGCGGCGCTGAACGACGGAGAGGCCCCCATTCGACGACAAGTCCTTCGAGTGCTAAGAAATCTCCTCGCGAAACTCGAAATGGACGACAGATACGAATCAAAAGTAAACTATATTCATTTTTTGGAAAAACTGAATACGACTTTTAGGAGAGAAAAGCTCGTTTGAGCACGCTTTTCTTTCCCTTCGTTTCCATCGCTCTGAGTCACGTGCGACGACTAAACATGGATAAGTCGTCCGGTTCGATGAAGGAAAGCGCGAGCAGCTATTCCCTCGCTTCAAGCGCGCAGAGCCCCGCGTCTCCATCCGACGATAAATCCGAAAATCGTCCCAGTGCATTTGCGCGCGCGAGATCGCCAAATGACGGCGTTGCGAGAGCTCCAGCGAATCGTAGCAGTCCCGTTGGGAAAGGAACGGGCGATTTAGCATTGGGCGTGAACGCGAGACTGTCGAAAATTTCGCGATTGTCCACTGTCGACGTGAAGGAGACGTTCGAAGTGGACGAAACGCGAGATCTTCTCGCCTGCGTGTTTTTCATTTTGCGTTACGTCGACTCGGGTGCGAGGATTAATAATTAGCCTAGAAATTAATATCCTTATCGTTTCCCCCCCCCCCCCCCCCCCCCAGGTATCTTACTTGAGTGGTGGAATGAGGCAATGAATTCGGTGTCGCGTATACCGTCATCTGTTTATACGGCGGAAAAATTGCCCGACGTCTTTTTGGGTCTCATGGACTTGATTGACATGCTCAAGTAATTCAGTTGAGACAAAAAGCAGTCAATCTTATTTTTCTTTACAGGGCTTCTCTATACGTTTTCCGCTACAGTGGACTAAAAGCACTTCGAGTTCAACTGTAAATATTGTCACCTTTTAATTAAATAATTACTCGGGCTTATTTTATTTTGTAGAGCTCGGACAGATAATATAAGGCAGTCTATTGAGCAAGCTTCGGCTCAGGGGCTCGGAAGCAGGCCTGCTGGATTTAGACAGAGCATAGCGATGCTTCGAAAAACGTCTGTGGGATCGTTTTCCTTGGGAGGTACGTATCATATTATATTGCGATTTTTCTTTATTTATCTCTTCTAGGATTGACTGGAGGTGGTGGTGGATCTCGATCTTCGAGTTCGGATATTGAGACAATGTCGAAATTTGAAGGCTACATGGCGAATGAAGTGTCGCTTATTGTGCTCGATTTGATAGAACTTCTCACCATCGAATTCCAGGTATCTGCACCTGTGCTTATCTAATTTACTTGCTAAAATAGTCGCTTGTTTATCAGAGCAAATTGGAGAGCGACTGTGGTGACAATATTGCTATGAGAAAGGCAAACTCTCATTTATCACATTCGAAAATCCGAATTTATCAATTAGGTTTTTGACGTTCTCTTGTCCTTCCTTCGATTGTCTTCCTCCGAAACGGTTCTAAAACACGTCTTTGCTTCCTTGAGAGCCTTTGTCAACAAAGTAGGAAAAGAAAGTGCGGGGATTTTTCTCTCTTTATTTCAATCTGTTTAGTTTTCCGCGTCGCTCTTTCAAGGCGACTCAAGTTTCTGCGAATCAGTCTGCTACGATGTAAGAATCGCGAGAAAAACGAGGAGCGCTTTTTCTAGCACATACCCAGGTCCTTATGATGTGCAATTCACCTCTCAAATCAATTCGAAACGAGGCGAGTCACCAAAATCCATCAGAGACACTTTATTTTAATTTTTTTCCCTACAGGCGTCCGCTCTTCTCTATCTTCTGCTTCGTAGCAATTTCGAATTTATCGGCTCCGGTTGTGTTCGCGTTCACATTCAGTCAGTCGCCGCTCTGTCGAAGATGATCGGAAGTGGAAGCATTGGCTCATCTGATTTAAATCTGAAGAGATCTCTAGCAACAGTGGCTCAATATACCGATGAGGGAATGCCTGTAAGTTCATATAAGACTTGACTACTTCTCGCGAGAATTCGTATTTTGTGAGTACAGCAAGAATTTATTACTGAAGTTCGCGATTTGACTCGAAAATTGGGCGAAGTGCTACTACACACGGCTTCGCTGAAGGTAAAATTAATTAAGATATATATATACAAAGTTTGAGGATTTTTTTCTCAGGATCATGAAACCGATCCCGAAGTTCTCGTTGACTTGCAGTACAAATTGGCTAAAAATTACGCCAATTCTCCGGAGCAGAGAAAGGCCTGGCTCGAAAGCATGTCCTTTATTCACATCAAAAATCAAAATTATTCAGAAGTATACGATTCGCGAATTCGTTTTCGAGATGGAAGTATTTTTCACTAGGCCGCTCACTGCCACCTCCACGTTGCGGGCTTGATATCGGAGTACTTGAAAAGAAGAGGTCATTTTTTAATTAAAAGAAGCTTTTCTATAAATTTCCCGTGCAGGCGAACACGCGCTAGGCAGCAAACAATTCGCTCCCATATCTCCAAACATTTCACGCGAAGAAGGCGACATCAAAGAGGACAGCGGCATGACGGACACGCAGAGATACTCAGAAGTATTCGACCCCCCCTATCATCTTCCTAAATTTCTATTTGTTTGTCGTAGCACACGCTCATTGAAGAACTGGAGACGTGCGTTTCTTTGCTCGACAAGGCGGAACGCTACGAAGTGACCTGCGACGTCTATCAGCTTCTCCTGCCCGTCTATCGAAGAAATAGAGACTTTGAGGTGAGGCTATTCGAGCGAAATAGACGCGGGCTTCGATTTTTTTGTCTAGGCTTTGGCGCAAGCGTATGGTACCCTAAATCAAGCGTGCAAGAAGGTTGTTGAGGTTGTCAAGTCTGGAAAGAGGCTTCTTGGAAGCTATTTTAGAGTCGCTTTCTTTGGCCAAGTAATCTGCCTTCGTTTTTTATTCTATGACGGAAATTTTTCTCTTTAGCCTTTTGGTGACGATGATGGCAAGCAGTATATCTACAAGGAGCCCAAAGTGACTCCATTGGCTGTCATTTCTGAACGATTAGAAGAACTGTACAGCGCAAAACTGGGGCACGTCGACCTTATCAAGGACTCCACTAAAGTTAGCGACCATTTGTAGAATCCCTACGCTTTTATTATTGCGATTGGGCAGGTTGATGTAGAAGGACTCGATCCTACTGCCGCCTATATCCAAGTAACGTTCGTCGAGCCCTATTTCACCAAGGCGGAAAAAATAGAGCGAAGGACGATGTTTGAAAGGACGAATAATATCAATTGCTTCGTTTTTGAGACGCCGTTTACGCCGCAAGGAAAAGCTCGCGGCGAAACGGCCAATCAGTGGAAAAGAAAGACAATACTAACGAGTAAGCAATTACGTCAAAAATGTCCGTGAAATTTAATCTCGTTTTGTCTTAGCTTCTCATTATTTTCCCTACGTCAAAAAAAGAATTTTGGTTGTCAAGGAGGACGGATTTGACATGAAGCCCATCGAGGTTTCGCTTCTGACAATCTTACCCTCCTCAAAATTAATTTTAATTTTAGGTGGCAATCGACGAAATGGAGCGAAAAGTGATCGCCCTTCGTCAAGTCTGCGCAATGAGTCGACCAGACATGAAACGGCTACAACTTCTTCTTCAGGGAGCCGTCATGGTCACGGTAAGCATAGGAAGATTATTTTACCCAAATCAGAACGTCAAACAGGTCAATGCTGGCCCGTTGGAATACGCAAGCGTCTTTGTCGCGGGGGGACGAGCACAGAATCACCCGCAAGAGGCTGTAGGACGACTTAGAGCTATTTACGGGTAAGAGAGCTTTGTCTAACGCTTCCTTACCTATTCTTCTCGCTTCAGGGAATTTATTCGTCGCTGCGGACGGGCTTTGGAGTTGAATGGGAGACTGATATTGCAAGATCAAGTCGAATATCAGCGATCGCTTCAAAGGGATTATCGAGAAATGACCGTTCGACTCACAAAGATGCTTGGAATTGAGCCCGTAAGCTTTTGGAGTATCTATAAAAGCCGTAGTTCTATCTATATGCTATAGAGATCGGTTGGATTGAGAAATGTGCCTCAACAAGCGAGGCCACCACCGCAACAACAGCAACAGCAGCCTTCTGGTAGCAGTACGAGCTCGTGATCTTACTCAGAACTGATGTATGTAAAGTAAGTAAGCACTAATTCATACAGGTTTTCTAACTTCTCATGCGATCAATACTCGCGTTTGGTATTTTTAGTAGTTGGGAATGTTATTATTATTATGAACTCTTATCGTCAGTAAATTCACTTTCGGAATCGACGTCTTTATTGACGTCATATCGATGGATTCCGCTAGATTTGTTCTTGCATTTGTTCACACAGATCATGACTTTCAGGCCTTCGTCCACGTAGTCAGACTGCTTATCGGGCATCAGAAGAATCACAAATCCTAGAATAATGAAGATAGATCCCTCAACTTTGACCCAGCTAAAAACGATGTGACGAAATATCCAATCGGCTAAAGCGTTCAAAGGAATTCCCAAAACCGTTCCAAATGAAATGAAGAGTGGATACGTATATGCAATTCCAAAAGCGATGAAAAAATTGAATAGCAGAGATAGAGCGGATGACGAACACAAGTACGTCCAGGGCACGTGACTCCACGAAATCGCTTCAGCTCCCGTATAATTTAGAATCAGAAAAATGAACCAGAGAAAAACGGCGTTGAGAAAACCGAGACCGGATAGAAAAAAGGCGACTTGTCCAAGGGAAGCGTCCTTGACACAAAATTTGAAAAGAGTCTAGTTAGAACAAAAGTTAAGAAGAAGTAGAAATGATTTCTTGAATATTTACTTTATATAATGCAGCTCCAATGGCTGCTCCTATAGATAAAAAGGAGCCTTTTAGTGAAGCGGAGCCGAATCCCTCAGCATACTGAATCAAAACTACTCCGCTAATAGCCATGACAACGGCGCATATCTATTGAAAAAATTAATAATGATGATTACGTGGGTAAGTATTACTTTTAAAACTGTCACTCTCTCTTTGAGAATGATGCGAGAAAGGATGAAAACAAATGCTGGTGCGCTGGAAAATAGCGCTGTGACGTCAGTCGGAGGGAAGTCCTTGATTCCCAACGCTTTGACGTAAACGTAATTGGTTGCTACCCAGATAGCGCAGAAGGGCGCTATACGTATTCCCATGCCTTTGACTGTGGCGATAGACAAGAATCTTTTCGAATTGATGATTTCGAGACAATGTCTATAAAGAGGTGAGTTTCGTTTCGTTCTGCTGAGCTGACGGCTTACTCTAGAGCTTTCGATGGGCTTTGACGGTTGCATAGTGAGGTTATAAGAAGGTAGAGTGGAAAACAGGTTATCATCCAGCACGTGGAGAACCATACAATGAAGAATGAGCCGTTGAAGCCCGGTTTGTATGTGCTTTTGCTCGTCTGGGTCGATCCTACCCAAGAAATTCCTATTCCTGCAACGATGAAAAGACCGAAAACGAGCTTTCGACATTCGAGAGCCATCGGAGCGTACAATTGTAGTCTGGAGGCCACACCCTATGCCACGGTCACGTGCAAGGGACCTGACTAAGGAGTGGGGAATGAATTAGGCTTAGCGCGCGAGGGCGTTGCGTAACGTAGCTATAGTTACCCCTAGTTACGCAACAGCAAAAAATGGCAGACAGCGACGAGAGTGGCTCGGGCGCCAGAAAGACGTCCATGGCCGATGCGGTCTCGCAAATCACTGTCAAAGCGCTTCAGCAATACAGAGCAAAATCGTCCGGACTCGTTCAAAGCGATAGAAACGACGAGGAACGAATCAGTCACGAAGGCGAAAGTAGCGCGCAGCAGCGCGCCGACGAAGAGACGCCACCAACGCGAAGAGTACACTACACGGAAGCGGAGGGCAGTCCGGACGCCTACGACGACGAAATCGATCATTTGACGGGAGAAAACGACTACGATGATGACGTAGACGATGACGTAGACGACGAGGAAGACGACGATGCGGAAGCGATGGTGCTCGATCCAGATCACGTAAGAAGATAAATGGACCAAAAAAATAAATATTAGAAATTTTAATTTTCAATTAGCCGCTCATGAAAAGAGTTCAAGCCGCGTTAACGGCCCAATTGACGAAACAAAACGAAAGACTCGAAGTCGAATTGCGAGCAAAGGTAATAAAAAAATATTCAATTAAAAAATTAATTAATGAAATTTCGTCCAGATAATTGGTCTGAAAGAGAGACAAACACGCAGGGAAGAACTCGGCGTCGATTTGTATCGACTACAACAGCAACTCGCTCATCAACAAGCGTCCTTGGAAGAAGAACAGGACAAGTTTAGCTCGTTGAAAGAACATCGAAGTCTGTGCGAGAAACAGCTCAATGAAGCGCGGAACGCCTATCAAATGGCTCTCAAAAACGCGAAGGAAGAACGAGAAAAAAGTGAGGAGATTAATTGAATTTTGTCTTTTATTAATTTGATTGGTTAGCTGATGCTTTGAGAGCGGATGTAGAGCATTTGTCCAATCGTTTGAATTACGTCAAATCGGCGCAAAACGAAATGGAAACGGAAATCGCGCTGAAGAAAAGACACGCGGAAAAGGCGGGAGTCGAATTGGCGAAAGTGGAGAAAGAAAAACAACAGCAGGTCAATCGAAATTAATAAGCAACAAAAAAAATTAGTCTAGTGATCTCGAATAGGATTTCTATGTTGATCGATTGAATGAGGAAGCGCGACGACTTGAAGAACAGATAGCCATGTACGAAATGCAGGCAAAAGCGCAACAGGAAGAATACAAGAATACCAAAGAAGCGCTGGGAGAAGCCGATACGGAAGTAGACGTAAGAAAAGAAGAATAAAAATGAGTTTCCCCCCCTCGCAGTTTCTCCTAGGCGTTGACAATGGAACAGAAGCAGTTGCTACAGCAATGGAACAATAGTCTTCTCGCGATGCGACGAAGAGACGAAGCGTTGGCGACGATGAATGCGGCCGTAGGGTGAGCGAAAAAAAATCCCCCCCGCCTCCCCCCAAAAGTGACGTCAATTTTTCAGTATTCAACGCGATCGCATACAGTCACTTAAAACGGAAATGGACGGCTATCGACGTTCTATACAAAAGGAACAGGAGAAGAATGAGACGTTGACCGTTCAGCTGAAGAAATTGGAAAACGATTTGGCGCTGTTGAAACGGCACATGGCCACGTGCGAAACGAAACGCGAAATGCTGCGAATGGAATATTCGAAATACACGCGAATGTTGCAGGGATCCGAACAGGAACTGGCGAAGGCAACAACAGTAAGAAAAGAGAAACAAAAAAGAAAAGATTTCTATTTATTTTCTTGATTTTTTTAGGAGTGTGCGATTAAGCAGAACGAATTGGTGGCGTTGCGAAAGCAAACAGAACGCGTTGTCCTCGAGAAAAATCGACTCGAAGATGCCATACTCGAAAAGACAATGACTCAACTGACTCTCGAAAAGGCGTCGCAGTATACAAAACATGAAGCGAATCGGATACGAAAAGCCATCAAAGACGAGGCAAGAACAACGTAGAATTAATATCGAAAAATCTAATTTTTCTCCCCGCCTCCAGGAAGCGAAATTAGCGCAAGTAGAAAACGAAATTTCGCGTCAGGTTTTAGAAATCTCGAATCGATCGACTCGACTCGAACGCTCAAAGGAAATCATCATGGAACACAACAAGGAAGTGAAGCAGCTAAACGATCTAATAACTCGAAGCGAAAACGAGATGATTCGTCGCAACGCCGTCATCGAACGAAAACAGAGCATGATCGATCAATTGAATAAGAAAATCGATCAGCTGACAAGCGGCGGACAGGACGCAGTACGAAAATAAATAAATATCTCTTTATTTATTTATTTTTTAAAGGTGGACGAGTTGGGTCCTCTTGAAATGCAAATTATGACGCTACAGAAACAGATATCTGAAAGCGTTGAGCAGTGTGGTCGTCTCCAACAATTTTGGCTTAGACAGCAGCAGGAATTGGTGAGGCAAACGCAGGAGGCGCAGCAGCAGCGCGCCTCTGTTGACGAGCTCAAGCGCAAGCACACGATACTGGAGCAGAAGAAATTGCGAATGAATGGTACGTGTGAGGAATTCGACTATCTGTTTCTCATATATGAAATAATAGAACGGATAAGTAGCACAACTAATTATGTTTAATATTTTTAGAAATTTTATTAATGGGTGTTTTTATTATATACGTTTTTTCTTTAGCTGAGATTGAGACTCATGTTCGCGAGATGGGTGACGTTGAGAAAGGAATTCGTTTGCAGCAGAATGACATGATTAAGTTGAATGCTTTGATGACGAAGAATCGAGGAAAGAAGGAAGATCTCCAGCAGGGAAATAGCCTAACGGAAAACGAGTTTATTCAAAAACTCAAGGTAGATTATAAGCGCGAGATCATTGGACGATTCAAATCGTCTCTTTAGGACGCTGAGCTTGAATGCATTCAGCTTCAAACGCGCGTTTCCGAGCTCAAAGAGGGCAAAACGCGCGATCAAAATACGCTGATTGAAGCGGAGCGACAAATTCTCTTGTGGGAGCGAAAAATTCAATTGGCGAAAGAGATGCGAGCGACGGTCGATTCGGACGCCGGTCAGGGCGAGGTCAAGGGCATGAAAGCGGAAATACATCGCATGGAGGTGAGATTCAATCAGCTCATGAGACAACAGGAGAAAATGATCCAAGATATGGAGAAATCGGTGTACAGAAGAGAAACGATAACATTTCGGTATAAAAAAAGGAAAGAATCTTAATAGATTTATCGTTTTCTCCTCGATCTAGCGGCGAAGCTCAGAATAAGATAGGAAATAAGCAGACGCGAGCTCATTTTCAAAAGAAAATCGTCGATTTGCAGCGCAAAGTGAAGCAAGTCGGCCAAGACGCGACGACTTGCGACGGCGACATCAAGGAATTGCGCGCGAGACAGCAAAACGTATCGCAGCAACTCGAAGAGAAGCAGGCAAATTGCCAGCAGATGAAACAGGCGGTCGACGCTCTCGAAGGCACCGTGGAAACACTACAAGAATCAAGACAAAAGGTAGAGGAATTCCTCTCGTTGTTTTCGTATTCGTTAAGCGAGGAAAAAATTGGTTTTTTAGAAGTTTTCTGATTTGTTGTTGAAGCAGGCGAAGTTGAGATATTTGCAACAGGCTAAAGACGGTCGATACACGCGTCTGTGTAAGTCGGAGCGCGCCTACGCGGCGGAACGCGAAAGGCAAGAGGAACAGCTTCAAGGCTTGGCATCGGTCGTGGATCGACTCAATATGGAATTTCCCTTTGCTAAGTCGTCTTTGCGCAGAGTGACACAGGAACTCAATTGGCGTATGGGTAGCGATCTTTCTGCCTAGAGAACTTCTTGCATATGATTATTATAATTATTATTGTTATTTGGGGGGACTCTGCCCGTATGTAACGCCCCCCTGTCGACAGCTCGTCTCGTCGATTCGTCAAAACAGCTTTATCGTCTATCGCCGCGAGCTAAAGATGACGTCAAAAAGGGTAGGCCTCGAGGCGCGATGACGTAGGGGCGGAAACGCCTCTTATTTCTTATTTGTTTACACACCAAACGCAGGAGAAGCCGGGGGGCGGCGACGATCAACAGCAAGTGCCGCCGCCGTCAAGCGAATTGCTCTTCTACCCGTATGTATGCGGAAAGGTGACGTCACGCCTCTATTTTCGCTTTGCAGTTGGTTTCACGGCGTGCTGACGCGCAGTCAAGTCGATCTGGTCATGCATCCGCGTAAGGAAGGTCTTTTTCTTGTTCGCGAAAGCACTTCGTCGCCGGGAACGTACGTATTGTGCGTTTGGTACGTGAGGCCGGGTGGGGAGGGGGCGGAGCTTATGAAGTGGCACACTCTCTGTGTAGTCATAGCGACGAAATCGTCAAATTTGTCATCGAGCAGCGGAAACGAGATCGACGAAACAGCGGCTACGTCATCTCGCACGGAACGCAGAAAGTCTACCCCAAAGAATTCGCTTCAATTGTCGACATAATCGAACATTTCAAAAAAGAAAGAAACGGCATGCCTACTCGACTCACGACACCACTAAAACGAAGAGGTATACATAGATATAGATACATGTATTTTATTTGCGAGCAATCGCCTAGTCCTTGGCTTCGGAGTATGGGAATATCAACACGACGACGGACATTGGTATCCCTATCCGTCTCGCGAGAACCGACTCATCGAACAGGCGCTCCACGATAACGAGAGTCGTCTCCACTTGCTAATCGACGGTCATCCTTACGCGATTCTCATCGACAGTCGTCTCCAGCGAAGCGACGAATTGGGAATCGAGCGCAAAATCCGACGTCGACAGGTGACGGCAACGGAAAGTGAAATCAAAGCGTCGCTTCAATCCAATGAGCGTCGACTCAAGTTGAGACGATCGAAGAGTGCCGGCGGATCGGCGTTGAGCCCTACGACGTTGGCGCGTCAATTGACGGCGACAACGTTGAATGATTTCAAATCACGAGCGCGAACTCGCAGTTTTCATCATTCCAAGTCGTCGCCACCGCCGCCGCTACCCTATCGTAATCCCGCGCTTGTTAGAGAATCGCGTACGTGTCCTGGAAGTCCAGTTGTTGCCGTTGCCGGCGGCGGCGGAGTCATACAAAATCGAAAACCCGTTTTGCCTCGACCTCGTCTTCTTTCTAAAGAAGAAATAAATGATGCGGCTTCATTTGACGCTGATGACGAGGAGGATGATAGTGACGGCAGTGAAAACGGCGGCGGAGGCGGCGACGGCAATATGCTAATGCACGAACCTCCGCCAATGATCGTAACGACTCCAGAAGCGGCGACAAAACGTCATCAAAAGGCGCCCATCTATTGGACGAGTCCTGACAAATCAGGAACGAGACCTCTATTGAAGTTGGTTCCTCTCTTGACGTCCTCTATGGTAAGAAATATCCTCAGTAGCGTCTAACGTTTTTCACACTTATTATGGTAGGAATATAATCGAATATTGAATGCTATGCTGAAATCGATGCCGGTCACCGTACAGCGAATTGCTCGCATTGAGAACGTCGAACTATGGGAAGCGTATTGCAGGTAGATAAATATAATTAAGATATTTTCAAAAAAGCAATTGGGTTTATTAATTAGGAAAAGAGACTTGATGAATCGAAAGCGATCCGAAGCCGGTGTACCGGACAAGGTGAAGGAATGTTCTCTATTCCACGGGACAAAAATTGAATATACAAGCTCAATATGTCGTCAAAATTTCGATTTTCGTCTCAGCGGTCAGCACGGCGCCAACTACGGTATAACCAGAAGAAAGTCAGACTACAAATAATAAGGGACTATTTTTAGGTCACGGTAATTATTTTGCCGTAACGGCGGCAAAAGCGGCGATGTATTCGCCGCCAGATCAAGAAGGAAATCGCTATATGTTCGTATGCAAGGCAAGTCAAAATAAAGAAAAACTTTTCATAATTAAAATAATTTTTATTTAGGTTTTGGTTGGAGATTACGTTGAAGGTCGAGCCGGATTGCGTCGACCGCCTCCCAAACATTCCGTCAATCGTTCGTTCGACTTGTATGATTCGGTATGCGACAATGTACACGATCCGAATCTTTTCGTCGTTTTTGACAACGAACAGGCCTACCCCGATTATATGATTACTTTTCGTTGACTTTATATCTATTTTCAGGGATCTATTTTTTAGTGTCTCGTTAGCGCGAGTGATAGCCCACGTGCGCCGGCTTCCATAGCAACGCGAAGATGGACGACGACGACGCGTACTTGGGCGCTGCGTCAGGCGACGAAGAAAACGATATCGATGACGAAGAAACGGCGGACGTCTTTGACGAGGGCTCTTCTGTCACTCACCGCGACGTGGAAGACGAAGACGACGAAGAATCGTACCACGAACCGTCACTAGCCATTTTCATCCTCGAAAAGTCGCCATCGCAATAGCGCAGCATACCTCAGAGGTAAAAGAAATTCTTCTTTTGTCTAGATTCCGTTCGAGCGACGGCGAAACGGTTCTAATGACGGATTTCTGCGGAGAAGGCGAAGCCGTCTTTTTCGGAGGACACGTCTATCGAGTATTCATTCACTGCATGCGAAAGCGGGAGGGTTCTCGAATCATCCATCGTCTAGGGTGAGTTCAAGAACGGGGTAATGCACGGAAAGGGAATTTATATTTGGAGTGACGGTGTGCAGTACGAAGTAAGAGGGCAAAATTTACGTCACGATTTTCGGTGGCCCGTACTAAAATCGTGACGTCGCCTGCAAGTGCTATAAAAATTTCGTAGGGAGATTTCGAAGATAGTACTGTAACAGGCGAAGGGACGTACATCTGGTCTGACGGCAGGTAAATTATTTCTTAAGATTCACACTAAAAGCGACGTAACGTACACGAGTGACGTCACAAAGGCAAGCAGCCAATCAAGAGAAGAGCTCTTACGTTGCGTTACGTCGCTAGTGTGAATGGGCTTCTAATTGCGTCAAAAATCAATAATTTCTCTAGCAAATACGTGGGGCATGTTGTCAATGGAATTCGTCATGGTTACGGCGCTTTCTACTGCTCCACTCGTCCGCCGTCGATCTATGAAGGCCAATGGGAAGACGGACGACGTCACGGACGCGGAGAAATCTACTTCGACGAAAAGAAGACGTCCTATTACAAAGGCGACTGGTATTACAACAGAAGAGAAGGAAACGGAGAGCGAAGATACGGGTAAAAGCGTAACCACAACAACGTCCCCACGCACGCGAAGAAAAAATATACACGTAGGTCAGGCAACGTTTACATAGGCCAATGGAGAAATAATCGTCGCAACGGAAAGGGAACGATGTGGTGGCACAATCGCGGGGAAAAGTACACAGGCGATTGGCACAACGGAGTCCAGGTACCCCAAATATAAAAAATCAATAAATCAATATATATTTTCTCTTAGCAAGGCCAAGGAGAACACATTTGGTATCACAAAAGAACGACGGGATCTCAGGTACCCCTCACGATGACGTCATAAATAAATAAATAATAAATAAGGTATTTATCTTATTTATTTATTTATAGTACGCGATTCGGAATCGTTATTCTGGCCAATGGACGAGCGCCTATCGCGACGGCTACGGCGTCTTCGAATACGCAACGTAATTAATTAAATTAATTAATTAAATTAATTAATTAAATTTTAGAGGGGCTCGCTATGAAGGAGAGTGGAAGCGTAATAAGAAACACGGCGAGGGAAAATTCGTTTTTCAAAGCGGAGTCGTTTTTGAGGGTCGTTTCCATGATGATTCGATGTCCGAGGGAGCGCTCGTACAAGAAACGCGATCCCAAACGCCCGAAATATCTCTAAAGGGTACAAAAAAATTAAATTTCAACTTCCCAAATTATCGATTCATAGGCGACGTGAGACCCGGAAGTCGAGGCGGCCTCGTCGACGCTCAAACACACAATCCCTTTTCTCTCGCAATCGAGGATCTCCTTGACGACGATTTATCAATCGATGAAGAACTCAAACAGGTGCGATAATCCAGAATTCGCCTTCCTTTTATAATTCTTCTCCCAGCTTCATTACGTGATTCTTCGAAGCATCGGACAACTGCGAAAAATCTATCATTTCTATAGCGTTCTTGGTCACAGAACAGCGGAAGATAATACCTTCGTTTTAGATCGATTTCAAGTGAGATTTAGTGAAGATTTAATTAAGAGTGACGGGGGATTTTTTTTAAATTTTTTAGCTTTGGAGAATGTTCAAGGATTGCGATTTTCTTCCGGGCAGAACGACTCTTTCGGAAATAGACCGAGTCATAGGTACTCAATTAATTAGAAAATAATTTTTTCGTTGATGATTTTTAAAAAATTAGATTATTGTCTTGGGGATGATGATGATAATGCGGAATCTATTCATAGTCCTTCGGCTCAGTTTCTCGTGCGGCATTTTCTTCGTCTTCTCGTTTACGTGGCACATCACGTTTACGTGGACGAATATCAATATCGCACTGCGTAATACAACAATCGATTCCATCGCGTAGGGGAACTCTTTACGTAGGCAAAAACCCGGAAGTGTTCTAGCGAGTTGCCTCAGTCGACTGCTGGAAGAATCTATTCTCCCAAACGCAATGAAAATCAAAGGTAAAATGTAGAAAATGTATGGGACACACGAGAGAGACATTTTCCACAAGGAACATTCCTCGTGTGCCCAAAGGAAAAGATAGATCACGCTCTCCAATACAAACCCACTTGCTGGAACCTCTATAAAACGCAAACTCAACGCAGAAAAGTACAAAGCATCATATATAGCTCCCTTTGTACTAAGTATTTCGTCCTGAAGATTGCCCCCTATGACGACGTGATGACCATGCGACGTTTCCTCTTCATCCTCAACGTATAACCATCGATTTCTAATAAAAAAACGACGTATTTTGTTACAGGATAGCGGACTTATCAACGCGAATTTAACAGCGCGACTTGCCGTCAGCGTCATAGCGAGAGATAACCCGACAGCGGACGACGGAATCGATCTCAATCTCGACACAGAGGTAGAAGACGCGATAAAGACACGTACTTCAAAACACGGCTTTTTTCAGATCGTTTTTCTTGAATTTTTCGAAGCGTTGATGGAGTGCGCTTCCATAGCGATTCAGCCGCCGCCGGCGCGACGACTATCGACGAAAAGTGAACACGAGATTATTGTCATAGAGCGAAAGAAAGAAGAGGAGCCGTCACCTCCGGTCGATCATCCTCCCGTCGTTGTCACGACGACGACGACGACGAAAAATCGAAGGAAATCCGACGATAATGTAACGAAAAAGAAATTGGATTCGGCGAGCAAATCGTCCCTGAAAAGAAAATCGAGTAAGGATCTACGAAAATCCGGGACAAAGAAGACGAGTATCGAGTCGAATCACGACGTAAAGAGTGCAACATCGAGCAAACACGATTTAGCAAAAGTAAGACTTATAAAAAGTCTAGATCTCTTATTAGAAATGCTTCGTTTTAAGACTTCAAAGAGCGCTTCATCGTCTCTCGTCTCCGTCGCGTCGAGCGTTCATCAAGTCGTTTCTAATGTATCGCTCGCTCAGCAGGCGATTGTCGAAGAAGCGGACAGCGAAGCGGAAATCGATGAGCCGGATGTTGCCGTCGCTGCCGTGGCGAGCGTCGAGAAAATAGCGTCGCGATCGTCTTCAATAGCGCCACTTGAGAAAATGGAAGGTACAGTCATAAATAAATAAATTAATAAATAAATACTTTTTTATAATAGATATACCCGAAGATCCGTTTGAATTTTGGTGCTGGCAGTTAGATAAGTTTTTCAATAAGCATCTATTTCCTGCCTTTGGTTTGAGTTCGAATTGATAATACACTTCCGGCGTCTCGCATTCCATCGCTGATATCAACGCACACGGAGATATCCATTGCGAAAGAAAAAGAAGGAGAGATGGACGTGTGGCTGCACGAAAAAGACGTCGAAGAAACGTGCAAATGGCTATCGAATCTCGCCCTTTCGCACGACTATACGAATTCGATACGAGGTAGAGGAAGAGAGGCGCCTTCTCTCGACAAAATAACAACGTGACGGCCTTCATTCCTTATAGAAAACAGCGTCGACGGTCTCCAATTGATGCACGTCGAAAACGAGATGCTCGGTAAGGGAGGATAACGATAGGAGAATCGCTTATCAGCTCACGCGCGAGCGCGTGTAGACAAATTGAACGTTCGCGACACGGGCGATCGACTCAAAATTCTCAACGCCGTCTTCGACGTGCGCGAACACATGAAAAACAGTCTCGATCGTCGACCGGCGACGACGCCGCCGCCGCTCGGTCTCGAAACGATCGTGGAGGGAGAGAACGAAGAGGAGGAGAACGATGAAGAGAACGCGGGGGCGGGGGAGGGGGAGGAGGGGGCGGGGCGAGTCGAACTCGAAGAAGTCATTCAGGTTGTCGTCCATGAGGAGGAGGAGGAAGAGGAGGAGGAGGAGGAGGAGAGCGACGACGACGAAGAATTTCACATTATTATGCGCGACGACGGCGATTCGGAGTCGAAACGAATCGATCAATTGGCGCGCGAGAACGCGACGCTTCGACGCGATTTGGACGAACGCTTGAGTCGACTTCTCAAAGTAAATAATATAATAATATTTATTGTCACGTGACTATTTTTTCCTTATTAGTATGAAGTCGAAATGGGACAGTTACAGCAGGCGTACGATTTGCTCAAGTCGTCCGGTTCGAAAAAGGAAAAATTGGAATTGGCTATGAGATCGCGTCTCGAAGACGAAGTGAAAACATTGCGAGAAACGAATCAACTTCTAGAAGGTACAGAAATAATATATAAAAAAATATAAATAATCTGTATTTTAGCTGAGCTTGAGAATCAACAGCATTTGCACATGGCCACGTCGAAAGCGGTCTGCTACACTGGGGAATGTGTCTCTTATCTAATCTCATATCATATCATTGACAGACAGTGGATGAATTGAATTCCCGACTGGCGGAGAGCGACCACACGGCGGCAACGTTGAGAAATCGAGGTAAGGTTAGATAGAAGCCGAGTTCTTTGCATTCTTGCGGTCTCGTTGCATAGAAATGGCCTATGCACTTGTTTTTCTTCTTCGTCTCCTGTTTTATTTATATGAGTGATGGCATTGTTTTTCTTATCCTCTAGCGTCGGCCGCCGAGGAGGCATGCGAGCAACTCGAACTGGAGCTTCATCAGTGCCAGAATCAATTGGCGGAAAGAGACGGCGAGATACAAGGCGTAACGAACGAACTCTATTACGCGCGAGAAGAGATACAGCGGCTAGAGGAAGAGGTTGGCTTTGTCCTCCCTTTGGTGGGGGAATTTCTCCTCTAGGGTCTACTTTTAGTGTCGGAAGAAGAGCTCGATTGCCGAGAAGGTGCTCGGGCTTCAAGACGCCGTCAAATCTCTTCACGACGCTTCAGAGAAAAAGGAGGGTCTCGAGACGCGACTTCGAATGCAGCTCGAACAGGAAGTGAAACAGTTGCGAATGGAAAAGGCGGCCGGTTGGAGAGCGGCGGCAGCGGCGGCAGCGGCGGCGGTAAATATTCCGCACACGTATGTATCTCTCCGCGATAAATAATTTATATATAGAATGGTTTGGAGACTTCTGGAAATCGCGTGTCGATGAAGGGAAATGGTGCGGCGGGCGGAGCGACTGCTTTGCCGCCTGGCGACGGTCACATGAGAGAGAGTAGCGGCGATAAGGCGGCCGCCGATCGACGACTTCTCGAATTGGATGTTCAGTAAGGATTCCCCCCCCCCCCCATCGACGTAATTATTTCTGATTTTAGATTGGCTTCGCTGAGAGACATGCTCAAGGCGAAGAATCAAATGATCGATGTCTTGAAGAGGGAAACGGCGGAGAAGGACGCGCGATTGACGGCCGTCGAAAGGGTTCTGCGTCCCAACGGGCCTTTGGAATCGCAGTCGCCTCAACAATCGTCACAACAACAGCAACAGCAACAGCAACAACAGGAGGAGCTACCACTGTATCAAAAAAATGGGCAAGTGCCACCGCCACCCAGCTATCAGATGTCTGGACGCTCCGGCTTCTCTTCTGGTGACTATGAGGTGCTCCAGGTATAGGGTTGCACGTAATCAATTAAGCGCATTTTTGCGGTTATCTACTAATTATCTGTTAGTTAGATTAATGGTAGGCCGAGAATGGTTATAGATGTTGTATAGGATATGGTACTTATTAGATTTTCAGAGGTTTATTGTAGAGAAGAGTAGGTTTTTTTTGTTGGATTGTTTATTTAGGTTAGAAGCATTTATAGAAGGTTTAGTCATTATTACAGGTAGCATCCGGGAGCATGATTGCGTCATTTTCGAGCTTCCTCGCGTCCGTAAGCGAATCCACGGCGATCGTCTCTTCGCAGGGCGCAAAAAAAGGTACGGATCCAAAAGTACGTTAATGATTTTCCTCTAAGCCGCCCGGCTGGCCGCCCTCCGAGAAAAACGAGACGAAAACAGCTTTTCTCCTCCGTGTTTGTCTTGCCACTCACTTGAATTAAAGCGAGCGGAGTTTAGAAAACTCTTCTACGTCTAAACAACGCGCGTACAACCTCAATTCATGGAAATTTCGACACGTTTTTGTCCGGTCTACTGCGCAGACTCCTAGCGAAGTTCCAGCAGCAAAAACCCAATCTAAATACGGTTTTCCCTTTTTTTTAGTTGCGATGGAAGAAAAGTTGAGTCGGGGCCCCCGCTCGAGAAACTTCGAAGGCCACGTGCGCACGTCGCGGTGCACGTGCGGCTCTTCTGCTTGAGGAAGTCCGAAGGCATCTCACGAAAAGAAGAGACTATTTTTTTTGCATGTTTTACTAGCAGCATGAGTAGTTGCACGCATTTTGCTCTTGGATCTCCAGGGTATGGAGACAAGAGCACTCAGTTTAGCTTAGGACTTGCGCGCGCGCGCGCACTTCGCGAAGCGCGCGACGTGAAATGACGTTGGTACACGTCATTCCACGTCGCGTGCCACTTCCGCGTGAAAAGTAGACAGAACTATGCTCAAATTTTTATTGATAATATCCCGGATGTATAAATAAAAATTAAAAAAGTTCTCTCGCCTCCCCCTTCCTCCTCCTCCTCCTCCCCCTTGGTTGTCGCTCCTGCGCTGCCACTTGACCCCCCTAGGAGGCCAAGCGGTGAGACTGAGACTGCAGTCCCCACAGTGAACTTTAACCCAAGTCCACAGGGGGTAGGCACATTATCCTCCAGCCACCAAGGAGCGAGACTTTAACCCAAGTCCCCAGGGGAGAAGGCACATTATCCTCCAGCCACCAAGGAGCGAGACTTTAACCCAAGTCCCCAGGGTGAACTTTAACCCAAGTCCCCAGGGTGATGTCTTCGTCTACGTCTTCTTCTTTCTGCATCTAAAAATCGTCGGATTGATCGATGCGTTGGGGGAGAGGAGAGAACTGAAAAAAAAGGAAATTTTCACATTGAAATCTAATCAAATACATGCGTTCTATACCTTGAATGGCTAAGGAAACGCTGTGGAGGAGGAGGGAATTGATCCATATGTTGATATATAGGCATCTACAAAAAATGCCAATTTCACACAAAATTTGAGGTGTGAAGTCCTTTTGGCACCGCGAGGTCAAACAGGCAACCCATCCCCATTGTTTTATAAAGAAATCTTAAGAATCGGAGAGGTCACCAAAATGAGCAAAAACCATGGACTATAGCTCACGGTTTACCTAAAAACCTCAACTCACAGATTTCCAACTAAACGCACTAGATCTACTCTACTTTATCAGTAGAACAACCCTACGAGGTCAAACAGTTCGTACGGATCAAATTTCACAAAAAAGACCCACTTCCGGTATGTATTAAAATTAGTCACGCCCCTTAGAATAAGCCAAAAATTGGCGTGATAGACAATTTCGAGACGGTGGAATTAACTAGGTACTTTAGCCCTATCGTTTCACGTAGAAATCTTGGCATTCTGGGAGATGACGTTTTTGACCAAAAAGCGTGTGCTATAGTTCAGGGATGCTAAAAAACCTCAACTCACGGATTTCCAAATAAACGCACTAGATCTATTGTACTTTACTAGTCTAACATTGCTATGGGGTCGAACAGCTGATGCAGGTCAAATTTCGCTCTCAAAAAAAGCACTTCCGGTACACGTTATTATCAGAGGGGCCCCAGGTAAAAATCTCCACCTGATTATGCTTATGAAATGAGCGCGATAGCTATCAAAAGCTAGAAGACGCGCCGAATCAGTTAGAAGAGGGGCCCCCAGCGAAATTGCGAACCTGATTCGAAGACTCCGGCTTCACAAACGACAACTGAGATCATCGAAAGCGCGAAACGAGGGCAAAACGAGCGCGAAATCCGACCCTTCGCATTCGAACTTCGAAAGACTCTACGCACAAAGTCCCGGATCATACTTGACATCATTTCTTTCAACTGTGACCCAACTAAAAAAAACGGAAATCCCCGCGTGCATTCAATTGTACTCAATTTTGAATTCCTGTTTTTGAACGTCAATGTCTACGGACTTGTCAACCGGCACAAAGAAGCATTCGAATAATCCATCGACTGCTTCCCTCATTTTGAAACTCCTCCTCAAATCAAAGTGTCCGACAAAGAAAGGACTTTGAAACGAGTCGTTCTTTCCGAAAGCAAAGCGTTCCGGCTCAATGCGACTAGGATACAAAATCAAAGTCAAATTCTAAAAAAAAAATAGAAAGTCAAGCAAAATCGCCCACGTGACTAAATACCTTTTCGACAAGATTCCCTGATAGATAATTGCATTGCCAGCTGAGCGCAGTCTCCGGTTTAAAATTGAATATCTAAGAGAAAAATCAATAACGATAAAATAGAATCAATGTATATATAGATCCACTCTATTCGCAATGAAAAAAACGCATGGCTCCTGGGGGGTTCCAAACGACGCTCCATTGCAATGTTTCATTTCAAGAGGAAGAAGACTGTCTTGCTCATCGGTACTGTATCCAGCACCTGCACATAATCACGTGCTCTTACACCGTGACGTCATCACACAAGGACTTCTTACGATATAAAGCGTTTTTGATTTTCTTCGCGGTATTGAGGCGTTGTGGGGCGAGATCGTGCTCGCGAACGTACGAAATCGATACTTTCTTGCTCGGTCGGGGAGCGATGCCCACGCCGAGGCTCTCCGTTATGATGTTCGAGAAGCGGGGCCCCTCTTCGATCGATGGTATCGTGACGAGAAAAACGGTCAAGCAGACGGCGAAAAATGCGGCCAAGCACGAGTAGAGGACGAAATAGAAGGCTCCGATTTTTGCTGAAAGTTTATAGAGTCGAATCTCGCGTTGGTGTCGCGATTGTTTTCTTACCCCAGCTTGATGGTGTTCGAGTGAGATATTCGCCTGTCTCTTTGTTGTGAAGCGTGAGTTTCGCTCGCTTTTTGAAGTCGTTCGCCCAAACACGGAGTCGCTCTCTTCGCGTCAGTTTTTCCTCCGGCTCGTTCGTTGAGACGGAGAGCATGCGATCCGCTTGAGGACCGTTTTTGGATGTCGACGACATCGTGGCTTCGGTGGTGTCAAAAGGTTTACTTAGCGCGGCGCTACTGTACTCACGGATTCTGCGTCGCTCCCGGATAAGCTGAGTAGACACACACTAATAAATGAACTGTGGCTAAACTGTGACCGACTAGCTTACCGAATATAGGGCAGAAGTGTACTAAGAATACTAAGGCGTCTTCAACGCTTCCATCACGCCCACGTGATAGGCGATTAAAATTCTCGAGCACGCGCAGTGAGGCTTTCCCGCTCGGATCAGGCAGAATGGCTGCAAGTAAGAAGAAACAGGACGAAAAGCATCTGAAGATACTGCGCGAACTCGTCAGCGAGCCGGGCAACAAGAAATGTGCAGAATGCCAGCAACGGGGGCCCACTTACGTCGATATAACGATGGGAACGTTCATTTGTACGACGTGCAGCGGCCTATTGTAAGTTATCGTCGAAAATTCCCGCGTTTTTCGCGTTCCAATGCGCCGTCGTCGCACTAGGCGCGGCATCAATCCGCCCCATCGCGTGAAATCGATCACAATGACGAGTTTTTCGCCGGAGGAAATCGAAAAAGTACGGAATTCAGGAAACGAAGTACGTACGGGGCCTTCTTGCGCACGATTTTCTCCTTATCTTCCGCCGCCATAGAAATGCAATCGGGTTTACGTCGGAAAATGGACAGAACCGCGCGATCCGGGTCCCGAAACGATGGAAGAGATGAAAATCAAGTTCTTTCTTCAAGACAAGTACGAAAGACGACGATGGTATTTGGAGCCGGGAAGCGAGCCGCCCAAACGCGGGGGCGTGGCCGCCGGTAGCAATACACCGGAAACGAAACCCCTTTCGCAATTACTCGGAAGCACAGCGCCCAAACTCATCGTCGGAACCAGAACGGATGTACGGGAAATTGAAAAATCAATACTCGATTGATTTTTTGGTATAGAGTCCGGCCAGCACGCCCCCCGTCAGTCGAGGCACGCCTCCAGTCAGTCGGGGTACCCCCAATTTGCCGGCTCCACCGGGGGTACAGAGAAAGAGTAGCCAGGTGCAACAGCAGCCTTTTGCTACAAGCGTTGCACCTGAACCGGCAGCTGCACCGAAACAAGAATCTCTCCTGGATCTCAATGAAGCGTTTTCAGCTCCAGGTAACGTTATATTCACTATAATTCCTCTTTGATTTCTCTCCCTCTCAGCGCCTCAGCCGTCTCAACCCTTTGGAGGCCAGCCCGTGTTCCCACCAGCTTCCGGTAAGCCTCACTACTTCAATTATGATGATGATGATAGCACGTGATTTATTTTGTTTTGTAGGTGGTGGTGGTGGATTTGGAGCATTTACGTCCTTCTCATCGGCTCCTCCTCCTCCAGCAGCTGCATCGAGTAACAACCCATATAGCGCTTGCCACACACACAGTCTATTTTTTTCTCCTTAGTGCCATCGTCATCTCCGTTTGGATCGACGTCATTAAACGCAGCTCCACCAACGAGTCTCGCCGCTGCCCCAGCTATGACGTCAGCAGGGGACAAATACGCCGCTTTTGGTTCATTGTCATCGTCATCATCTCAACCACAGCCCGTTTCCACGAATGTAGACTGGAGTGGCGGTATCAATTGGGCCAGTGGCGGCGGCGGCGGCGGCGGAACTTCTACGTCCATGATGACGTCAACGGCATCCAGCGCCGACGGAATGAGCTGGGGTGCCGCTTCGTCACAACAACAGCAGTCTTCCGCCGCCCCGTCAATGATGTCCGCCGGCGGCGGCGGTGGCGGCGGAGGCGGCGTTAGTCAAATGAACTGGGGGGTCGGAAATGCAGGTAGTATGGGATTTAGTAGCACTACATCGTCAGCAATGACGTGGAATCAACCCCAACAGCCGCAGCAACAGCAATCGGCGGCGTTTTCTTCTAGTAATCCTTTCGGTAGTGCGGCAGCGACTCAACAGCAGCAGCAGCCACAGTCGCAGCCGCAGCCACAGCTCGCCCAAGGAAATCCTTTCGGTAGTTTCGGGAACATTGGTGGTACAACGCGTGGTCCAGCTGATGCAACGCTATTTAACAAGCCGCAGCCACAGCAACAGCAACAGACTTTTGTACAGCAACAGCAGCCCGGTGGATTCGTTGGGCAGCAACAGCAGCAATTAGGCGGCGGATTCGCCATGCAACAGCAGCCGCAACCTTCCATGGGAGGATTCGGCGGCGCTGGCGGCGGTTTTCAGCAGCAACCTGGGGGTTTTCCGGGCGGCGGACAAGCGGGATTCTCCGCCGGTGGCTTTGGGCAGCAGCAAGCGTTTGGCGCTCAAATGATGGGGCAACCCCAGGGGCAATCATTCGGCGGTCAAATGGGGGGACAGTTTGTGCAGGCTGCTCCAGTTCAAGCTCAGTTTGGAGGGTGGGGCGGTCAACCCCAGCAGCAGAGCAATCCGTTTATGATGGGAGGTCAGCCTCAGCAGCAGCAGCAGCAAATGATGGGAAGAGGAGGAGGTATAAATCCCTTTATGTGAGGAGAACAGCGGACGTATTCTAGAAAAGGGGTTGTTGAATTATTGTACTACTTTGTATACGTGTTCGTTTTTCTTACGCACTTGAGACTTCGTTGGATTGTCGTAGCTGTAGTTGTGTTCTTGATGAGCTTTTACCTAATAAATCAAGTTCGAAAAAAGGCAATTTTTAATTCTCGCCAATACAATAATCACAAATCCGTGTGTCTGTGCACATTTGCGTCCGATTCTCCTAGAGAAATAGAGCGTAATAGCGGCACTGATATACGATTGCGTACCCTTTTCATTGTCGCTTTCATTTTTCGCGGCAAAACGCTCTTGCAATTGCCGAATTTCGTCGTCGTAGTCCGTCCACTCGCTGACTATTCGCACCGCCGCTTTCAGCTTCGGTTCTTTAGTGAGCGGATTATTGCACTAAAAATTTCCGCGTTCGTTTTATCGCGGAACTTTTCTCGAGCGTTACGCTTACCAAATCGATTGTTTTCGCTTTCAATTTCGACTCGTCGCTGCACCACGTCTCGCACCAAAGCCACTCTTGCGGAAGCGACTTGATTGCCACTTGGTGTATCATATTATTCGGCAAATCCTGATCCAAATTAGCCAAACTGTTCGGATCTTGCGACAAGCCCTTCAAACAGAACAAATCGTACGCGCAATCGGAAACACTTCGCGATATTTACCTGATATTGACTCCTCAGACGATCTCCAGCCGCCAGTTGACGAAAACGATTCAAATCAACGACATAAAGAGCACTAGAGAGCGGCCCATCCCCAAGGCAATTCCCTCCAACAACAAAGCCCCATATTTTACCTAATATGATACTTCCTTCCACCGAGATGACTCTTCCAGTAGCCGGATTTCCAGAACCTTAAGACAATAGGCCGAGAAATCAAATAAACGTGCTATGGAAATACCTGAAACCGTCCATTTCCGTTCTGTCGTCGCAGAAGGGCGTGTAGGCGTAGGGCGCGTTATCCAAGTTCATGTCGACGAGTTCTTTCAAATCAGCTCGTACAATCTGATTCGATAAAGTCGGCAAATCATCAATTAATTATTTTAATTATCCTACCTGATCGGCGTCGACAAATATGATCTTTTTGACGCTGAGAGGAAAGAGAACATCGAGGAAAAGAATCTTATATCTTATATGAATTCGGATGAGAAACGAGTCGATTTTCGCGCGGTTTTCTTACCCCCAAATGAGTCGCTGTTTTTCTGTCTGACCGTGTAGCCAATGAGGCCACTTGTATTCAACGAGTTCATATTCAAAACCGTACTGTTCAGCCATAAACGGTAGAAAAGCCTAATGTCACAAAAAAACGTTTTTTTCACGGCGAACGATCGCCCATTCAAACCGACTTTAATAGTAGGCGAAAGAAAATTCTTCAAAAACCAAAATTTAACCGGAATCGACGCGTGCTTTAGAACAGAAAGCATCATTATCCTGAAGAAGAGGATAAGAAGAAAACCCTCTATCTATCTATCTAACACCCCTAGTACAAACCTCAAGAATCTTTCGTACAGATGCCCAGAGGCAACGGAAAAAACATTAATAACACCATCGCTAGATATATTCCCAGCAATTTGCTCCTCCGTTTTTCCCCCACCGACAAAACTACGCATCCAGCTTTAACCCCTTCGCGTCTCCCCTCCTATTTCATTCTTACTTTGAGAGGGAATCCCAGAAGCTCTCCTCTTCAAGTTCGTCTATATCCTTTCCGCCTTCCAATATGTCCTCCTTTTCTTTTCCCGGCTTTTTCGTCGCTCTTATCTGTAGAAATTTTCCGCTAAAACTTCCCAGCGCAATCGAGATTTTGTCGTCAATATTCAGATCCGTTCCTGTGTGACTCGTGACGTCATAAATGTCGGCGGATCGTCCTTCTCTCAATTTCAAATTCCAAACGCCAGCACTGGCTTTCAATTGAAAATAACCCTATATTTAAATATCAAAATTTTAAATTTCGGCACGCGTAGAATTTACCAAATTCGCCATGACAATCGTATCAAATTTTTCCGGTTCGGAAGTGGTACCCAAAACGAATTGCAACCCGCGAATTGGCTGTCCATTACTCGGATCAACGCACTGCCCTACGCAAAACCTCGCACCACAATCCACTCTCAATATCTCAAATCCTCTACCTTCTACTAAAATATTAGCTAATTCAAATTCAGCGTAAATTCCCTTGTCAACCTTAGAACGAAGTCTTATACGAGTAGAAACAGGTACGCGTTTTTTATTTACGTCTTTTAGATGGATGTTGTCTAAATCGTACACGCAGCTCACCGATTCCGCCATCCACGCCTTGGGAACGTCCATGTTGAGAGTGAAAAGCGGCTCTTCGGGCAAATCAGCGAAAACGGCGGCGGGACCAGAGTTCAAACTAATAAAACATTAAAAAGATATTCTTTGTCTTTTTCTCTCTCTCTTCCTGCCTTCCGTCGCTGGCGAATTGAGGCGAAGGTTCCAGCACGTAGCGATAGAAACTACACGCGATTAATCACTCGAAATTCACGTTGTTGCACTTCTTTACCGTTTGACTGGCATTTCGGACAGCTTTCCCACCGGATTCATATACATTTTCAAGTTGATACGAGTCACATTTTGCAACACCTGATATAGAAATTACGCAGGGAATAATATCAGAGCCTTCTTCCCTACCATAAGAAGAGCCGACATTCTCTGCGCACCTTTTGAAAAAATCTCTCTTAGTGAATTACTTAAAATTAAATGATTTACCTTTAGAAAGAGGATTGATTATGGCTGACATTTCGAAACTCGACGTTTCCGCGTCTTCTGACGTCGTCACGTGTGCGCAACTGCATCGAAAAAAATTTCAAAGAAACGTCGAATTTTTAAATTTAGTTTTTACCTGTGATCTTCAAAGAGCCCGACTTCGGGAACTCGCCTCTTTGCGGGCTTCGAAAGAAGCAGAGACGAAAGACGTAGAAACAAATTATTCCAATAATCGCTATAGCGAAAAAATTAGAAATAAGAATTAGAAATTCATTCCTACCTCGTATCATCATCAGGATTATCCCCAGAAAACGTCATTTCATTAACCTTTTACGAAAAAACAAAACAATAAAGAATAGTTCTAGTGTTTTTTTAAAATAGTACCAAAGCCATTATAGCTGTTCCATAGTGATCCATGACCGTTTTCTCAAGCAAAGAATAGTCGTCCGCGACAAAAATCTCCTCCTTAGACATTGGACCAATCATCTTGCACGAGAAACAATAAAACATTGCCACAAGTATTCCCCCATTCAATAACCTTTCCATTGACAATAACAGCTATTTGATCCGGCTTCAATTCCAAAACATTTTGAGCGTAAATTTGATACGTATCAATTAGAGTTTGAGCGTCGTCAAATCCACGTCGAAACTTCTCAATTTTGATATTAGTATCCTAGAAGAAAAGGACATAAAGATAAAGATTCCCTTTTAAATTTAATAAACAAACCTTGAAATTGAATTTGTCGCTAGACCGCGCCGCTTTCGCTTCCTCGTTCTCAGCCAAAATTCCCTTCACAAAATCAAGTGCCAAAGCTTCCGTTTGCGTTGCCAGGGCAGCGAGAACAATCTTCCCCACAAGCAAACTCTCCTCAGATTGAATAAGAGGAATGACGCCCAAACGAAAACGCTCCGAAACTTCAACATATTCCAAAGCATCCATAAGAGCCTGACGTCCAATAACAGTTCCCAAATCCACGGCAATCCAAACAGATAAAGGTTTAAGCGAAAATTCAAATCCCTTCTTTGAAAAATATTTCACCGTGGCAGAAAATGATGACGTCTCATCCAGAGAAATCGATTTCCACTCGCGAGTCAATATCCAATTATTGAATCGCCTTACGACATTGGGACGCGTCATCCAATAATTCAACAAATTCGTCTGATCCGTGACAATTCCATAATAAACGGCCTGTTGAAGTTTCGCCGTTTGCTCGTGTATCTCCATGACGATCTCCTGCTCCATTTCATTTCGCCCCGTCGCCTTCAAAACGACTCCGTTGAGAAGAACGCGAGGAAGAGCGACTAGACCGGACGATGAAAAGGCGGCACGCCCATTCGAAATAAAATCATCGTATTGATCGCTGTCTATGACGTCACGCGCTATATCTACGCCGAATTCGCCCTCAAAAGCCTTTGACACGTGCTCGTAAGTAACCGGGGATTTATCATCAATTAATCCGTCATATATGGACGATATAAGCCAATCGAGAGCCTCTTCGGCGTTATTCTCACTCGACATGTAAGCGAATATCTTCGCGAGAGCGATACTCGCTCGATCGTCGCTACTCACCACGAGAATTCCCACGCGAAGTGGGATACTGTGCTCAATGAAAAGCTGAATCATATTCAGAAGGGCCACGCCGTCCGGCGTCGACGGATCGACGCAGAAAATCGCGTTGAACATGTTTCGCGCGACGCGACGCAGCGTGCCGGGAAACGCCGGTCGAAGAATTTCTGTGACGGACTTTGGCCACGCGCGATAACGCGCGTCTTTCTCGAGATCGTTCACGTGACGTAAGGACGCGCTCCCGGATAAATCGACGCCGAACGATTCGTCGTTTCGGCGCAGATCGAGCGAGAGAAATCGCTTCGTCATGCCCCAATCGACGCCCAAGTGACGAAGACCTTCGGTCAGCTGCGCATCGTCGCGTAGAGTCTTGAGCAGCGTAAACGGATCCGTATCTTCGAGCGGAAGAACGAGTCCGTTCAAAAGAAAAACGTTTTGACCGGAATCGACACCTAGGGACGAGAGCGATCGCTGATTGGCTACGACTTCCTTACGCATTTCCGGTTTGACGGCTATTTTAGTCAAGGATCTCGCCAATTGAGGTATGCTTTGACTGAGATCGCGTAGAACGCGTAGGGATTCGGTGGGCGGCGCGGAGAGAACGCGTTGCGCTGCTTGGAAGCCGATATCTTGGAGTTGCCACGCCTTGAGGGGTGCCATCTCCTTTCGACTGTCCACAAGATGTTTGCGAAATTTACTCAAATCGGCGTTGTGCCCTTCGTGGAGACTTTTCAGACGATTGAATAAAAATCCTTCGATTTCGTCGTCGCCTTCGACGGACGTAACTTTCGCGCTGGAGCCGTCTAATAATCGCCATTTATTTATTTATTTATTTATTCTTCCTGTGTGCTTTACCGTCTTTCACTTCCGTGTCGTCAATTGCTTTATATTCGGTGCTTTTAATAGCGAGTTCAACTCCGTAGCCAGACAGTCTAGTCTTCATTTGAGACGACGTCTAAATAAAAGACTTGTAGAGATATCTTATAGATATTTCTGTCTCTCGCTTTGCCTTAGTAAAATGCCTTAGAATATAATGAATCTTTTTCTCCGCGACAAGGCTCGTCAATGACGTATGAAAATCGATGAATGCTTGTGTTCCTAGCCGCGCATAAAGTACGACTGTCACTGGATTGGTTTGAGAAGTTGGATAATGATGATCGAAGCTATAGAAAGCTGGACGAATCCTAGAAAAAAATTACCATATGTACTAAAATCTATAAATGGTTTCTTTTACCCTTTTGCTTTTTCTACGAGGCTTTTGATTTCTGAAGGGGAGCACGAAATTTGATCTTCAATCGTAACAAACGCTTCGCATTCATTTCTACTCAAATCTCGGGATAGCTGAAAAAAGTATCGAATTTTATATAAAAAATCGTGTGCAAAATTTCTCACCTGATAAAACATTTCGATTTTTGGAGAATATTCTCGCAGCGATAGAGAAAATGAAAGTAGATCGCTTTTCAACGGAGAAAGAAGATTTTTCGCTGTCGTTTTGATCAAATCGAAACCATCTAAAACAAAAAATTAAAAGAATTACATTATTCGAGTTCCCCGATCGAACGAACCTTTTTCGTTCGGCACAACTCGCTGAGAAATGCTCTCGACGAACTTCCAAAACGATTCGTCGCTTTCTTCGGCGAAGAATTCACTGCAAACGTCGATTTTCGCCCGACGCGCGCGCCGAGGTCGTTCTTCGTACCTTGCTTCTTGTAGGAGCGGCGTCGACGTCCATTTCGAGTTCAGAACGATTGTCACCGGCTTCTCGCTACTTTCAGCCCGCGCGACAAGGTCTAAAACGCACGCGAAAAGGCAAAGGAAGAGCATGAAGACCACGCGTATCTAATGTTAACGTGCGCTAGTACACGTGAAACCCCGATTATTGATTTATTTATACGTTGGGAAAGGGGGGTGGCGCGCTCTATTCTCTAACAAGTTTCCTTCTCAATAAAAATCTGACAACACTTAGTCAGTCTTTTTTCTTTGACACGTCACTTATTGAATAGTAGTAAAAAATAAAAAAAGTTCACTCTGTTAGTGCTAACAACAGTAATTCACCCGCCCCCTCGACTTTAAACACTTAAACGAGTCACATGTATATATGTATGTATACTTTACATAGGTCAGACAACAGCCGAATTGCCACGAAGGCCTTTGATTAGCTGAAAAAGGCGCTTAACGTGTCCCACTTTACGAACTCCCAATTCCTGAATACGAATCGTCTAGCTACCGCAAAAGTAACGCGCTATGAGAATAGATACCTTCAAATCCGCCTTGGTCAAACTCAACAGCTCGGGACCCCTAATATCTTCAGATAAGAACGTTTCCCTGTACTCAGAAAAACCGTGTCGGTCAAGAAACTGCTGAACCTGAGCCGCATCCCAATTCAAAGCTGAAAAAAAATCTAATAGGAGTTCTTTTTATGACGTCATCATATCGTACCAGCGGATTGCTGCTCTTTTTCGAAGACGTACTTGTGCCCCTTTCCCAGGAACAGTTTCCCTATGTATCGCAAACCGGAGAGTCGATACTTCTTCTTGCGTTTGGGATCCGCTTCGAGAGACTTTCCACTCTCGCGACGAAGTCCCACAACGTTGGTGGCCGGATCCGTATTGCTTCGTCCTCGCGACGGATTCTCGGGGGTGAATTCCGCGTCGCTTGCCTCCTCCTCGTCGAGAGGCTTCGTCGACGGCGGCCAACTTCCGCACCGACTCTGAAAGAACATTTCTAATCGTTTTTCTTTTTTTTTCCCCCCGATTCCTAAACGAACCTCTTTCTGCTGAATTTTTCTCATTTCGCCTTCGACGCAACGAAGAGCTGTCATAAATTCGGTTTCGTCGCTACTGGCTAATTTCTGGGGGACGCGTATTTCTATGAGGGAAAAAAATCGTCTCAGATTCTTACCTTCATAGCAATGAGCCAGCCACTCTCTTGCATCAATCTCTTCACTTGAATCACAAGGTCTTCGGTCTGCCCCGAATTTGCGTGCTAAAGAGAAACAGCTCCTATATTATATATGTATGTATGGGGCAATGTACCTCGGATGGTAATCCCAGTGGAAAAAGACGTTCAATAGAAGCGGAAGCTGCTCGAGCGAGAGGAACCAAATCGGTTTTCACTGTCTCATTAGAATCAGCAGTCGATTTCACCCTAAAAAAGACGTTTGGTGGAGGGGGGGAAACATTTTCTTAATCAACTCAACAAACCTGCTTATTAGAGCCATCGTTTTTTCAACTAGTGGCCAGTATTCGCGCACGTTATCAATCGCCAGCGGCAGAGGCAGATTGAGAGTTTCATTGGAGCCAAGTCGAGATGACGACGTCGTGCTGTTGCCACCCTGAGTCCTCCACGACTGCAAAGTGCTATAGAAAGCCTGAGAAGAAAATAAATATATAAATAATGATTAAGTCTTTGTTTTTCTTGCCTTGTTTCGTGCCAGCATTTGGACTCGATTCTTGTGAGTGATCTTGATCTGGCCTGTCTCTTGAAGCCACGCCTCCCCGTCCACTTGACAGGGAATAGGAAAATCGCCGCAGATGGTTATCTTGAGAGATCGACACTGGCTCAATCTGTGACTCTGGATGCCAAGCATCCGAGACTTAGCCTAGACACAAACACATATAGAGACCCCTTGTGAAGAACTCAGTGTGTCTTATATGACAAGATTTAAACAATGGGATAGGAGAGACTTAGCCTAGACACAAACACATATCTAGATCTCATCTCTACAACTTCAAGCAGCCCAAGGAATAATTAATTAATTAGTTATCCTAATGGAGAAAACATCCCCGGAGCGATGGACTTGGACCAGACTCTTATGAAGAAAAGGTCCTATATAAGACCTGGCTATTGTAAATGAAGGATAGGAGAGATAATCCCACTGTTTCAAGTGTTTGTGGTATATATCTATACTGTATCTGTATCTCTTCTTACCATTTGAGAGATTCCGGTTACGGCGACCACTTCCAGCATTTTGTCATCAAAAGACGGAGCATAAAATCCCTAGAAGAACGAGCGTTTTTTTAATATAAAAGCCCTTACTTTATCTATCTCATTCTCACGTCTTTCTCCCTCTCCGTTCCCCAGAAATTCGTCCCACCCATGTAGCTAAACGAAGCCACACTCCTCCAACGAAAAAAAATCGGAAAAAAAATCCCAATTACCTTGGTATGTTTAATATGACGAGGCCCTGCAGAACGGGAAGCGGAACGAGTTTTCCGTCGCACTCCAGAACGATTCGCTGATGAAGATTCTTGTAGGTTTGCGAGAGAAATTCCTTGCCACTCAAGACTCCGTACCACATTTTGTTAAAAAGACGATTTCTAAATTAAATAGAGTACCTAAATAAACAAAGGAGTTGGAATGCGACGTTGTGTCCTACTTGCACTGTTCCGGATGTTCCTCGCGTTTGTGATGGAACGCAAGCGATATCTTCGCGTCCAATCCAATTCCAAAATAATTATTCATCACATTGATTTCCTGGTATTCTTGTCTAAATTTAGAAAAGAAAAATAGAAAAAAAAAACCCCGCGCGCACGACGAACTAACCCCGATCCGGGCGGCGGCGGCGGCGGCACATCGGGAAACGTAGCACTAGACGTAACGGGGGCAACTAGCGCGCTAGCCCCCCGCAACAAAGCAGCTGACAAATTCGGCATAAAAGTCGTTTTCTTTCCCCCGTTAACGGGACGCGCTTGATCGCCTCCCATTTTTCGACCAGAACTGCCAAACCCGCTATCGCTACTCGTCATTCTCGCGCGCTGAATGGGACGACTGGGTCGCCCTGTTGCCTCATTCTCCGCTCCCTCTGATATTCCTTCATCCGTTCCCACGGCAACGGTGGCGGACGCTTCCGTGAGATCGGCGTCGACGATGTGACGATTTTCCGTCACTGTCGCCGTGTCCAGGACCGATTGCATGAAGGCTTCGCATTCCGCTGTTTGCTCGTTGACCTGATTGTCTATAGCTGAAGTAAAACAGTCGAAATCTATATAGGGGACAATCTCAATCGCTTCTTGCCTTGTTCCGCGTGATCAATGATCTCTTTGACCGCCTTTTTTAAGCTATTTGCTCGAAGCATGACCGCCTCTCTCGATCGCAGCGCCTAGATAAGGACTTCCTCTCAATTTTCTCATTAAAAAATGAGGGGATATGTACTTTCGCGTTGACGTCGTAGAGGATTCGCGTCTGTTCGCTTTCCTGTTGAAGCAGTTGAACAGTCGGCGGCGAAGGAGACTGCGAATCGACTTCTTCATTCAATGATAACAAAAGAGATGACAGTTTGTCGTTTAGTACAGAACACTGGAAGAGAAACGAAGGTAAACGCGTCATTCTAGCGGTTGAACAAGGATAGGATAGGATACCTTCTTTCGAATCGAATTGCTATCACTTTCCTCTTGTTCTTCATCAATAACGGACGACACAAACGCCTTGACTTGATGACACAATATCCTACATAGAATAGTCTTTAGAAATAGAAGCACATGCCCTGTATTACAAAAGAGCCCATATTTTCCTACACAGTCTATTCACTCTCACTTCAAATAATTTACATACACGTCATCATCTTGTGCGTATGCTTGGATTGACGTTCAATCAATTTACAGTGAGAGTGAATAGACTGCGGTTCCTTTACATGCGCACGCTATTTTATAGAAGTACTGTTTGGAGTCTGCAAAAGCTACACTAGGGAATTAAATCAAGACAGTACAGTACTAAGGTGAGAGACACTTTGGAATTTTTACAAGCGCACCTTGTACCTATTTAGTTAGCCAGATCTCTTATAATAAATTCGGTTTATTTTAATTAAACAAGTGCGTTCATGCCAGAGGAGGGGGTAGGGTGTGATAATTCAATCTCACCTTGCTGAATTGATGACTTCCTTGTCTACGGATTCCTCACCAAGTATCACAGCCAAACACGAAGCCACGCTATTCTGCAACTCAGTCATAGCAGCGTAATCTAGAGCTAAATTCCGCCTAAAGAGCCCATGCGATTCCAACACCTAATAAAACGAATTAGTTAATTAATTAATCTATAATTAAATTCTTACATGTACTGGCGGCAAAGCAGGAAGTTTCGTGACTTTCAAATTCGATGGCATCATGTGGGAATCCGGTTTCGTTTGAATGCTCCATCTATCGACCATTTTCATCCCCGACGATTCCATCTCTTGTAAAATATTCGGAAGTTGAGTCTCGTCGTCGCACGTTGCTCCCCAGCCGAGAACGCGCGCTAAGTCATTTCCAGTGCCCAGTGGAAGAACGCCAACTTGACACTGGGGAAGAGAAACACGTGGTGGCAAAAAATCTATTTTATATAGATTATATATGTAACCTTATTGATTAGGCCAAGCTTGTCGACTTCTGTCAAAACCCAGCCAACGGAACCGTCTCCGCCGCAGACGAGAATTCGAAACGATTCGAATGATTGAAAAAGACGAAGCCTGTGAAAAGAGAGAGAAATGACGTGCAGGCACTCCCTTTTCCGTTGCTACTCTCACCCTAGCGATGGTCCCGAAGTAATTAGATCGAAAACTTGAGCCGGATTTAGAAGCTGCTTGAATTTTCGTAAGAATTTCACTCCCTAAAAGGAAGAACATAGCGAAGGGGGCCCCCCAGCGTAGAAGACTATATCTCGCACGTGATTATCGCCGCTTTTGGAGTTGACAAACACGAGTAGTGGACTAGATATCGAAGGACGAACCGCCTGAGAGAAAAAACGGTCACAAACCGCGACACTAATTACGTTGCTATAGGAACTGGAACCTCCGCTCTGCCGCGCGTGCTGGCATCCCACGCACGAATCGCCGACGGAGGCAAAATGGAAACTCGATTTGCTCCGAGATCGCACTTCTCGTCGACGCACTCGCGACAAACGTCGTGGACCTTGAAAGAAATTGCCCCCGAAGAAAAAGCCCGGATGCGTGTATCCTTACGAGAGTTTTGCACCACAAACAACGCCAGTCCTGGAGGCGCCGCGCACTTCCGCACGCACGATCGCACGCCGCGCACTTAGCCCCAGCAGGCAAATTGCCCCGAATCCACTGATGCTTCATAGCGAGCTAAAGAAAGGAGAAAGAAACGCGCGTTAACTAAAAAAAATATTTTTTCTCCTCTCGCTTCACGTGCCTGATCGTCGGGAAAGAGTCGTTCCGACGGTATCATCTTAACGGTGACCCACTTGCAGTTGTTCGGCGCGTAGACGGCGCATCGCTTGTGCGCTTTGAATTTGCACACTTCGCACGATAGTCCTCGCGACGTGACGCCGCCCAGCGCGTCGTGGCACACATTACAGTACGTGGGACGCGCGTGCGAGCAGGCGAACCAGTGATGAGCGCCCGCTTCTTGCGTTTCGGAAACGTCAATATCGTTTTCCTTATAAAAGGGAAGAAAGGTCATATTCAGTTGAGTGTGTGTGAGAGCCCTAATCGCGTCGTAGTGTCTATATATAGCATCGTTTATCATAATCGCCGGCTTGCGATGACTGGGGGGAGAGAGTGTGGTGTACGCACCGATCGATTGGTCGAACTGGCTGCTGACTGAAATGCCGACACCCATTCTTCCATTTCTTTGCGGCTATCGGCCATGAGAACGAGCGTCCGGTGAGGCGAAATAACCTAGGAGACGCGAAGGAAATGAGTCTTCCCGCCCTAGCAGCTGTCGCGCCGCGCCACCCCACGAATCGCTTATTATTGAAGTGCGTATCAAACGAAAGGAAACCGAAATGTAGCAAAATGTCGACCTCGCCCCCCCTCCCCTCCAATCCTCCCCCCCTCCCTTTCATTCCCGCATCAAGCAGTCATACGGTAAATGTGTGGCTTCCTTTGGCACCGCATTCGGCCACGCTGGCGTTCTTCAAGTCGATTTTTTCGCGAACAGTCGCCTTCGAAAAGAAGAAAAAAAAGAAAAAAGAATCCCTACTGTATCAACGACTCCTCCCCTCGCTCTCTCTTCGCGCCTACCTTTTTTTCTTTGGAAAAAAAGACGACACCGCGGAGAAGAGTGAAGTGTCGCCTTTTTCCTCGCTAAGGCAGCGGTAGTTAAAATTCGTTGGCGTGTGTGCGTGTGCGATCGTTTCCGCCGTTGCGTCGGGTTGCGATCGTCTTACCTGAAACGAGCCGGATTGCTTCATCAGATAACCTTCCTTTAGGATCGCCTAGGTAAAGAGGAAGCGTAAAGAATCGAAAACAAAAAAAGCGCTCTCGATCGACGACGAGTCCTCACTTTCTTTCCCGTTGACAGAACCGTTGACATTCGTCTCGTAAACGGTCTCGAGTCGTTTTCTTCGGCCGTTTCGCTATCGTCCGATTCGGACGACGTTCGCTCTTCGATCGCTTCGCCGCCGTCGTCGTCGCGCGTGTCTTCGACGCGTTTACCTTCGTCGTCTTCGTGACCTTTCGTTCCCGCGTCCATTCCTGGCTTCGCCGAGGTTTCGAGTGAGGCGATGGGCGAGACGGGTGCTTGATGACGTCAGCTGACGATGAAAATAGACGTCGGATATCCCGTACATTTAAATCCATAATTAGCGTAATTAATTACACTAACAAGCGAATCAGCCTGTTATTTATTCTACTGCGGTTTTTCCGACTCTTCGTTTCCTTTTAGCTTTCTAAATATGTAACAACAGGGTATGAGAATTTCCCCTTGCCCACCACCCCATCATATATATATATACCTGGCTCGCATCCGTTCACATCGACTACATTGGTTCTTTACGCTTTCGAAGCAGCGACTGTGAAAACAATTTCTACACTCTGTATCAACAAGAAACAACAGCGGATGAAAGAAAAAACGTCCGGTCACAAAAAGGAAGCTATACCAGGACACTGTGCGCACTTCCGTGTCTGAAAAGGGAAAATGATGTCTTTGAAATCCTTGCAGACTTCACAGACGAAACCACGCGCTTGACACAGCTATATGATATCATGATAAGCGTATAAAAACAGCAGGATGTCGTCGAGACATCTAAATTTGGCCCCTTTTCCCTAGTAGTGCTCATAAACCTAATAACCCAAACTGACCAGGCAGCCGTCGAAATGCGAAAGAGCGCGCTCGGCGAGATCTTTCAATGACGGAAGCAGATCGCCGCGATTGAGACGAAAGAGATCTTTCAACGAGTAGAGCGCGTGCTCGCTCGACGAAATCAGATAACCAAAGCGACGAAAGTCGGGCACAAGACTGAGAACACAAAAGAACAAAGAGACGTAAGCGATTGAATTACCCATGCATTTTTAGGGCGATTATTCAGCTATTTATATTTTGATTTGAGGCGGCTATTTTTACTCGTTCGTTTCCTATCTTGTTATACCTGTCCGCCAAGCGGCACGCTTTGACAAATGATTCCATGCGGTGGAGCTGCTCGCGAACGGAGGTCGCCACCGCGAGATCGCGCACTTTGCGAAGGAGAGCGCGATTTGCGGCGGCCACGTTGAAAATGGGATCGTTAAAAATGCGCGTCAAAAGCTCGTGAGCGTGATTCGACACGGAAAACGTGAGAGAAACGGGTTAAGAAGAAGAAACGCGATATCTCAAGAAAAACTAATTATGAAAAGGATATTGCCTGAAATCCCATTTTTGAAGAATTCGACCGGGAATTATGTACATTTTTCGAGTGTGGCAACTACTGCAAAAATACTTTCCCGTGTACTCGCAGTAGCGAAAGTATTTCATGTGTTCTGTTGCGTCAAAATACCACCAAAATTAAAAACTTCTCACCTTATTTATTTTTTTCTTACGCGCTTCCACGCGAAGACCGCAGCCGGCGCAGCGAAAATTCTGCTTCGCCATGGCCTGTTTTCGTCTAAAATCAAACTAAACCCTTTCTCATATAACGCCGATCGAATTTCTCCTCACTTTACAGTCGGATGCACGAAAAATATTATTTGGGGACGGGGCGGCGCCCAATCGCTAGTTCCCCGAACTCGGCTCTAGTCCAAACGGTCGAGGAAGCGAATAATTAGATCAAATTAGACCCTTACGGCTTCTCCCCACACTTGACTTTCGTCATCAACCACAGTCGTATTATAAGATGACGTCACCTAAGCGCGCGTTCAATGCATTTCCTCTTTCGCCTATTTCTCTCGCGTGCGTACTTGTCGGAAGTAGTTATCTCTCGCCAGTATCAAGTGCTGCATTTCCGAGTGCGGAGGCAATTCTTTGTCGGAGAAAAGATCCAGCATGCTTTGTCCCACCGCTTCAGCTGAATTTTTTCCCGCCAATCTTTGACTAGCTACACTATATATAGAAACGAATACCCCGATCGTTGTCTTGGTTACTGTACGTTAAAAAAAACCTGTTAGCGCGCGTTCTAGAAACGCTTTGAAAATCGGAAACTATCAAAAGGGAAATTTTTTCTCAAAAGGACTACTCTATGGGAGGGAAAAAATACCGTTAAATAAGGATGCCATCGACGACGATCTGTGATCTCGCAAAGAACAGGGGCTCTTTGGTTCTACAGAAAAATCAGCTTAGAAACGAAACGAATTCAAATTCTCACCTTCAGATAATTCGTACTCCTTTTCCGAGTTGGAATCGTCTAGAAAAGAAAAGGTCATCAAAATGGAAAAAGGTCGTTTTTAAGCAGAATTTCACCCGTTTCGTCGTTTTTCATTTCAGAACTTTTTCGCCATCGAACGTATTGTTTCTCTTCTTCGGCGACGATCCGAAATGCCCTCTTTTCTTCCTCTATGCTTCTCAACTAGAAATAATTAGAAATTAGAACGCGTTTTCCTTACGCTCTATCTTACCTCTTCCACAGCAGAAATAATACAATCAGATACAATAAAATGAGAGTTATCCTAAATCCAAAAAATAGATATACTATATACTGTATTTTTTTAGCACAAACTCTTTCAAGATTGGTCGCTGAAACGAGCTTTGGAGAGCCCATCATATTAAGAAGCGATTCAGTGCCAACTAATAAATAAATAAAATCAGCTAATTAAATAATACCAAAATAAGATATATATATACCTTCTTTGTCTTTACTTTCTTCAACTTCTTCCCCCCCTTTATTCTCCTCTAACTCATCCACGTTGAGACGAACAAAAGACGGGTCCAAACTCTTTTCCGCATCACTTCCGCCATCCACTTCATCATCGTTGTCATCCTCCTCCTCACTATTGCTCTCCTCCCCATCAAACTCACCCGGATCTTCCTCCTCCTCCTCATCCTTTCTAAGAGAATAAGACCTCGCCTTTCCATCCTTAAGTTTCTCCAAAAGCATAACAGCATTCGAAGGCGATTTATCCCTTCCCTCGTGATGCTCCAAAGCCATGGCAACGCTCCTCGTCGTTTTCAAACTCCCAACCGCCTGACTGAGTCCCACAGACGAAACCGGATTAACCGGAACAAAAGAAGAAGCGTTCATCATTTTTCGATTTTCCGCAAATTCCACGCCCGAATCATATCCACTCGGAATGGATCCGCAATGAGGTCGAACGACAACGTCCGGCGGACTTAAATCAAGAGGACCGGACATGCCTATGTTAGTGAATTCCGATAGATCGGGCAATCGATTCATATCCTCTTGTTCCAAAGCGCGTAGACAGTCTCTCATAGCAGCAAAATGATGTCGATGACGTAAAAAAGCAAAATCTAAAAATTAATAATCACGTGATTCGCGAATTTTTATTTTTTCCTCCTCCTTGCCGTGATAATTTCTCTCGAGATGATCTTGACTTGCGACGAGAATTGCGAGATGAGAACCGAGGCTATTTTCTTCGAGCGAGTGCCGTATCCACGCCTGGCATCGTTCGCCGTTGCTGAGAAAGCGCTTGCGATCGAATTTCTTATAGAGAGAGGCGAGGCACGGTTGCACGGTCAAGAGACCTTCGATAAATGGCCAAAAATCGACCGTATCGGGCGTTACCTGCGTTCGAACGACGCCCTAATCGTTTCCTATTTATTTTCGATGGTTGCTTACTTGAACCGAAGAGCCGTGGTGGAGGATATTGTAGACGTTTTCGCACAGCGACGTCGACTCGTCGTTCGTCGTCCCGAAAAGGGGTCCTTTCTTGTGTTTCTCGAGTATTTCGCCTACGGTTGCGTAGAGAGCGAAGAGAAGGCAGTCTCGCTCCGTTTCCTCCATGGGATAGACGTCAGACACGACGATTTCTAGACGTCATAACGCGCTCGACCTGATACGTGGGCGTGGCACCCCGGTTACCTACTCATCTTCTCATGCAAATAAGACAAGCTGTAATAGAGGAATTACTTTGATTCCTTTCAAACTCGACAGCACTACTTCTGCCTCTTCCAGTTTATTAATCTTCAGTAGACTGCTCTTTCGAAACATCAATATTCCCACAGATAATAGAGCCAATGGTAGAGTAGAATGAAAGCCAGCTATACGATCCCAGAGAAGGAGCGTTTGCTCCGTATCTAATTGGCACGTAAACGCCTGCATTATCCAAGCAAAAACAAGTCGAAGAGGATCAGCTCCAATGTGAACCAAGTGCTGAAAGAGAAACGGTTCTTTTTCCATTAAAATATTCTCAAATTGACAACAGAGCGAAACGATTCCGTTGGGATGCGACGAAATCGTATGAAGATGATGAAGATAATCGACATAAAACCGCCGAAAGGCGAGATAGAGTCGATCCACAGACTCGTACAGAAAACAAAACGGCGTCAAATAGTAAGAAAATCCATAGAAAGGAACGACGCCACTCGGAGGATATCCCACATGAAAATCGACATTTCCCAAGTTTCCACGTATATAGGAGAAGAGCTGCGAGTCGGGAGGAAAGGCTTCGCGCTGCACGTGACAATCTCTGAGAAGAGCCAGCCCAGCTTGA
This sequence comes from Oscarella lobularis, assembly GCF_947507565.1. Taxonomy (NCBI): domain Eukaryota; kingdom Metazoa; phylum Porifera; class Homoscleromorpha; order Homosclerophorida; family Oscarellidae; genus Oscarella; species Oscarella lobularis. Next base: position 2,342,385 of record NC_089188.1, on the reverse strand, counting down.
TGGAGATCATCCTCAAAAACAAAAAAGCTTTCGTCGTTCGCCGCCGTCATTCTAACATCCTGCATCATGATTCCATCCAAGAGCAAATCGTATTGGACTACGGACGACTTGAGCTGATTGAAATACAACAATGATTCGGGGCTCAAATCGATGCCAAATGCCAATGGCCACACTTTCGATCTCAATCCCATTGGACAGCCCGTTTTCAAATATTGCTTTGCGGCGGCGACGCTTTTCGCTCGAATCACTTTTTCGCCCAAACGATATTTTTCCTCGTTTTCGAAATTCTCCCATTTCGACGACGGCGACAATTCGTCGAAAATTCGCCTCAATTCGTCGACTCCTTTCGTCGCCATGGCAACCCTGCACAACTCCCACTGACCGCCAATCGAATCGACGCGATTCGGATTTCGAATTCCGACGACGACTTGGAAAAAATCCTTCGCCGAATAGATCGGCTTTAGACCGGATTTCGAGACGCCGCCTTGGGTACTAAGCGAATTCCACGCCTTCGTCGCCGTCTTCACTTGATCTCCCGTCCGTTTTCGCGCCAAAGGGAGACTCAGTTCCGTACACATCGCATTGATGCTCTTTATCACTCGTTTCGTCCACGATGCGTTCGCTTGATCGATGAACGATAGACGGTCGTTTGGAACGAGCGTTTCGGATAGTTTCTTGGCGAATAGGTCGTTTTCGAGCGCCGTGGCGAGGCCCGATTCGCGCACGAACGTTTCGACGGACTTTGCGAGGTCGTCTTTGAACGACGAGGGATTTTTGAATATTTCGTCGATGATTCGATGCTTTATCGAGTCGAGAACGGCTCGAGAAACGCTCGATTTCCTATCCTCGTTCATGTGAGAGAATTCGTTTGCGCACATCTGCGCGATTTCGCGCAGCACAGACATAATTTATTGAAAACGAAAAAAAGTCCTGAAGAACCTAGAATTCAATGTCTTCTTCGAGAACGGTCGCGTCATCTTTGATCGCTTTTTTCGTCTTCTTCCCTATTAGCTCGTAAATTCGCTCGGGAGGAAAACCCCTTGGTTCGGCGACCTTGACAGCCAGTTTCTCAATCGAGAGCGTATCACCGGCGGAAATATCACCAACAGCAACGACACTCTTCCCCAGCTAAAACCACGCCTCATTAATAATTAAAATCAATTATTTATTCATTACTTTTTGGTGAGTGTACGATTCACAGGGTCTCATCGCTTTCAAAGAAGAGCCAAGAGATTCCTCTACTATGCGAATGCTCTTTATCATTTCAGCAAGCTCGTCCATAGAAAGTGAGGCGGAATGATCGCTGCCTTTCCATGTTTTATCTAGCGTCACGTGACGTTCGATGATTTTAGCGCCAATGGCAACGGCAGCGAGAGTGATGGCAACGCCACTTTCGTGACCAGAATAACCAATAGGTATATCAGGAAATTCCTTTCTGTATGTCTATCAAATCCATGTATTAATGTATTTAATTAATAAGAAATTCTATGTGTTACTGATATGACATTGAGGTGGACGTCCTTGGGCTCAAGTGGATAGGCACTTGTGCATTGAAGAAGGGCAAAATTGCTATTAATCGGCTTCACTGTCTCATACACTCGTCTCATTGTATCCATGCTTTGCATTCCTAGAGTGAAGAATATTCTGATTAATTATAATAAATTGATGTATGGCCTACCTGATGATATGACCAAAGGTGAACCCTTCTTTGCCACGTGCTCCAAATACGGCAAATTGTTCGTATCACCCGAGCCGACTTTCAAAAAAGGAATTCGCAAATCGTCGAGCAAAAAATCCGCAGCAGCCTATAATTATTAATTAATTAATTAATTAATTAATTTAATTAATTACCTGGTCCATTCCCGAGGCTGCGAAAATGATTCCAACTTCGTTTTCGGCGTACGCTTTCAATTCTCGATATTGGCTGTGACTAAATTCGAGATAGCGCTTGTGTTCGCCGTACGTCTTGCCCCACGAGTTCGGCGTCACGTAGGGCCGTTCTAATGCCGCTTTATTGAATTTGTGGTCGAGTTCGCTCTTCTGAAACTTGGCGCAATCGGCGCCCGCCTCCTTCACGAGTCGAATCATTCGTTTGGCGATTTCTAGATCGCCCTGATGGTTCTGCCCGATTTCGGCGATAACGAAGCACGGATTGTCGCCGCCGACACGACGCCCGGGCGCGATTTCGAACTCCAAAGGCATGTTTGCACAGAGAGAACGCGAGGGACTCGGAAGGAGACAAAATACGCAACGATACGCACCGATACGCAGAAGAAAAAAGAACAAACACGCAACAGCTTAAATCTTTACACAGACAACAGCAAAACACCAACGGATTCATCACAGTTTAATCCTTGTTGTTCTTCTTCTGCTCAAAAAGAAATATTCATAGGTATATAAGAGGCAATATTATCGAACCTTGTTCATTCCGAGGATGATTACAAGACGACGGAAAATGTCAATAAAGTCAATAAACAAATCAACAGAATGCCTATATAAAAACCAATAGAAACACGTGACTACAGTACTAGAAAGAGCATACCAGATGAAATCATCGTCTCCACTACGACGCTTCTCCACAATCAACTGAGTATCAAACAAAACAAAAGCGCACATGAGAGCAAGACCACCGTAGAGTTGAATCTATAGAATTAATATTATAAATGTTGATAGAAAGGAAAGACACTTGCATTGAAGAGAAAGGTGGAACGAGCGAAGAGATTGATTAACCCCGCCAACATCAGCAAATTCAGACAAGAAAACAACGTCCCTAAAAAACAGGATAGAGTCAAATACATCAATATATAAAAATTGAGATTTACCGCCCATATAGAGATAAGATCTCTGTTTAGCCCAGAGGGCACTGAGAGTGAAACTCGCAAAGATGACGCACGTGCCAAGAAAAGCAGTGGGGATAATACTTTTAAAAAAATTGAAGTGAAATGATATGAGAACGACAAAAGTGTACCTTGGATCCACGGCCACTGCAAAATCGAGAATGGGTCCAAGACCAAGACCTAGATAGAGAAATAGTCATGTGTTTTATACGGGAACGTTTCGTCATACCGGTGCACGCAGCAAATCCCATAAGAAAACCTTAAGAAATGTGCGAATATTGATATCGATATTGATAAAAAAAACTTTGAAATTTACCCATTCGTTTCATCGAATTTCCCTTCGAATTTTTCGTGAACATGAGCGCCATCAAAAAGCCGAAAGACACCAAACTGGCCAGAATTCCACCCTATGAGATATTCAAATTAGGCTAGGTGCTACAAAAAAAAAGATCGATTATCGCACTCTGAAAACGCCGCCCAAGTGAACAGCGCTGCCTCCCGCTGCCGCTAGCATTGAGAGGGACAGGCAGCTGTAGACGTTTTTCAAATGCTTTCGCGTCGAATCTTCCCTGCGCGTCGAAAGTGAAAGGGGGCCCCGGGCGCTTCGCTGCGTTGACTTACAGTGAGGAGAAGTCTGTTAGAGTCTTCAAAGACAAGCCTCGGCGGTTCAGAAGTCGGTTCATCGCTGTTTCGTTTGCTCGTCAGTCGACGTGTACCGTACTGTACGTGATGGCCGGCTAATAATAGCGCAATAATGACGACATCGTTTGCGAGTGCCCAATCAGACTCCTCCACGTGACCCTTCTCGATATCGCGTCAAATAACGGAGATTTTAACAGATAAACATTAAAGAACGAGTCTGTCTTCAATAATATCCTGTTCTGCGAGCGCTTCCTGCCTTCGTTCCTCTTGCTGCTTGGCAAAGCACTCCCTCTTGCACTGCATCAATTTTTCAAGATCCTATGAAAGAAAATAGCGTTCAAATAACCCCCCGCCTCCATTTTTTCTCACTTTCCACATTTTCATCTGCCTCATACTGGGACCATGAGACTCCCGCACTGCCTTTTGCTTCTCACGCAAAGCCTTGAGAAAATATTCAATATGAAGACGTAATAACACAAGAACTCTTCTCTTGATTGGTCGCTTGCCTTTGTGACATCACGGACCATATTACGTCACGTCACGCTACGTAACGTTGATTCTCTCATAAAATCAAAAGCTCACCTTTCCTTGATTCTCCTGCTCCTGAATTTTCTTCGTATACAAGTCCCGATACGATTTCTTCCTCTCCGCGTCCGCTGTCGACACGTAGCTCTTCATTTCCGCGGCAACTCGCCTCTGTTTCTCCTCCGTAACCTTCTTCATCGCCATCAAATAATGATACCGGCTCTGCTCCAACAAAATCTCTTCGCGATACGCTTTCACCTCCTATAGAAGACCCTCCTAGAAAGCGTCGCAGAAAAAAAGGCGTATCCCTGAGACCTGTTCTAGTTTAGAAAGATTGCTTTCTAGCCCAGCTAATGTCGTGTCATAAACGGCTTTTTTCTCTTCGTGCTCAGCAACAAGATCCTAGTCTCGAAGAATAGGAAACCCCTCCATTGGAACTGGCACTCTACCTGATGCTCTTGTCTCAGAGGTCTCAATTCTCGAATAATAGGAGCCAATTTAGTTCTCTTCTGCATAATCGTTTCATGTAGTCGTTTGGCCTAAAGAGACGCGACTCTGCAGGCAGTGTGACGCCCCCTAGCCGGTCCCTACCATCTCAGATATTCCCTCTAAAGTCTTTCCCTTCCGTTCATCCAGTTCGCTTTTCATTGTAGAGACCTTGCCCCAAAAATCAAAGTAGGTATATCAGAATGTTACCTAATAACCTTTTCAAGCTCTTCTTGCGTTTTTTGATACCCAGATATCCCTTTCTCTTCTTCCAGCTTACTCTATAAGCCCATAGAACAATTCTAAATAACCTCCAGTTTGACTTACCAGATAATCGCCAACGCTGTCGTCCTTCGAACGAAGAATTTCCTCCGTTCGACTAAGAACGCTTACTTCGTCTCTGATCTCAGCCAACTCGGCTCTCTTTCGCTTATACTCGATTCCCTTTACTCTCAGCGTCGATACATAGGTTTTCATCTAAAAAAATATTAATTTTGTATATAAATTTCTATACACTTGCCTCCTCAGCTGACGGCACAGCGCCACCCATTTCCTTCAAAGCCTCCCGTTTCTCTTTCAAATCAACATCTAAGCTCGCAAGCTAAAACCCCAAGATAACTATTTCAATTGAATAATTTTCTAAAGCGAACCTCCTCCATGGCTTCCTTCAGATTTTCCATAGCCATTTCCTTCTTACGTTGTATCATAGAAGCCTGGAAGGAAAAGAATGTCACAAAACTAAAGGCCAACGTACTATCTAGTGATTCCATCTCTAAAGTGGAGAAACTAAAGCACGGAACAACCGAGACTCTCGTTTCAAAGTGAGACTTTGCATGAGTCAAAGTTTACAAGGAGTCAGTCAGTTTGCGTGTGGCAGTGTCATTTAAAACCGAGACTGTCGTTAAAAAACTCTATCTCAGTCTACAAAAACTCTTAGTCTGTGACTGTGAATGTGTCTTCAGTTTGTGTAAAGTGAAGACGTCATATAAAGTATCTAGATCCATGATCTCGTATACTGGAAATTTCATGGTCAAAAATCGTGAACAACTGAGACTCTCATTCTCACTAAGACTCTATTTATACATTGAAGTTGCCTATCTCTTATACGTTACGCGTTGCGTTGTGATTCGGGCTTAATAATGCCTTCTTCACCTGTTGCCGAACAATAGCCAGCTTGTCGTCCGCTGGATTGGCTCGCAGCATCCTCTTTTCGACAAGAGCGTTAATTTCTTCATTTGCTTCATCAATCTTAGTGACTTTTATGTAAGAGAAGATAGGCTATAATGAGGTGCACTCACTTGATCTTGCAATTCGTCCAAATCCGACTCAGATAGCGCCGGCATTGATAGAACCTGTTCCATGTCACTACACTTCATTTTCAACGAATCAACTTCCTACAAATACTCTCAATAAATTAATTAATTAATCTGAAGTTTTCTCACCTTTGGCAATTTTTCATTACACATGTACGAATTGACTTTGTTCTCCTCTTCCAACTGCCGAAGCAAACCTAACCCCCCAAATTCAAATAATAGAATTAGAATTTTTCAATCTAACCTTCAGCTGTAGCTCCCATAAGAGTCGCCTTCAAATCTCGAAGCTGCTGCCCAGTACGATAGAGCTTCTGATCCATATGCAAAACCTAAGAAAAATAAATAAATTTTGAAACTTTTTTTCTTATAGGACCCACTTGATTTTTTTGCTGTCGTTTCATTTCCGCAATGTGGCCTTCCTTTTCGCGTTCCATTCTAAGTTCTTGGCAAGCGCTGAGGAGTTGTTCATAATCAGGAATTGACTGTACCTGAGAAATAATTAAAGTCAATTTTTTATTTTTTAATTAATGCTCTCTTGATTTTTTACTCGTCTTTGTAGTCGTTCGACTCTCTTTTGAAGCTGTTCTCGTTCGTCTTCCATGTTTCCTATATCCTATTAATAAAAAAATTATTTATATTTATGTCCCCCCCTCAAAAAATTCATTTTTACTTTTCTAATTTCTGCTGTCGAAAAACCAGACGATTTCAATTGTCCCGCCGTCTTGTGAAGTTCCTTGAACTGCGCCATCAAATCTTCATACTAAAATGACTCAAAATAAATTTATTTTCAATAAGAACCGCATTCCTTATCTTACCCCTTGATACACTTCAGCTACTTGCTCGTCGTGAAGATGCTCAGCCGGGACTTCAATCCTGACGAGAAACTTAGCCAAATACGCGCGTTTTTTCAGCTCAGAAAGACGCTGAAGTAGCCAATGAAGAAGCGGATAAACGATCTGTTTTTCCGCCTGAACGAGACCGTTGCGAAACGAAGCGCTAGATAAAAATTAATTTTGGAGCCCCTCCCCCTTCGAAAAACGACGATTACATACATGTTTCCGCCAGCTTCGACGTTGGGTTTGTAGCCGAGTATGCGAAGAAAGTTGAGCATGCGTATTGCCGTCTGTTCGGGAGCCTCTTCGCGAAGATCGACTTTGTTCTGAGAGGGAGATCGAACGAGGGCGCGCGAATGAGAGTTTTCATTACCTGGGAACCGATTTCGGCGAGGACATCGTTGAGGACTTGAAGCAGACCGAACGGTTCGAGAGCGTCGAAGCTGGAAATGAAAGAATTGACTTTGTTGCCAGGGAAACCGTCAAACGAATGACGTGCGGGTCCCTTCTCGAATATTTCTACCTTATTAGGTTGAAGTTTCGTCGAAATGGAACAGCGTTCAGCTTTTCGATGATGAACTTGAGTTGTTGGCTCATTTTCGGAGACGAAGAGACGCGATCCCCCGGATAAGACAACAACGTTCCCGGATTGACTTTATTTCACAAACTCACAGTACGGTCGGAGTCTTCGCTTCTTGGTTAGATAAAGCTGAAAAATCTTGAAAATGTTTCTGGGTAACCATAGTCAAATCCTCAAACACTTATAGAAAAATAATAAATAATAAATAAATAAATAGATTTAGACTCACTTTTAGCGTCGTAGAAGTGCTCTTTATGAGCAAGTACTGTCCGAAGAAAATTCGCCATAGCTCCCGTAGCCAAAACACTTTCGGCCAAAGGAAGACTTTGAAAATATTCAATGTCGACAGCAAAAGGATTCTTTGGCGCGGGCATCGTGCAAATGCTCACCAATTCAGCAACAATGTCCCAAATTTTAATATCTAAAAAATAAAAATAAATACTAATAATTTATTATGATGATTTCTCGCCTTCTTCGCTCCATCGACTCGTTGAATCCAACTTCAACGGGTTGTCCTTTGCACTTGGGGTTTCGCCGCTGAGACGAACGAGTCGTTCGTGATTCGATCGCACCTACGTACATGATACAAGTAGAACAATGAAATTTGATTGGAACCTGGTCTTACCCACACATAGGGACAGTTATATCGACTATAGCCAGCTATTAGAAACATTGTCAAATCATCGTCCTGCATTTAATCATTATATTCGTTATTGATTTTTTTAATTTTTCACATACTGTTGAGTCTATTTCTCTATCACTTGGGCTGGCTGGTGGCAAACCCACGTCAATGAAACCATAACCACTGAGTCTTAGAAGAGGATATAGTACTGTGAGAGCTATGACGTCATACTGTGGTATACCTTCTTTGAGATCGATGAGATATCATAAAGGATTGCCTTGAAAAAAATGCTCAAATATTTAATTATTTCTTCGTGATGTCGAACTGGTTTCTCGGCAGTTCGATGCCGGATGTTTCAAAACTTCCGCTCAACGATCCGCCGGGAGTCGATGACGGAGTAATGAGACTCTAAAAAATTGATTTTTTTTTCTTTTTTTTGCGACGATGCGATTTCTTACGCGCGGTTCGTTCACAATTTTGCAGATTAGCTCCTCTCTTCCTCTCATGTACGAAACGAAGTATTTGAAACCCTCGAGAATCGAAAAATCGAACGAAAAATCAAAATCTACCTTCGCGCAAGCGTCTACCTTGACGCAGCCAAGCCGAAACGTTTCCGCAAGAAACAACTGTAGCTTTTTCTTATCCTAAACGCAGAGAAAACGTCGCGAAAGAGACCAGTGTGCAGACAAATTTACATTCGCCGACATCTTCACGTGACCCACGAACGCACGATACTAAAGCGGCCCGTATATAGGCTCCTAGACTGAGACCACTGAGACAGGGGAGGATGTCGGCGACGCTGCGACCGTACTTGAACGCGGTTCGAGCGAGTCTCGAAGCGGCGATGTGCCTCGAAAACTTCTCGTCGCAAGTCGTCGAGCGTCACAACAAGCCGGAGGTGGAAATACGAACGAATAAGGAGATTCTCCTCACGCCGATCGTCGTGAGCCGAAACGAAAAGGAGCGCGTTCTCATCGAGGGCTCCATCAACTCGCTTCGCGTCAGCATCGGCATTAAGCAGGCGGACGAAATCGAGAAGATACTTTGTCACAAGTTCATGCGTTTTATGATGATGCGCGCCGAGAATTTCGTCATTTTGCGTCGAAAACCGATCGAAGGCTACGACGTCAGCTTTCTCGTCACCAATTTTCACACGGAGGCCATGTTCAAGCACAAGCTCGTCGACTTTATCATACAATTCATGGAAGACATCGATAAGGAAGTCAGCGAAATGAAATTGGCCTTGAACGCGAGAGCCCGTATCTGCGCCGAACATTTTCTCAAGAACTTCTAGGAACTGCAAGCAAAGGGGGGGAGGGGCATTTGCTCTTTCTTTAGCGCGCGCGCGTTTTGTTGTTTTGTCGTTGTCTGTGGTGGTGGTTTACGTAGGGACAAAATAAAACCATCTTGTGGGGTCTTACTTGAGCTTCGCGTGTATAAATAAAATGTAGGGGGGAATGATAACAATGCAGAAAGAAGCACACAAAGGTCTTCGTGACTGTACTACCGGTACGTCGGTTCGACGTGCGCTAATGGAAATATTCCCACCTTGCCTTTGAGGATCCCGCGACCCCAGCCGCCGCCCAGTTGCCGGAAATGGCATATGACGTCACCACGTTTAAAAGAAAGTTCATCTTCGTCACTGCCTTCGTAGTCTGACTCAGCCCAGACTGCGTCAACGGCGTCGCAGAATCGTGAATCATCATCATCACTCTTTTCGCTGTCCGAGTCGGATAAAGAACCGCCGCGATGTTGACTTTGCGGCGGCGGCAAAATCATTTCCTCTGGCAAGTCCACCTCGTCGAATCCAATGACGGCATTCCGATGGTGCACTTCCGTGGACTCCCTAAAGGAAAAAACCCCACCCTAAGGCTCGATCACAAGACGATGTCCTCTCTGGTTCTCTTACTTGGCAATATTTAGCACGCGCGGTCGCGATTTCTCGCGATTCATCGTAAATTTCTTAGGCAATTCGGCTTCAACGACTTTCCTACTCCGCTCGGTCATCCAGCCACGCGAAACAAGATAGGCCATTTCGGCTTGGATTCGATCTAAAGCCTGATTGAGCGAGCCAACGTCCAAAGGGGTCGTTCGTCGACGATTTCTATTCATCACGGCGCGTTGGGAACAAGTAAACATCAGACGGGTGTCACTGGCTAATATAGTAAGCGTGGAGGGGAGGAACATCCGGAGGGAGGGCTACAGTACCATTAAACATTAGAACCCCTACGCTGTATGACGCTCTCACCGTAATCGACACATCGCTTCAGGGAAGAGAACGAGGCATATATATAGACGAACTAAAACGCATTACGCTGTCTCGACCCAAAAAAAGTAGCCCCCCAGACTCTAGCTTATTTATCAACAAACTGTGCTAATAATCAAAACAAACAGAAGATGATCGATACCTTGTGTGCTCGCGGGTGCCCCCCTAATACTTCAAAGCATCCAAGACCGCCCTATCTACCATTTCAAAGAGACAAGCGTGGACCCCTGAGCGTCTCGCTAAATCGACTGGCGTTTCGCCGGCCGCGTTTTTCGCCTGCGCTTCGACGACGTCGCCTTTCGAAAGCAAAAGGCAAATCGTCGCGCCGCCGTCGCGCATGGAACTGGCTAAATGAAGCGGCGTTTGCCCGCCGCGCGTCTTTGCGTTCACCGAAGCGCCGTTCTGTAAAAGCAGCGCCGCCGCTTCGGTCTGATTCCATCGACAGGCGCAATGAAGCGGTTCCCATCCGTCGTCAGTCACCGCGCGAACGTCAGCGCCGGCCAATAGGAGCTTTTTCATGACGTCCACGTGACCGTTGTACGTTGCCCGGTGCATTGGAGTGTAACCATCCGGGTCTCGATAGTTGAGAACATCCGCGTCGCATCCGCGCAGGATTGTTTCGACGAGCGCAACGTCGCCATTCTGCGCAGCGCGTATCAACGATTCGCCTACATCCGTTTCGATACATTCGACGCTGCACTCGGTCGCTTCCGACTCGCCGTCGTCCCAATCGACGACAGCCATGGAACTCCACATATCCGAATCGGGTTTGAGCGCCGTCGCAGATCGTTTCTTCTTCGACGTCGACGCTTTGCTTCGCGCCGCCGCTGCCGCCGCCGCCGCGCTATAGCGACTCGCATTCGACGTCGCAGAAACGTCCGAATCGGTGCTGCGCGTATCGCTCAAGTCAGCGACGCCGGCGTCACTGCCAGCTTCGCTCGCCATACGAAAACAAGGACCGAGCACGTGTAGCGCACGCTAGCGTCTCGTGATACTCAACCGACAATCGACCATGGAATCTCGTCGAGAGATGGAATTGTTTTGGAAACAGCATTCTTCGACAGCGTCGCTAGTAGAAATGTTTCTTGATTCGAACGCGGACGAAATCGCGCGCGAAGAGAAGCCGGAGATTCTCTCCTTTCTTCCCGATTACAACGAAAAACGCGTTCTCGAATTGGGAGCGGGAATAGGGTAGGGCAAACGTACTCGCTTCGATTCGCAGTGAAAAATTTCGCCCCCACTCAGGAGATTCACCGGCGATTTCGCTTCGAAGGCGAAACACGTGACCACGGTGGAATTCATGAGAAATTTTCTCGAGGAAAACAAAAAAGCGAACGCACGTTTCGCCAATATTGATTATCTTTGCTCTGACGTCACTCAACTCGATCTGGACGACAGTAGCTATGATTTCATTTTTTCAAATTGGCTCCTGATGTATCTCAATGATGATGAAGTCTCCTCTGTCTTGACAAAGATCCTTCGGTGGGAAAACACTCAATTATTTTTCTATTGTTCAAACAATGAGAATATTTATATCAAGGTGGCTTCCCGAAGGCGGATATTTATTCTTCCACGAATCCTGCTTCTTCCAATCGGGCAACAAGAAGCGAGAATTCAATCCAACTCACTATAGAAGTCCACTTGTGAGGAGAAGAAGAAGAAGAAGAAGAAAATCCCAAAATATCATCTTCTCCCTTTAGGCTTACGGCTCACTCATCGACTCTATCTTCCTCAAAGAAGCCAATAACAAATTAGCTTCGTTTCAATTGATTTGGGCTCGCAGTCTCCAGTCATACATTCGTCTTAAATCTAATCCAAATCAATTGTGTTGGCTCTATAAGAAAGTGACGAGTGAAGGAGTCTGTGAAGCAATGAGCACTCAGCAATTCTTAGATAAGCAGCAATATACCATTAACGGTATATTGCGATATGAAAGAATCTTTGGAGCCGGATACATCAGCACTGGGGGCCCCAAAACTACGGAAGTAAGAAGGAAATTTCTACAGATAAAAACCAATCATCGTTTTTTTTTTATAGAAATTTGTAGCGACTTTAGATTTGAAACCCGGGCAACGAGTTATTGACGTCGGTTGCGGGATTGGAGGAGGAGATTATTACATGGCCGATGTAAGGAGGGGGGATATATACTTATATAGGCCTTCTTACTCAAAGGCATGGTGCAGTAACCCCATTTGCATTGTGTAAAAACTTGAAGGTAGATTAAGGGATTTGCCGCTTTGCTTTCGCAATTAAGTCCTCTATTTATTGCGTTTGCACACAGCAAATCGATATTTATTATATGTATTTACCTTTTTAGAAATATGGAGTCTTCGTTTTGGGCATTGATTTGTCTTCTAATATGATTTCGGTTGCTTTGGAACAAGGCCTCAATAGACACAAGCACTTGCAAGACAAGGTGTGGTCACCTGATAGAAAGTTGACTTGACTGACTAATAATTTCCAGGTCCAATTTGAAATATGTGACGTCACGGCGAGAGAATATCCCGAATGCTCATTTGATGTCATCTATAGTCGAGACACCATTCTTCACATCAAAGACAAAGACGTCCTATTCAAGAAACTCTACGTGAGATGATAGAATAGGACCGATGCTCACTCTACGCACGTTTCTCTTCTAGAAATGGCTCAAAGTTGGCGGACGACTGCTCATCAGCGATTATTGCTGCGGGCCACAACCTTGGTCTGATGTGTTCAAAGCCTACGTAACACAGAGAGGGTATAATCTCCTAGAGCCTGCTCAATACGGGAAAGTATGGTACCATAGTAACCATGAATTCTCTGATTGCGGTGTTTAGGTTTTAGAAACAGCTGGTTTTGTCAATGTTCAAGCGAATGATTGCACTGATATGTTTGTTGAGTGTCTCAGGGAAGAAGTCAGTCGTACTGAAAAAGAAAAGGAAGCCTTTTTGGAAGTACAGTACATTTTGCTACTGATTGTTGCATTATCAACAATGTGTTCTTTAGGATTTCTCTCCGGAAGACTACAGTGCAATTACCGATGGTTGGAAAGCTAAAATTGAAAGATGCCAACAAGGCGATCAGAAATGGGGCCTTTTCACGGCCACCAAGTGAACGCTTGTCTTTTTCTACTTTATGTAAAGGTTTTCTATGTCAGGAAGGCCACGTACGGGTGTTATACCAAAAGTGAGGGCGGTACCACATACGGGTGTTCAACGAAACGCCGTTCATTTTTTTATTCGCTGGTCACGTGCGCATGTTCATCCCTATATAAAAAAAGTTCCTATGTAAAAGAAGACATTTCTTGTCGTCACACAGTCGCGCGAGAGGGTGTCCCAGGAGAGCGTAGCCATGGCCACTCCCATAAAGTTCTGGGAAATGCACTCTTCCCAAGCATCGATGGAGAAAATGTTTCTCGACTCGCACGCGAAGGAAATCGAAAGCGTGGAGAAACCGGAACTTCTTTCCTTCCTTCCCAACTTCGACGGAAAGCGCATTCTCGAACTAGGAGCTGGAATAGGGTGAGAGGACCAGGCAGACGTCATCCCGTCCAGCGGCCGTTTCCCCCATCGAGGGCCCCCTTTCCCGATAGAATATCGCGGCTAATTACTAATTTAAGGCGATTCACTGGTGAGTTCGCTTCGAAAGCGAAACACGTCACGGCTGTCGAGTTCATGGCGAAATACCTCGAAGTGAACAAAGAAACGAACGCGCGCTACTCCAACATCGACTTCCTCTGCTGTGACGTCACGAAACTACACCTCGAAAACAGCTACGATTTCGTCTTTACGAATTGGTTGCTAACGTATCTTACTGACGAGGAAATATCGACGCTGTTGAGGAAAGCCGTGCGGTAATGTAGCAACTCAATGGACTATATAGCTGACACACAAAAACAATGCCTTTACTGACTAAAGGTGGCTTCCAGAAGGTGGACACCTGTTTTTCCGCGAGTCCTGCTTCTTCCAGTCAGGCGACGCCAAACTTGGATCAGACGATCCGAGCAAATACAGACATCCGCTCGTAAGAAAAAAATAGATTCAATTCAATTTATTATTGATTTTTCTTACCCTCTTAGTCGTATCACTCGTTTATCGATTCTGCTGTCGTCAAGGAGGAAGCGGTCGGCAAATGGTCATCGCTTCAGCTGGTTTGGTCACGCTCGCTCCAAGCCTACATCAAATTCAAATCAAGTCCAAATCAAGTGTGTTGGCTCTGCGAGAAAGTGACAACCGATTATCCACCCAATGGAGCAAGCGAGGCGCTAACCACTCAGCAGTACTTGTACAAACGCCAGAGCGCAGTAAACACAATCCTTCAATATGAAAAAATTTTTGGAAAAGGATATGTGAGTCCTGGTGGCGCCAAAGTGACTGAAGTAGAGACACGCGTGGACGCCTCCACGTACAATTGGCTAATCCACTCATATTCTATAGCAACTCGTAGCAACTCTAGATTTGAAACCTGGAGAGAGAGTCATGGACATTGGTTGCAGAATTGGAGGCGCGGATTTTCACATGGCTGATGTAAGTTGAAATCAAAGACGTGCCGTTACGTTTACTCTGAATCTCAGAAATATGACGTCTCCGTTTTGGGCGTTAGTCAATCTTCCACTATGACGTCAATTGCAATGGAACACGGCCTGAAACGACACAAGCATTTGCAAACAAAGGTAAGAGTTTTATATATAAGTATCTTTCTTGTACTAGAGATTTAGGTTCAATTTGAAGTATGTGACGTAATGGCCAGGGAATTTCCAGACTCTTCATTTGACGTCATCTACAGCAGAGAAGCCATTGTGCATATTGAGAACAAAGCCGTCCTCTTCAAGAAATTCCACGTGAACAAATCAATAACTCACGTCATCATCATTATACTTATTTCCTAATTAGAAATGGCTCAAACCTGGTGGGCGTCTTCTAATTGGCGACTACTGCTGCGGACCTCAACCGTGGCCAAGCGATTTCAAAGCCTACGTTGCAAAGAGAGGGTTTCATCTCTTAGAACCCGTCCATTACGGCAAAGTAAGATACCATGGTGATGACAAATGCCCGTATATGAAGGGGTTTTGTAGGCTTTGGAGAATGCCGGTTTTGATGACGTCACAGCTGATGACCGCACGGCTCTGTTCATTGAGTCGTTGAAGGAAGAAATTGCTTCTAGTGAAAAAGAAATGAAAAAAAACGGAGAGGTAATAGAAAAAATTCACTGCAATATTGTACATTTGTCTCTCTAAGGACGTTACGGTCATTGACGGTTTGAAGATGTGTCAGCAAGGCTATCAAAAGTGGGGTCTCTTTACAGCCGTCAAAGAATCACATCATTGACATTTTTGCGTTATATCAAAATAGTTGAGTTATATCATTTTACTGCTTAGCGCGCGCTTTTGGGTGTGCATTTATTTTGCTGTTCTAATCAATACAGACGATAGACAAAAATGAACTAAACCCTTATTATCGTACAATGAATCCCGCTACACTTCGGGAATGGATATTAAACGATCGAATCGCTTCTTGCTAGCGCGCGTTCTACGCCTCGAATTCACGTGCCACCTAACAACGACAGCAACGAGAATAACAACGATAACAAACGACAACGACGTGCACGGCAAAAGACTCGGACCGTTGTCGCCGCCGCGCGGTCCAACGAACGCCGGCTCCACGTTCCACGGCACGTACTTTTCAGTCACGTTCGCGCCAACTTTTCCCACGTAAATCGCCCCGGATGTACGATCAATAGAAAACGCGTGCGGTTTGCTATCGTTTCGCCCGAGCGGCGTCCGATTCGCTATCGTACACGTCGAAATCTGCTCGCGCGACGCGGGCGCTGGCATCGTGAGAAGAACCGCGTAGTTAAGATCGAGAACGAGATAATGATTCCCCGTCGAATCGAGTCTCACGTGACAAGGCGAAAACGGACGCATGCACGTCCACTCGACGACGAACGCGCCCGTTTCGAGATCGAATCCTTGCGTGCGATTGTTGCCGCGATCGGCTACCCAGACGACGTTGATTTTCGGATCGATTTCGACGCTGTGGGGTATGTAGAATTGACCGGTGCTGTTTCCGCGTTTGGCCCCGCCCACCATCCAAACGAGCGTGCGCGCGACGTCGAGTTTCACTAGACGATTATTCAAGCCGCCGTCGCCGTCGACTATGTAAAGATTTCCATCTTTGTCTACGGCCACGTCAGCGATCTAAATAGATACATGTTTCTATGGGGCGGGGGTGGGCGTGTCCGTTACCTGGTCGAATTGAATGGGTTTCGTTCCCGTTCCTGCCTTTCCTGGCGTGCCTATCGTTTCGAGGAGTTCGCCGTCGATGGAAAAGAGCTTGAGCGTGTGACCGCCGTTCGAATTTCCCAAGTCGGCGATCCAGAGACGCGCTGTTCCGTTTGCGAGTCGTACGATGCGCATTCCGTGGATCATGCCGATTGTTTCGCGACCCCACGAGCGCAGAAAGGCGCCGTGCTCGTCGAAGACGAGAACGGGGCCCGTCGAAGCGAGTCCTGGACCGCGCAAGCCGACGAATACGTGTCGCGTTCGATCGTCCACTGCTGTCGCGAAATCCTGCGCCGTTCGGACGAACAGCGACTTGTCGATTGGCCACGAGGAGTCCAACGAGTAGGCGGGGGCGAGAGACGAGCCCGAAACGGAGCCCGTCGCGCACAAAAGGAGGAATAGAGAGAACGTCATGAGGAATTTCTCACTCGCGCTAGCCCCCACCCTAATCATAATAAATTCCTATTAATAATTAGCCATATAGTGTCTCTACTCAAACAGACGTTTCTTTCGCTTTCACTGTAAATGGAGCGTTTTCTTGCGCGCGATACACACTGACTAAAAAATACCCCCATCTTTCTATTTCTCAAAAATACAGTATTTCCTACCTCTGCTGCTTCTTCCGTCTCGTTCCTCGACTCCTTTCATTACTTCAAGATAACTCGCAGGCACCCATCCCTCTTTTTCCTTCTCGTCATTCATCGGCCGAGCTTGTCCATACCAGCGAACAAACCACCAACCCCCTTGACCAAGCTGAATCACTTCGACGCGATCACCGACTTTCAACGAAAGATAGGTGACCGATTCGTCTGAAGCCGGGTTATCATAGCTAAAATCAGCTATAGCCACATAGTGACGAGGTTGATCCGGCGCCTGAAGAAATTATATTTATCTATCTATTTATTTTTTATTTAATCCTGTACCAAATTGACGTCAAGAACAGCATCTTCGACGACGTCGTCATCATCGTCGTCGTCCCATTCGTCGGATTCAAACGCTCCGCTCTCGATCGAAATCAAATCGCTCGTCGAATTGCCGTGACTCTGCGTTTTCTCAGCGGCAACGACGGCGGTGGCGACGTCAAAATGATCCGAATCGCCGTCATTTACCTTCAACAAATAACCAGTTGACAATTCTTCGACGCTAGCTGATCGCGGCGGTCTCTTTTCCACCGGCGATTGAACGCCGCCGCCGTCATAGCGGTTGCCACGCGACATGCGAAACGAAGCGGAACGAGTTGAATCAGTGCCGCGTTTAAGCGGACTCAGCTCGCCTATGGAAGCTCGAGTCGTCGTCGCCGCCGCCGCCGCCGCCGCCGTCGCCGAATCGGTGAACGTTTCGCGATAGATTTCCGGTCGTTGGCCGCGTCGTATGCTCGGCGAGCGAGATCGGGCGACACGTCGTTCGGAAAAATCTAGAGACGATTATTTTTTCTATATCTTTGCCCCCTGGGTATACATATATATTCCTCTCGCCTTGAGGTAGGATAGCGAGACCGGGTTTGGGGCCCCCTATGACAACGTAGCCCGTTCTTTCTGCAACTAGGTCTTTGATTTCCGCTAGTTGTTCTTCCAGCAAACGTCGAATTTGTTCGACCCAAGATTGCTTGACAACCGTGCTTCTCGCCTAGAAAAAATTCATTTCAAAAAAAAGACGTTAGAGTGAGCACGTGTCTACACACGTGGAGAGTAAAACTGCGCTGATTTCCGAATTCGGAAACGATAAATCGACGCGGCTGGTCCTCGACCGTTTCCGTCAAGCCAATATCATTAACCTCAAATTAGAAAACCCATATTGATGTTTTTCAATAAATCAATGACGTATCTACCTTCAGACTCGATTTGAAGCTGTACACCGTCTTATTACTGGCTTTTTGCTTCTTTCTCTTCTTACTAAAAATGATGAGTTTCTCGTAGAGAAACACGTGTCGAACTCGTTCTTTTTTGAAGACGGCGTCGTTCTCCCAAACGCGAAACGAGTCCTATAAATTAATTAAAAAGACAGACACGTCTAATCGCTTTGTTTTACCTGCAAGAGAAGATTTCCCTGTTCTATCAAACTTCCCTGCAAAGAAAAAAAATCCTATATATGTAGTTCTTTAAGATTTGCCGCAAGATTCTCACTCTATAGCCTTCGATTCCGATGGAGTGCATCGAATCGTTCACGTGTTTTAGCACGAGTAGCATTTTGCTCAACGCCTCCTGCAGATTCGCGTACGCCTCTTCGTCTTTCTTGGAGCAATTCATCATATCCTTAGTTAGTCAAACATCCGTACATTGTTTTTTTTTATTTGACGCGCACGAATCTACTTTTAAAAGGAGTTGATATTTCGTGATTCTTTGTACGGGTTTTAGCAAATAGGACGACAGTGGCAAAGTGTGTCCAATATTTTTCTGACACGTCTACGAGAAAAATCTTTTCTGCGCGCGAAAAACAATAGTATTTACCCTGAAAAAAGCCTGATCGCAGTCTTGGAAAAATTCATCAGCATTCACCTTGTTCTTACAGTACTCAGCATACATCTGGAACTCTTTTTCCTAGAGGGAAATTGATATATAACTATTGCACGTGAAAAAAAGGTGATTGCGTGCTTTTTCAAGGAAGCACTGGCCCACTAGTGGCGGTTCATCAGCTCGTTGCTCCAGCAAATGTATAAAAACGCTGATTAATGCATAGACTGTAAGGCTTATTAAATATTTATTTATTTCACTTACTTTTGGTGAAAATCGTAAATGTGCTTCAAGTTTCCAAATACAATGTGCCTCTTTCCCTTCAACACGGGAGGTAGGAAAGGACTCTGGGGATCCATCTCCTTCCAATAGCCCTTAGAAGAAAAAAGAGTCCACCAAAAAAAAAAGAAATATATGCAAGCAAACTTCAATTATCTGACGAAGATCTTCTATATAAGTTCTTTCCGTCTCAAGCAACTCAGCCATGACAAACCTCAAGAATGGAAAACTTACCTCAATGTGTAAATAATCAATAAAAATAAAAATATTTAATTTAATTAGTATATTGATTTGGGCCCCCTATTGGGCTAAATACGAACTCTTCTTACTCTCTTCTCTTCAAAACGTTCTCATTCGTCTCAGGACCAATGAGAGAAGTCGGCTCCTCCTCTTTGATAAGCATCACTTGAGTCATCAGTCCGTCGCCGTCGTCGTCGCCGTCGTCGTCATCGTCGCGATCGCCGTAAAACGTTTCGTCATCGACGTCATCACCACCACCAATCTCCTAAGAAAAAATATAACGCGAAATTAATTAATTTTAATCGTACGGATTGATTCTGTGAGATGGTCTCGCTGGACAAATTTTTTGGAATCGATTCCGTCGGTTTTCGCGCGGCGAGAGTGCGAGCGATTCGATTCAAACCGCCCTTGCGATTCTCGATGAGCGCGTGCAATTCGCCGCGACGCTGCAACGCCTTTTCCGCGCGCTGTTGGGCGACGAAATTCAACATTTGCACGCCGAGTTTCTGCAAATTCGACGCGTCGACGCGAGACTAAGAGAACCGGGGGTCACGGCTAAAATATTCGCCTTCTAAGGGTTCTCTAGCCGAGTTACGGTTAAAAAAGCGTCGAGTTCTTCGATGGCAATTGCAATTCCGTCTAATGTCAGAGCACTGTCCATTTGAAGTCGCGCCAAAATGTCCATTCCTTCGCTACACCAGTCCTCTACCTGAGTCCAAAAGATTGATAATAAAATGATTTTTTTTGCTGCTGCTACTATTTGTCTACTTTTTCGAGGATCGTGTAGAATTCGACGGATTTTTCTAAGAGAGTGCCACGATCGTCCGAGTATTGTTTCAATTGAGACAGAGCGCTTTCAATGGACTGTCTCATATTCGACACTTCATTGGCTGCATAGTGAGAAGAATCGAATTCCTTCGCCGCAGAAAGAGCGGTCTGACACTTTTGCTCAAGAATCTAAAAAAGAAACCCTAGAGGCATTTTTCAGTGTAGAGAGATATTCACCTCCAAATCATTTTCAAACCCAAAATGACCTTCCAACTTATTCCTCGACTGAGCCAACGTATCGCCGACAGTCAACTTCGTCACAACCTCCTTCCTCGCATGCAACTCCTCCAACACCTAAAAATAAATAAATAAATAAATAAAAATATATAAATACAGTACTAATCCGGATAATCGTTGATGTACTGTACATCAACGATTATCCGGATTAAATCAATTGTAATGTTACGTGACGTGTTGATAAAAAACTGACGTCATTTAAAAAAATTGACAACTATTTTGCTCCTAACTAGTGAAATATTAGTTTCTAGAAAATTAAATCAATTGGAATGTCACATGACGTGTTACACGTCATCAAAAACTGACGTCATTTTAACGCGAATTATTAAAAAAATTGACAACTATTTTGCTCCTAACTAGTGAAATCTTTAATCTTGAAAATTAAATCAATAAAAATCCTTTATTTATTTAATTAATTATCCCGATTAATTATCCGAACACCCCAAGAACCAGAGGGGTTCGGATAATCAATACTATGTTCTTTCTACCTTTCCAGCCTGCCCTTTAAAAGTATAAAATGCCACGCAATCGTCGAGTTGTCGCACGTAATCGTTGAGACGATCAACAACTCGCGTCGTCTCCTCATCGAGACCACGCTTCTCTTCTTGAACGCACCACGTTCCGTTCACGTAGTCGGGCGTCCACGTGGCGAGCGGCGGCGACGCGTCTTCCGTGTGCTCGAGCGATCGGAGGAGAACTTTGCCTTGGCGAGTCGTCTTGGCGACGACCGATTTCGCCGTCTCGGCGTCCTCTCTCGCTTTGCTTCGTCTGTCGCGCGCCTCTTGGATCGAGTGGATTTTTTTCACGGGGATAATGACGTCTGTTATGACTGTGAGGAGAACGGAGACGTCGCGACAACTGCTCACAAAATTCTCAATATTCTATATATGTAAATATTTAGGAAAACGTTGAAGATATTCCTGTTTACCCACCAGTCTGTTTTTCACCCATTCTTGATGATCGTATGGCAATGTGCCGCCAAATTCCGGCGTCAATTCAGCCGGAGATATTAGCCGACATAGGTCTCGCAGGGAAGGAAGATCAATCACCTAGAAGATGTCACTTTGGTAAGGAGAATACCATGACGTTGTTTATTGGTATATACGTCAAAACTAAATTCCGGTTTTCCAACCAGCGATTTGATCTTATCGAGAAACGACGTCGATTTGACGACGAGGACTCGATGAATCCAGCTCACAAAGAGACCCTAGTTAATTAATTAATTAAAATATCATAAATCGTTGTGTGCTCGAAATAAAATTAATAAATACTTCCAAGCGACCGAGAAGGGTCCGAATGACGGCCCACGTGACCCGCAGAGCATTAAAAACTAGCGTAAAACCCGGATGACTGGGAGGATCAAAACTAAAAAATAACACGCCGTTGCTATGGCAACACAAATACCAATGACTTTTTATGTACCACGTTATCTGAAGATAATACTTGAGCACGGAGCCGAGATCGTCGTCGGTCGCCGCGCTAGCGGCGAGAAGCGTTTCGCAGGGAAACATGACAAGCGGATGACATTCGTCCATACCGCCTTAGAAAAAAATATTCATTCATTCATTCATTCATTCATTCATGATTCCTTTGGAGGAATGACAACACGCACCTGATAGATAGGCCAAGCGCGCGCGCAACCGCTTTTCTGACTGGGAAGCGGTCAGCGTCGATGAGTCTACATGTATCAGTCGGAGTTACCACGGCGACCCCGCGCGCCCCCTTTCGCGCGCGGCTACGTGCCTTCCATTGCGATTCTCCGCGGCGCTTCCTGCTCGCTTCCGCGCGTCGTGACGTCGTCTGTGGGAGCGACGACGCTGCTTCGGACGAGATCGGGTGTCGAACGGCTGTTCGCGTTCGATTTTTGGGCGCCGAGTTTCGACGATTCGCTTTCGACGATTCGGACGTCCGTCATATGGGGAGGGAGGGGTGGACGTGCGTGTGTACGGGACGTGTTTGTCACTTGGTCGCGTAGTCAAGAGGAAATATCGTCGTCTCTTCGTTCGACGAATTAATTTCCTCCCAAGAGAAATTAATAGCTGGACTTCTCTTCTTCGTCTGACAACTCGACGCGTTTTTATTTGAGCGAGGCAGTAAAGACGAAGAGAGTGGGAAGAGGGAGAGAGCCTCAGGCACAAGAAGACGCAGAACTTCCTGATATAGGCGGGTCTAGCGTACGCTACACTAATGAACCCGCTAATTAACTAAACACGAGATCCTGTCTATAAACGGCACGCAACATTGAAAGAAACACGACAAAGCAGCGAACACAAAAAACACGAGTATATTCCCGGGAGAAATTTGTTCTCCTCTCACACCCTCGAGTATCCGGGCGGCGGATAATCGGCGCCAACGGGAACTGTCTGCTGTGAGTGGCCAACCACCACAACGGACGGCTGCGGAGGCGCCACGGGATAAGCCGAGGTAGTAATCACGCGTCTCAGATAAACGCGTCTTCGCCAATAGCCGCAACCGGCAGCGGCAGACAGGAAAAGAATAATGCCGAAAACAATCAAAACCCTTAGAGAATTCGCACGATCCTTATAACAGTGGACCGTGGACCGGACCGGACCTACCAAACCCAAACGCTCAGTGATGTTGATGTGCCGTCGCAGCAGTAGTAGCCATCGTAATCATCTCCGCAGCAAGTGCAACTACAGTAGAAACAGCCACAATATTAGTGACGTACGAAAAAAAGAGTGTTCATGCCGCTGCTGACTCGTAGCAGTCGCTGGTCACCTAAACAAAGAAAGCGATGAGTAACGCGATTCCGCGGCCCATAAGCTAGGGAGGATCCGCCCAAGAAGCGTGGAACGTGGCGTGAAGAAAGCGCGTGACGACGCTCGAAAAGGGGACGGGAGAACGCAGCGCCCGTGTTGAACGCGAATTTGTTTCGCCTACCGATCCGAAGAGAGCGAGAAGGAGCGCGACGATCGTAGTGGCGTACTTCATCCTGAGAAGAACCGGAGATAGGAACCCGGACGTGACCGACCCTCTAATGGGGGCCCTCTCAAGATTTCGCAGCTTAAAATACAAAAATATTTACGCCTGTCGCTAGAAAAATAATCGGCGAATGGTTTTGAATTATTAAGTTGCATTACACTCGTTTCTATGTCTCGACTCCCACCCTTTCTTCTTGCACGTTCTGCTACAATAGAACGCGCGTCGACAGCGCGGACAGAGAACCAACTTCACCCCGCTCGATTTCCCGCAGTGATTACAAAATCGAAACTCTTCATTGACCCTCTTATCGCCCGCTCCATCATCGGGCGTCTCCGTCAAACTTTCCCCGACGTAAAACCCGAATTTTCCCCGAGAATTCACGCCGAACGATCGTTCGCTCACCGATCGAACAAACGGCGACTTCGTAGCGCGCTCGCGCGCTCTCTCGACGGCGCTTACGCTCACCGAACGACCCATTGCGACCGAGACTCTCGAATCTAAAAGCGGAAGAATTCCCCGAGCCCTTTTTCCATCAATCGTCGTTGTGAACATAGGAGAACGTGGCGGAACTTTCTGCTTGGCCTCTTCCAAAGCTAATTCGCTTATCGTACTCACGCTGTAGCCTCGTCCGAGCCGACGGTCTTTCTCTCCGACGGGAGACGGCAACGATTGCGCGTCCGCTTCGTTTTCGCCGTCGATGACGCTCGCTTCTTTGGCGAGACGCGCGAGACGATTCGCTTCGCGTTCGCTCGCCTTTTCGCGAAGCAGCGACGCGACGTGATTGAGGACTTTCATGCGACCGTTATAGACGGTTCGTTCGTCCTTTGTCAACGCTTTATAGGGAAGTTGAGATATGTGTTTGTCCTACAGTCGGCGCGTGAGAGAAATCGAATAGAGACGTTATTCTGTTACCCTATTGAAAGCCCAGTGTGCGTAATCGACCACTGTACCCGTGGAAATTCGAAGAGATATGGGAACGGTTAGAAAAACGTCAGCACCTGCCACCACGAGTCCATTTATCTGAAATAGATATACATATACATAGTCGCGATAAGGATAAGACTCTCAAGGCTTTGTGATTTTTACCAGTTCAATGCTTGCCTGGGGAGATCGTCGTCGTTGTGAATTGAGAGCAGTGACGGTGCACAGAGCCGAGCCGATGCCCCGGCCCAGAAGAAGATTGGGATCAGCACCTGCCTTCAAAAGCAAATCAATAATCTAAATAGATAATTACAATGTATCTTTTTTTTATCTCTGCATGATGCAAACCTTGTCGTTACCGGTGCCAATGGCGAGAGAAAGCGGCGAATGACCATAGGCAATTACATTTGGATTAGCTCCGTGTCGAATTAAAACATCAGAAATGCAAAACGCCACCTAAAACCTAAGTCAATTTTATTTTGTTTCTTATTAGACCACCTTACCTGATGATCATCTATTCGAGCTGAAGCAATATGCAGCGGCGTTTGCCCGACAACCGTCGTCCCGTCGTCATCAGCGGCGGCGGCGGGCGTAGCAGTTGCGGGTCGACTGGTTGTGCTGCTGGTCGTCTGCACGCTGGCGCGCCGCTGCAGCTGCCGCAGACTCAAATACGGGTCAATCCCGCTCGCGTTCAACTGACGCGCGTCGGAATTGGCGCCCGCTTTGAGGAGAATAACGAGAACGCGAAGAGCCCGACGACCCGAAAGACGAGCGGCAACATGAAGCACAGCCTCACCTCCATCCTAGAGAAAAAAAATTAAACAAATTCCCCTTTATCTCGCACGTGTCTTCGGACTTTCGCCGACGTCGATGCCCCGTTCTTTAGTAGCAACTTCAACATAGAGATGTCTTTCGCTTTGACGGCGTAGAAAAGCGGCGGAATAGGCACCGTCGATCCATCAGGATCGGCGCCTCGATGAAGAAGAATTTCGATCGTCCGACGAAGTTCCATAGGTGAGCAATTCGTTCGATAGTCGTTTTCGTCATCGTCATCATTCTCGCTCTCGCTTTCCGTTAAACCGCTATCGCTGCGCGCTCGTCGTTCTCTCGTCGTCGTTTCGACGGTTGGAGATCGTCGTCCGGTGGCGGTGCTGTGGTATCCGGCGCTGCAGCGTCCGTCTCGCGTGAGAAGACTGAGACGGTCCATCATCTTGATGTCCGTCAAATCAAACGGCTTGGCTTCTGTTTCGGCGACTGCTAGACGAACGGTTGGCGCTTTGATAATTTCCATTGATTTTCTTTGGCTTCCGACGCCGCCAAAGGAGGAATAGAGGAGATCAAAGCATGAAGACAATGCCGACATGCCGACGTCATTCAATCGATTGACGTCAGCACCGGCATCCAGAAGAACGAGAATGACACTCACGTGACAATGAGTCTAATAAAAAAACGTATCATTAGTTGATATTAGCCGTTGCTATGGCAAACTCCAAGACCCGTCTCTCCCTTTAGATTACACGAGAAGGTGTCAATAGAATTAAGTGTAGCTCTTACTGATGCCGCCATGAGACTCGTATTGCCACAGCTGTCTGCCACGTCCACGTCAACGTCTCCTTTTTCCAGTAGACACCCCACGCCAATCACGTCACCCGCGCCAGCCAATCGAATCAGTTCTTCGGACGCCAATTCGAGCGGCCCCTTTTTCCTGCGTCGATCCCATCTCGATTGGAGTCGAGCGAGTCGATGCCCGTTCCATATACCGACATCGCAACAACAGTCATCGACATAAGTCAAAACTCCGTATCCTAGTCTGTCATCAGCCACATACTGGCCCTGAGAAAAAAGAAACTAACCCCCTATAATAAAATTTTTTATTACTGTACCTCGAAACGATTTCCACTGGGAAATAGGAAGGTTCCCTTTCCCTCTTTCTTATCTCGTACGAATTCGCCCTCGTATCGCGCGCCGTCCGGCCAAACGTACACTCCGACCCCGTGTCGTCGATCCTCCGCGTAACAACCCTCGTATCTCTAATACGAACGATACTTTGTTGAATTTAGACGTTGCATTTATTTATCGGGTGGGAAACCTCTCCGTTTTTCCAAACGTGAACGCCGCGTCCGTGTCGCAAGCCGTTTTCGTAGTCGCCTTCGTAGTAGGAGCCGTCTGTCCACGTCTGGGTGCCGCGACCGCAACGCACGCGCCTCTCGCCTT
This sequence comes from Oscarella lobularis, assembly GCF_947507565.1. Taxonomy (NCBI): domain Eukaryota; kingdom Metazoa; phylum Porifera; class Homoscleromorpha; order Homosclerophorida; family Oscarellidae; genus Oscarella; species Oscarella lobularis. Next base: position 2,315,910 of record NC_089188.1, on the reverse strand, counting down.
CGTATGGAGCGCCAGGCGGCGAAATTGCAGCTGGTAGCGACGACATTCTGCTCGTACCAAGTGAAGTGTTTACCCCATGTCCGGGGATCTGCGCTGACCCGTATTTGGAATTTGTTAATTATATATTGACGTATTGTAACACTAAAAAAATCTGTTTACAAATACAAATGTGCTTCACTCTGTAACTCCAGGAATATTAGACAATAACAGTTACATTAATTTCACATCCACCGTAAATAAACATAAAGTCACTCAGATTTCACGTCTATCCTATCACGCATCCACCCCTAAATGAACTTGACGTAATACATCATAAAACTCTACAAAACAAACCTTTTCGAGTTTGTTCTTAATTAAGGCCGCCATAGGAGTATAGCTTTAGGGACGTGATCACCGTCTCCAAAAAAGGCATTCCTTTCGTGATTAGAGTGGGCTTCGCTTGACGCAGCATAGGCACTAGCACTTTTAGTTCTTACCTTCTAACGTCGTTCGAGAGCGTTGGTACAGTACACCCGAACGCAAACAATCGAGCGATCGACATCAATCGGTTGTGTACCGTTTCCTTCCCTTCAGGACTAGACTCGGGCTGAACTGGGCGATCGATTGCGATCGACACTTCCGTCCGCACACACAACTCTACGACGGCCTTTCTCGATCGATTCCGCGTTGGGTGTCAAAAAAATGCCGAAACGTGAATGAAATGGCGCTTAGAACTCGTACTTCGGCCGAAAACTCGGTCTATTTTCGAACAAAGGAACTTACTGAGAAAAGCCATCGTAGTTGTGTGCAGACGAAAGTGTCGATCGCGATCGTTCGCCCAGCTCAGTCCAAGTCTAGTCCTGAAAGGAAGGAAACGGTACAAACCCGATTGATGTCGCTCGATTGTTGCGTTCGGGTGTACCAACGCTCTCGAACGACCTTCGAAGGCAAGAACTAGTTCTATACCTAGGCGTCATTTCTACGTCAAGCGAAGCCCGGAGTAGCTACTCTAATCACAAAAGGAACGCCTTTTCCTGGATACGGTGACCACGCCCCTAGCTACCCCTATGGCGGCCTTAAGGTCTTATTCTCAGGAACAAGTCGATCCGGACGAACTTGGGATCCCTTCGATGCCTCACGTACGATCAAAGGCTAAGCATGTGGTGAAAATGCTAGAAGAAACGAAAACGACGTTTTCTGACCTTCCCGAGCTTGGAGTGGCGAAACAGCAGCGAACCAGAGCCGAAAGGAAGCTAAGAGGCATCATATATAAACAGGCAATGCGCTAGATAATGTACCTGACGGGCAAGAAACATTTTTTTCGCGAACAGATACGGGATATGGGCGGATAAGATCGGGTTAATACGTCATCCGAAGCGTGCGCTACTGTATATATCTACTTAGCGCAGCTACTTAGCGCAAGGAAACTTTTGATGTATTGCGCGGAGTCTCTTGCCGCACAAGTGAAAAGATCGTCGTATTTTTAATCAAAGCAAAATTAGTCATTCGTTTATGACTCGTAACGAAGAGATTCGAGCACGACGTCGGGACTGGCCGATGCGAGATGCTCGGAATACTGCATATGATCGGTCAACATTTTCGCGCTGGACGTCGAAACGCGAGGCAAATGTTTCAATTGCTGTCGAAACTGCGGAAGTACGATTTGATCAAAGTACTCCCTTTCGTACGCTTTTCCCGTCGTGAAGCAGACCATGTCGAGAGAGTCGGACTCTTTTCCGGACGGAAGTCCATGGAGAACGATTTGAGATCGTTTATCCAAATCTTTGCTCAAATTTCCGAGAATTTCCGTCCACAATTTCTCGCTGCTTTGAGGAATTCGGGTGATTTTGACTGGCGTGGGCTTGTCCGAGGATTGAATATGAGCCAAGACTTTTAATTGAAACGATGCGCTGAAAAAATTTTGAGATAAGCCTCCACTTGACTCGCGAGCCGAGCTACAAGCATCGTTTATTATTATCGAGCAATTAATCGACTATAATATACCGGAACATTATTTGGCAAAGAGGACGTCCGTAGACAGACAAATGCTCTTGAAGAATTTTCTCTAGGGAAGCGGCTTCCAGACTTTTTGCCACCCAAAATAGACTCATTTGTTCGAGGAGTTCCATTGCCTGACTTTCGATTTCTTCAGAGCCGACGTCTTGGCTTTCCACGGCTCTAAAATACGATAGTTCTATTAAAAAACTCGCATTGGATATAAACCTCGTGCAAAAATCAATAGCTTCGTAAATTTTCTCGAGGGAAACATCGTCATTTTCTCCGATAGTCTTCAGCAAATAATTTAGACACTGCACGATTTGTGTACGTAAATATTAGAAAAACGATGCATAGACCCCCCTATCCAAACCTGAGGCCAATTTCCGCTCTGTTCATACAGATAAGCCAAAGTCTCCCAGTCCCCCCAAGCCCTGAGATACCTGACACCAATTGGATAGTCCACTCCTAAGTCTACTTTATACTTACTTGACAATTCTTTTGACTCTGTAACTTCCCCGGAGTGACTTCAGAGCTTCTTTCAACGCTTTATCGTCATAAACAGACTGCGGAGGATCTAGTGGGAAAAAAAATAATTAGGAGCATTTAGCGCAACGTCATCCTTTCTAACCAAGAGTCGCAAAGTCGGGTAAATGATCCCAATCGGGTTCAGTGACTATGCTAGCGGAATCCAAGATATCGTCACCACCCTATTATACAATAAATAATTCTTGGCTAAAAAAACGAGTCAAACGTTTTATACGTCCGCCTGATTATTTTCCATTTCCGAATCGCTTTTCTGACGGGGACTAGGCAATCCTTTCAGAAACGTCGGCCTGAAGACGATCCTACAGCCCGAAGAGTCCTTAAAACTCTCCAGTTCCATACCCAGCTACAACGAGACTATAATAATCGAAGCAAGAGACTCCTAATCACCCCACCTGTCCCTCGTCTTCTCGACCCCAAACCCAAACGCGACCTTCGACGTCGAGAGCGACGCTAAACTGATCGCCGCACGCAATGTGACGCGCCCGTCGACCCAATCCGCCAATCGGCGCCGGTTTGGGCTGTATAGCGTACTAATAACCCAACTATCAGAGCGGAAATAATTGATCAAAGATTCGTACAATGCTACTATGGGTCTCCCAGCCCAATTGGCCGCAATCATTCGATCCCCACGCGTACGTTCGACCCGTTTCGGATATAAGTAAACAGTGGCAAGCGCCGCAGGTCACCTGACGAAATCATAACTAGACAAAGACTAAGATTTCTCTCGTTTCACTTGAATTATTTTGGAGTCGAGTTCGCAGGCAATTTGCTGCGGTAAAAGAACGTTGTATGATACTCGAGGCGCGTATCCTGCCGGTCGTTTCTTTCTCTCTAGTCGAGTCCTTTCGTATCGGGGAGGCTGATATAAAAAAGAGTCACATGACGACCCGAGAAAAATAAATAAATAAATAAATAAATTTTATTTTTACGGGTTGCATTCTCCTTCCCCAAGCGTACACCCGCTGATCTTTCGTGACCGCCACCTCAAAATAAAACTCGTAGAAAAGAGGGGAAGTCTCTCTGAGCCTACTGTATGCACTAGCCCGCAGCTAACAAGGTATACGTTCTCTAGCGCTTCGACTAAACACGGGGTAGACGTTTTTCGAATTTCTCCGAGTCCCAGTTGACCCAGATAGTCTGTAGTACAAAAATTAGATGGAAAAAACGCCTAGGAAATACCTCACTGCTTCCAAACGTGAGAAGTCGTCCCTAAGTACCAGAAACACTTAATTTTTTTCAACTCGAATTTGTGAAATTTTAATTAACCGTGGAGGTAAGAACAACCGTGTGGCTGTAACCAACGGCGATTTTGAGCACGTCGTAGCTGTCTAGCGACTTGACGCGAGTCGGAATTAGAACGTCTTCGATGTGACCCAAGCCGAGTTGCCCGTGAACGTTCCAACCCCAACTCCACGTCCTACGTACGCGAAGGGGAGGGAAACGCTAGCGCGCTAAGAAAAAATGCGCGCGCAAAAGCGAGCTCACCTGCAATCTCCCGTCAATGCCATGGAGTGATACTGGCCACAAGCGACGGCTATGCAGTATTTGTCCGAGAGTTCGGGAATTAGAACGGGTCTCGTTCGCGTGCGCGTATCGGCTAATCCGAGCTAAGAGAGAAAATCTAGTTTAGGGGTCTAAAAAGGTCGTGGTTTGGGACTTTGAAGGTCTAGAACCTACCTGACCGTACTGTCCCGATCCCCAAGCGTAAACGCCATCCGTGCAGAGAGCAACCGTGTGCTCTGCACCGCAAGACACAGCCAAGACTTTAGTCCTTTAATTAATTAATTAAATAAGAGCGAGTACACGACTCCTAGTCTCTGTTTCTCGTCTTTTGGACCTTACCCCATCATGTGGAGGATTTCCACGCGAAGTGGGGACGACCATCGGCCTCCTTCCGCTACAATATCCCCATTTCCTAATCTAGAAACGTCGTCAGAGCGAGAAAAACGCGTACTATACGGCGTACCGGCCGTTGTGGCTCTCGCCCCACGTGTACAAATCGCCGTCAATGACGACGGCAGCGTGCGAGCTGCCGCACGCCAAAGGACACACATTTACAGTCGCGCTTTGGGTCATAGCGCGACGACGCTACAAAAAAAGTTCTTTTATATAGACTTGTAGACTCCTCCCATGCGCGCGCTACGCGGGAGGAGTCTAGATTTTTATATACCGTCTCTCCTAGATTTTGGACTGTCGTGAGGGGGGCTAACTCTCGATCGATAGACGTCAGTAGAAAGGAACTAAAAAACGATGAGAATAATAATTCCATAGCGTGCCACTTACCTGTCAATAAGTTTCTCTTTTTTTCGCTTCATTTTCAATGTGAGAATCACTAGTAAGAAGAAGTCGAGATAGTCTTCTTGATACGGTTGATTCCATGTCTCCTTGGGGGTTAATAAATAAATAATTAATTAAGTGAATATCTATAAGAGATATTACCTGTGATGATGAGATCGCAAGAGATGACATTGATAGCAAAGAACTCGTCGAAAGACACCTAGAATTCAAATTAAATAAATATTTATTGATTTCTATTTTACCTCGACATCTTGCCAAAGGCGGTTCGCGAGAGAAGTGGCCTCACGTACGTCTTCGACGGGTCGAAAAATCGCGCAAATCTCAAAAGCGTTTCCTGCTTCAATTCGGGGAGAATTTCAAAAAGACGCGAGAAACACGGCGCAACAAAATCAGGCTAAATAATTAATCAATAAAATTAAAAATCCCCCTTCCCCCAAAAAAATGTACGTACTTGAAGTAGAATAAAGTGAGCAAGAACTTCCGGAGGCAAACACCGTACAAGAATCCCTAAAAACAAGCTAAATAATAGATTAAATAATTTTTCTTTTTTTCACCGTCATAACTTCTAGCCAATGCCAAACCGTGGTCACTTTCTCGCAGACTCATCGTCTGTTCACCTCTAAATTTAAGCGTTCCCTGTCTAACTAAAATTTCCAAGGCGTCAGCGACTTTCGCTCTGGCCTAGTATTAGAAATATAATGATGAATTTTAGTGCGATTGGCTTGAGTACTTTGGCAACGTCTAGCGTCAAGGATATGAGACCGTGGGATGCTAATACTTCCAATGCGCTTTGATCGTCGTACGAGAAATTATCGTTAATAAATTGACTGCAAATTTAAAAGCTGATTGCACGTATTTAATTAATTAATTAATTAATATTTACCTCAATTTTCCCATTAGCATTAAATGTTTTTCGCCGCCTTCAGGAGATTCGAGTAGCTTCACAATAAATTCTTAATTTTATTTAATTTTTTAATTTTATTGGCAGTGTCTACTTGTTGCACGTAACAGCGAAGAAGCAAATTGGAGAGAAACTTCGGATCAAAAGGCACCAAAGGTTCTTGCTCACTTAGCACCTAAAAACGAAATTATTCAATAATACGATTATTAATTAATTAACCTGCTGCAAATAAACTACGACGTCTTCAATGCGCCCCTCCTTGGAGAGAATCTTAGCAATCCGTTTACTAGAACACTAATAAATACATAAAGATAAATAATCCTAATAGAGACGATTCTATTTTAAAACGTGCCTGAGCCAATAAAAGCAATCTCAACGCGTGATCATAGTTCTTTCTCTCAAGTTGCCTCTCAGCAGCAATCTAGTCACGTGACAACGCTCAAAAGACGGGAAACTAAAAAGCGTCTTCTCTCTCTCTACCCCGTATAAACCACAGACGTCTAATTGAATCGCTATTCCCAATCGATCAGATAAATCAATAGTATTTTGATCAGAAGCCAGTTCGAGGAAGATTTTCTCCGGATGCACTCTAACGACTTCCGGCTCGAGGATTAATTAATAAATACCCGATTATCCACTTACTTTTGCTTGCACATATAAACGGCCTGATTGGTCACAACTAAACAACTATCTAAAACGGTTTGATGCTCTTTTTCTCGCAGCGCGTTCTCCTGTCGATAGAGATAGAGAACGATTTCGTTTTCGGGCAGTTCAAAGCTCTGCATGACGCTGTCGCTGAGACGCGGATCCTGCGACGAGAAAACCCCTAAAATCGACCAATAAAACAATTCTTTTTCACCTCTCTCGGAGGCTCATTCGTCACGTGAACCGAAGCAGCCAAATGCGAAGAAATAATATTTAGAGTCGACTTAATTAATAATTAAAATATAGATAATCAATATTTTTTCAAAAAAATTTTATACCTTGCTTTCGCTCTCCTGACCCTGACACAGCGCGAAAATGATCGTATCGGTGAAAAGAAGCTTTATGACGCGACGAACAAGTTTATAGGTGAATAGCGCGCGCTCTTGGAGATTAACATCCGCGTTCATCAACTGAAGAGACGAAGGGATTAGGAGAGAAATTCAAGACGTTAAATTCACCTCAAATCTCTGCGTAATCATATCGTGTCCCGCCAAAAATAAACGATCCTTTTTACGTTGACTCGATAATTGAACGTCCATGTGCAAAAGCTAAATTTTTAATTAATTAAAAATTTTCAATTAATTAATTAAATTTTTGATTAATTAAAATTTTCATTTTTTCTTACTCGAAATTGAGACGGTTGAAAGTGAGTGTTCATGTCTTCGCCGTCTAAGCACGTGACAAAGCGAGACTTCGAGTAGGAAACTTCAAGCGTCAAATCAGCATTTATCCCCTCAGCTGACGCTTCAATCAACATCCTCAGCGAGTGACGTTCCTTCAACTTAATCTTTTTCAAAAAAAACAATAAATTAATAATTATAATTAAATGATGTAATGATACGAGAAGAAACGTTGATTTCGCTGTCGTCCGTCCGAGTAATTCCAGAGAAAGAATGCATCCGGGTACGCAGACGCTTCGAAGCTCCCGTTTCGTCTCTAGACTAATAAACGTTATGAGTCCCGGATCCGACTAGAGAGAGAGCAGATTAAAATAATTTTATAATATAATCATTTCCCTACGTTGGAACCGGTGATGAGAATTTCGCGTTTGTCGCGAGTTTGCCACCAAACGGCGCAAGTGGCGTCTTTAAAACAAAATATTCGAACTGAAAAAGAGATATTAGGATTACCTCTCCGGTCCGGTTTTTGAATGATAGTCAAATCGGTCAAAGAGCCCAAAACCAATGATGGGCGTCTCCCCTATGGAAAAATGAGTCTCTAGCTACATATTCCTCTATGGAACTAACAGTCATTAGACAATAAACGGGCGCTAAATAGACAGCGCCGTCTTTACAGACGCAAGCGAGCCACTGGCCATCCGAATTGAAATCGAGAGCGACGAGACGACTGGAGGAACGCTAGGAAGCGAAAACGATGCGTAACGGCTCGAAAAATGTTCGAATAGCGCATCGCACCTCAAACCAAGGCACTAGTTTCGTTGCTGGACTCTCTCCCAACGCGCAAACGCGCAGGAGAAGATGATCTAGGGTGGGCGGAGCTCGCGCTTCGTGTTTTTAGGGGGCCCCGGTCTCACTGTTGTTGATTGCAAGGGCGAGAGCGGTGAAGGATTGCGATTGACGCCAGGCGGCGAGCTCGATGCCCACTGCGATCATGTTTTCGGCACCTAGAAGGCGAACGGATTTGCTAGGAGTTGAGATTCGCCTGCATTTCGATTCTCGCCTGCATGCTTCGACGGATTCACGTATACGAGACGCTGAAGGCAGAAGAGTTCCAAGTTGAACGGCATGGTGATCCGGGAACTTTAGCCTAAGGTGGATTAGAATATTTTCTTGGACATAAACACGCACGGTGCAGCTAAGTGTACTAAAATAGGTTCAAGTGTGCAAAAAATGTCTTAGATCTACGGGAATCTATTTTTGTAGAGACACATGCCAAGAACGTCTTTTTTCACCCCAGCTGGATTTTTGAAACAGCCGTAGTCCGAAAAAAAATGACAAGCGCAATTTTGCCGTCGCAGGTACTGAACAAAACGATCGATTTCGTTCAGAGACAATAAATCGTCCGCAGGACTGACGTCATGGCGGGCAAAGAGCCACGTAAGAACTTTCGAATTGGACTCCGAAGATTGATTTTTCAAAGCAGCAGATATTTCGGAAAAACTCATCGAAGACTGTAGTGACTGCACAAGAAACCAGTCCCTAAGCTTCTGTGTAAACACAGACATATCGGCATCGTTGCACTGGACAATCGACGATGGACATCCGGGCGGACGGACAATGGGACGCATCGAAGGTACATCTCCTGAACCGGATATCGCACTGCTATATTCTTCTGTAGTAACTGTGATAGGTGGCTCTGTTGTAGTTTTTTCTGTTGTTGGTACTTCTGTCGTAGCAGTTGCTTCCGTTGTGGTGATAGGTGGCTCTATTGTAGTTTTTTCTGTTGTTGGTACTTCTGTTGTAGTAGGCGCTTCCGTTGTGGTGATAAGTGGCTCTATTGTAGTTTTTTCTGTTGTTGGTACTTCTGTTGTAGTAGGTGCTTCGGTTGTGGTGATAGGTGGCTCTATTGTAGTTTTTTCTGCTGTTGGTTCTGTTGTAGTAGGCGCTTCCGTTGTGGTGATAAGTGGCTCTGTTGTAGTTTTTTCTGTTGTTGGTACTTCTGTCGTAGCAGTTGCTTCCGTTGTGGTGATAAGTGGTTCTGTTGTAGTTTTTTCTGTTGTTGGTACTTCTGTCGTAGCAGTTGCTTCCGTTGTGGTGATAGGTGGCTCTATTGTAGTTTTTTCTGTTGTTGGTACTTCTGTTGTAGTAGGCGCTTCCGTTGTGGTGATAAGTGGCTCTGTTGTAGTTTTTTCTGTTGTTGGTACTTCTGTTGTAGTAGGCGCTTCCGTTGTGGTGATAAGTGGCTCTGTTGTAGTTTTTTCTGTTGTTGGTACTTCTGTTGTAGTAGGCGCTTCCGTTGTGGTGATAAGTGGCTCTGTTGTAGTTTTTTCTGTTGTTGGTACTTCTGTTGTAGTAGGCGCTTCCGTTGTGGTGATAAGTGGCTCTATTGTAGTTTTTTCTGTTGTTGGTACTTCTGTTGTAGTAGGCGCTTCCGTTGTGGTGATAAGTGGCTCTATTGTAGTTTTTTCTGTTGTTGGTACTTCTGTTGTAGTAGGTGCTTCGGTTGTGGTGATAGGTGGCTCTATTGTAGTTTTTTCTGCTGTTGGTTCTGTTGTAGTAGGCGCTTCCGTTGTGGTGATAAGTGGCTCTGTTGTAGTTTTTTCTGTTGTTGGTACTTCTGTCGTAGCAGTTGCTTCCGTTGTGGTGATAAGTGGTTCTGTTGTAGTTTTTTCTGTTGTTGGTACTTCTGTCGTAGCAGTTGCTTCCGTTGTGGTGATAGGTGGCTCTATTGTAGTTTTTTCTGTTGTTGGTACTTCTGTTGTAGTAGGCGCTTCCGTTGTGGTGATAAGTGGCTCTGTTGTAGTTTTTTCTGTTGTTGGTACTTCTGTTGTAGTAGGCGCTTCCGTTGTGGTGATAAGTGGCTCTGTTGTAGTTTTTTCTGTTGTTGGTACTTCTGTTGTAGTAGGCGCTTCCGTTGTGGTGATAAGTGGCTCTATTGTAGTTTTTTCTGTTGTTGGTACTTCTGTTGTAGTAGGTGCTTCGGTTGTGGTGATAGGTGGCTCTATTGTAGTTTTTTCTGCTGTTGGTTCTGTTGTAGTAGGCGCTTCCGTTGTGGTGATAAGTGGCTCTGTTGTAGTTTTTTCTGTTGTTGGTACTTCTGTCGTAGCAGTTGCTTCCGTTGTGGTGATAAGTGGTTCTGTTGTAGTTTTTTCTGTTGTTGGTACTTCTGTCGTAGCAGTTGCTTCCGTTGTGGTGATAGGTGGCTCTATTGTAGTTTTTTCTGTTGTTGGTACTTCTGTTGTAGTAGGCGCTTCCGTTGTGGTGATAAGTGGCTCTGTTGTAGTTTTTTCTGTTGTTGGTACTTCTGTTGTAGTAGGCGCTTCCGTTGTGGTGATAAGTGGCTCTGTTGTAGTTTTTTCTGTTGTTGGTACTTCTGTTGTAGTAGGCGCTTCCGTTGTGGTGATAAGTGGCTCTATTGTAGTTTTTTCTGTTGTTGGTACTTCTGTTGTAGTAGGTGCTTCGGTTGTGGTGATAGGTGGCTCTATTGTAGTTTTTTCTGCTGTTGGTTCTGTTGTAGTAGGCGCTTCCGTTGTGGTGATAAGTGGCTCTGTTGTAGTTTTTTCTGTTGTTGGTACTTCTGTCGTAGCAGTTGCTTCCGTTGTGGTGATAAGTGGTTCTGTTGTAGTTTTTTCTGTTGTTGGTACTTCTGTCGTAGCAGTTGCTTCCGTTGTGGTGATAGGTGGCTCTATTGTAGTTTTTTCTGTTGTTGGTACTTCTGTTGTAGTAGGCGCTTCCGTTGTGGTGATAAGTGGCTCTGTTGTAGTTTTTTCTGTTGTTGGTACTTCTGTTGTAGTAGGCGCTTCCGTTGTGGTGATAAGTGGCTCTGTTGTAGTTTTTTCTGTTGTTGGTACTTCTGTTGTAGTAGGTGCTTCGGTTGTGGTGATAGGTGGCTCTATTGTAGTTTTTTCTGCTGTTGGTTCTGTTGTAGTAGGCGCTTCCGTTGTGGTGATAAGTGGCTCTGTTGTAGTTTTTTCTGTTGTTGGTACTTCTGTCGTAGCAGTTGCTTCCGTTGTGGTGATAAGTGGTTCTGTTGTAGTTTTTTCTGTTGTTGGTACTTCTGTCGTAGCAGTTGCTTCCGTTGTGGTGATAAGTGGCTCTATTGTAGTTTTTTCTGTTGTTGGTACTTCTGTTGTAGTAGGCGCTTCCGTTGTGGTGATAAGTGGCTCTATTGTAGTTTTTTCTGTTGTTGGTACTTCTGTTGTAGTAGGCGCTTCCGTTGTGGTGATAGGTGGCTCTATTGTAGTTTTTTCTGTTGTTGGTACTTCTGTTGTAGTAGGTGCTTCGGTTGTGGTGATAGGTGGCTCTATTGTAGTTTTTTCTGTTGTTGGTACTTCTGTTGTAGTAGGCGCTTCCGTTGTGGTGATAAGTGGCTCTATTGTAGTTTTTTCTGTTGTTGGTACTTCTGTTGTAGTAGGCGCTTCCGTTGTGGGAGTCGGTCTAATGGAAAAATACGAGTTCAATGAGTAGAAGGCGTCGCCTTCGATGTGATACATGGCAGTTAGCGCGACGTCTCCGCGCAGCGGTTCTCCCAATATTTCAAACATGGCAACGTAGATTTCTTCGCCGTTCATTTCGCTGATCGTCCACTGCAAAACTTGCGGCTCTCCGTTGACAGTGAGCCTTATTTTCGAGTGAGCCACTATGCCAACATAGGTAACATAAGTGTAACTTAGCGAGACGCTCTGTGGATGAAAGATGTGATACTTTCGCGATTCTTCGTCAATAACAGGTAAAACCCAGCGATCAAGTCGTTCTCCTTGGTAAGACAGCGCCAATGCCATTTTAGAATGACCATTGACGACACCAATACTGAAATTGTCATATGACTCGAAATAAATATCATCAGAACCGGCGTCTATATCGTCATCAGTGGTGTTCTCGTATATGGTCCACGGAAAAACGGACAAGTCATTTGGCGCGAGGAAATAGTACGTATCGCTTAATTGCGAAACACCCGGAAGCTGATGAAAAACGCCGTCACGCCTCCGCGGAAATTGATGACTGACAAAAACGGCAATAGGTGCCGACGACCAAACTTTGAAACCTCGCAGCGAAGCCCCCCTTGGACGAACGATCCTCACGACCATACTGTCAGGTAAATCAAAGGTCATTCGCTTAACGAAATAAGGAAGATTCCACGAACTAAAGGCAATATCGTACGGCACTTCGATCGTAACTTGGGCCGCTACGCCGGGTACGGAAGCAATATGCAGCGTATCGCGGCCCCGATTGACGTCAGGGGCAACGAAAACGTACTTTTCTGCCTTGGGTATCGTACTAATAGGTAAGAGCTGACCGACATTTGTTGTGACGTGCGACGACGAGTCGATTTCGACGACGTGAACGCTGATATTCCCGCCCGTCGCTACGACGTCGACGCTGCTCCTGTCGACGCGTTTGTAGGGTCGGAGTGATATCGGTTGTCCCCGAGGGAGGAATTTCGTGACGGCGACCGTGGCTGTGCGACTGTCGCCGCTATCCGTTTCCGTGACGGTCACTCGCACGGGTTTCGATGAATCAGTCGAAATGATGAGTAGTTTGATGATGCGCGCATTCGACGGAGGACGCAGAGCGACAAATCGAGAGCCAGAGTGCGCCAGACCTAACACGCAGACGCCAAAGGGAGATAATTTGCAGGGAGATCTAAAAGGAGACTTTACCTACCTTCTTTCGAGTTCCCTGTCATGCCATCGTGACCATCGGAGCTTATGATCGGAAGCAAACAGCTCCACAAAACGATAGAGACAACGAACCGCTGCATACGACGTAGAGAGGAGAGAAAACTCAAGCTAGTCGCACTCTTTAGTTCCAACAGACTCTAACAGCTCGAGAGCCTATCAGAGACAAAGGAGGGCGTCCCAACCGCCATCGAACGCACCTACGCTTCCGTCTCGAACTAAAATCAAAGACGTCATTCCCCCCCTTCGCGGTTCTGTTTCGAATACAATACAAAAAAAATCAAGCATACAAAACATAGCGCAACTATTCAAGGAATTAATAAGCCGCTTATTTCGCGTTTAGACCGCGTACCATTCGAGGCAACGCGGCACTACTTTTGCCCATCGTTCATAGGCCGCCTCTTGAGAACGCTGCGGTGTAAACGTATCTTTTGCCTGCCCAAAATTCTCGAGATCGTCTCTCGACCAAAACCCTTGAAGGAACTATAGGACTAAAAGGGCCTAAAGTGCTCGCCTACCCACTGCGAGACCTGCCAACATGGCAGCGCCAAAACAGGTCATATCTCGATGATCGGACTGCCGTTCTACCGTGCATCCGGTCAGATCTGCAACAAGTTGCATGACGAAGTCATTCGTGCTAATTCCCCCGTCAATTCTATAAGGAAAAAATCGAGGAAAACGTTTTTGGGGAAGACTAGAACGAAACCGCACTTAATTTTCGTCTTTTTCACGACCGTTTCCGTATTAGCCGTATCAAAAATCTGTTTGATTCTATATATACGCATTTTTAGATCTTAATCAATAGTTTAGCCAAAGGGGGAAAATAAATACCTAAACGCTATTGATTCCAGTAGAGCTCTCGCCAAGTGACTTGGCTTCGTTTGGGGCGTAATACCAAGAATACCACAACACGCTTTGGGATCATTGAAGGGGACCTAAGCACGAAAAATCCAAAAAACCGCAGGGTCAAAATATATATACCAAAATGCCACTAAATCCGGGAATAAAACAAACGCCGCCGGCGTCTGAAGGACAGCGAGTTATCGTCAATCTTAAAATTAAAACGCTACTATGTAATAAACCTTCGACTGATTTGGCTACTTGGGACGACTCTTCAACTGTCGGATAAAATCCTACGAGGAGTTAATTAATTAATTAATTAATTAATTAAACTCTATATGTTTTTTAATGTACCGCATTCGCGTCCCCACTCTACGGTCTTCCCCGTTGCTGACGCTTGCCCTTCGGCGACAAAAACTACCTCGGACTTGATTTTCCATCCGACCAAAGGCAACATTCCTAATACGCGAACTAAACCATTTTTAAATCCTATATATAATCATTATTGACCGGTCATTGACGCGTGGGGTTTCGTGCTCGTGTTTACGTCAATAAAAGTCCCCGTACCGGATGTTATTTTGACGTCACCGCGCGCCCAACAACAATTCCCAAAAAAGGAGCTCTGCTGATCAGCTACCTGTTAATTAGACACCCAAGTAGCAAAGAGAAAAACTTGAAATATTATTTTTACTATAGCTGAAATTGGAAATGAGGCTCCAAATAGGCTCTCAGGACACACGCAAAATTCCTGACTAGACGAAGATTGAATTTTTTTCCCCCTCTCCGCGATTTTTAATTTTTAATTCTACCTTGTGTCTTCCACTTTGGGAGCAATCCCGTCTGGAATTTTAAAAAGGGAGAATATTAGCTTAGACCATTCTAACTGAGAGAGAAAAAACGTGTCTCTGGCTCTCTGTGCGCATGCGCGCGCGGAGGGAAAAGATTATTCTTACTTTCCAAGGATCATACATTCCTGTGCTACTAGCATTGGAATAATCGGTCACGTGCAAGCGACCAGCTGAGATTTTCCAAAGGAGCCAAGTGTCAATAGTACCAAAGAGAAGATTTTCTTCTGCAGCTAATTCTTTAGCCTATTTCTAATATATTAAGAGGGGAGAACGCCTACGGATTAATTTTACTTCATCTATGTTCTCTAAGACCCACGCTAGTCGTGAAATAGCCTAGATATTAAATAAATAAATAAATAAATAATTAATTAATTAATTAAAAGATGACAATGGACCATTCTGGGATAGAAGTGAAGAACTTTTGCCGCCATAAAACGATTGCTTTTCGTAAAGAAATGCATGAACGATCCGCCAGCATGAAGAGCCTATATATAAATAAATAAATATATATGAAGATATAAGGTGAAGGAAATGAAATAACGCGCTTTAAGCGAAAGCTTGCTGTTCCATCGTTTGCATAATTCTGCGCATCGTAAATCGTGCCAGCAGATGAATTTGTGAAGGGGCTTTCCCGTTTGTCTAATGTAAAAATAAATACTTTTAATTAATTATTAATTATTAATACAACTCACTTATTCCAAGTGATAAATGTTCCCCTTTGCGTTGCTATGCCAAGACATGCGACATTCTCGAAGCCGATGCTTGCGTCTGTATCTCATTTAGTCAATAATCACATCCGGGATCGTTCGTTTTACTTAGAACTGCTTTCTTGGTCACCGATTGGAATGCTTCCCAGAGGCGTTCTTCGTCCATTTCCGCCCATTGGGGCCGCGGGCATTCGATCGAAACCTTTGGTCGAATGAAGGGTTTTCGTGCTGTACGCGAAGGGGCCCCCACTCCCAACCTCCTCGCGTGCTTCGCCTCGAATCGTTCCCACTTTGTCGTAAACGCACGCTTTTATATTCGTCGTTCCTACATCTACGGAAACGACGAATTTTTCTGCAGCGGCGGCCATTTAGGTGTACGGGGTCTAAAAAGAGAGCGTCACGTGCACACCGCAAAGTGAAAACTACTAGGATATCATAAGTTCATAACCACGCCAAAAAAAAAGTGTACTGCCAGAGGCCAAAGCGAAAAGAAGTCTCATTTGCACATAACCCTAACCTACTAACAAGAATCTACCCGACTTAAATTTAATTACATTCAGAACTGCATCGTTTCCACCAGGGCGTTCAGATGACGTAGCCTCTCTTGTAGAGACTCTCGTCGTTCTTTCGGGCGACAGGCGATAGACAGGCAACGAGAAGAATAGCGATGGCCGATCCGGCGGAAAGCCAGAAGGGCCATCCGAACGAACAAGTGCCTAAGTCGAATTGCCCGGCGCCCAACCCGCAAGCCTCGCTTTGTATTCGCTTGGCGTCGAAGCCGAGCGGATAGACTATGACTGTCGCCGCGACGAGACCGACTACCGAGAAAAAGGAGACAGTTAACGAATGGAAGCCTATTCAGTCATGCGGGATCCATGGAAACACTCAATTCATCCCGGATCTGACACGTCGACAGCGCGCGGGGAAGAAAGGGAACTGACTCAAAGGGGGCCCTCCCCTCGTTGCGATACTTACAGGCCAAGAACTGAAAGAATCCGCACATTCCCGCGACGTATTTGTTGAAAATGCCCTTGATAAAGAGCGCAAAAAAAGCGACAAGCGCGACCATGATAAGGAGCCCCGCTCCCGTTCCCCCCATAATTGCGCCCGCTTGCCACGCCGCCGACGGTATCCCTTCGTCCCCGCCGAAATCCTTGTATCGACCGCACTTGTGGACGATCTTGTAGCATCGCGTACCCTCGTTTTCGTCTTCCTCCGTCGTCCAATAGTTGCAGCGACGAAACGTCGAAAACGTAAACGACGTCTCGGCGAGTTCGGACGCGTTTTTGCCCTCGCAAAAGGTGGTGCCCGTCGTGACGTTCGAGACCGCCCTGCCGCTCAAATGGGGTTGCGTTGTTATCCATTCGGCGTAATAGTAGCCAACCGACGTCGAGGCGGCGACGATGATCGATAGCATAGCCCACAAATAGCCGCAGCCCGTAAGATTGCCACACATTGCGCTCACAACGAAGACGAGAGTAGTTTAGGGCTTGGGCGCGAGTCGTCAGCTAAGTAGGAGTCGCTCCTAATGTTATTTTGATGCGCGCGACGTGATTGGCTGGAGGCGACGTGCCAATGCAAATTATCGAACGTCAACACGCGCGTTAGTACCTACGTCACCAATTTATTTACTTCTCTCTCTATCTAAGACGGTTTTGGCCACCATTTCTTGCGTTTAGGTTTCTTCGTTTTTGGAGACTTTTGAGCTGCCTTGTGTTCCACCTGGACATCCCTATACATACACAATTCACGAACTGTGCATTCTTTTGTGAATTGACACTGATACCTCGTTAGTTCCGCTATTTGATTATTCAAACCGTTCTGCTTTTCTTGGTAATCGTCCTTTTCAATCAGACTGTCAACGAGCACTTCAGACGCCCCTTTAATAAAAAGATAGACGCCCACTCACGCACGGAACCAGTACAAAGACAATCAAAACGCCTACCATGTATCTGCTTCCGCAAACTCTCAACAATGCAAATAAGCTGAATAACAGACAGCCGTTCAAGCGATTGCCTCGTGAAAAAACGTCGCTGTCCTCGGAGAAACGTCTCTCTGGGTGACAAAACTTCAAGCCGAGGCGAAGCGGATAAAGGAGACGGAACGGGTTCCTCCTTATCAAAAGCAAAAGAAACGTCGTCGCGTTTCGGCTCTTTGGACTTTTCGTCGTCGACGTACGAAGGTCTCGTCAGAAAATTCGTAGGCGTTCTCAAATCCTCTTCGCCGCTACTTTCCATCACGTCCTCGACGAAAACCATTTGAAAACTCGGTCTTCCGCCCTTCCATTTATACGCGAGATTCGAATTCGAAACGCCGGGACTTCCCACTTCCAAACTAGTCGATCCGCCTGCAGTCGTAGCCGTCTCTTCACTTGTAGTGCTAGTGCAACTCAATTGATGAGATACCTTCATCAAATGTTTATCAGAAATCGCTTCGGTTGCGTCCAGAGCCCTGAGTCTCATTTCAGCAGCCGCCCAATTCATGGTCAACCGTTCAGATGGACTCATTGCTGATTCTTCCTCCTCTTCGTCCAAATTTACATCGGGAGGAGGAGCCTCATTGTCCGACGTGTCACTATAGAAACGAGCAGTTCTTTCCTCGATTTCGTTCTTTTGAAATCGATATCCAAATGAAGGCTCACTGTTGCTTCTTCTTCTTCTCGAATCTAATTGGTTAGTCTCTTGATCACGTGCCACTTCAACGAGACCATCATCTGATTGGTTAGTTTCTTGATTGTCATTTTGATCAAGGAGACTATCCTCTGATTGGTTAGTTTCTCCGTCATCATTTAGATCACGTGCCACTTCAACGAGACCATCATCTGATTGGTTAGCCTCTTGATCATCGTTTTGATCAAGGAGACTATCCTCTGATTGGTTAGCCTCTTCCGAAACATCTCCGTCATCATTTAGATCACGTGCCACTTCAACGAGACCGTCCTCTGATTGGTTAGTCTCCTGATCGTCATTTTGATCACGTGGCGTCAACTTCCGCTTATATCGTCTCCACGCTCTTTGTATCCTATTAGACAAATACACCACGCTCACCAAGCAACCGAAAGAAACCCCAACCACGTAGACACACGCACTCACCGAATCGCATAAGCAACGAGTCTCAATTGCCTATTACGTCGACAGACGCGATCCTCCTCCACCTCGCGTTCGAGTCTATTTCTAGAGATAAATAGAGAGGAGACTACAAAGGGTCTCCGCGAATCCCTAACGATTTTTGCCTTCGTACGTTTCTATGAGAACTTGGCCCTCTTCGACTTGAGCTCTTTGTTTTTCTAGTCGCGCTTTCTCCTCCTATGGCGCCGATTTTTCGCTCGTCTTTTCGCGCGAGTTGGCTCTTACGCGTTCGAATTGCTCATATAGGCGTCGCACGTGCTCTTTTCGGCCCAGATGGCCACGATAATGGGCCTGTATGAGAATAGCCGCCGCTTCGCGACGATTCGTCGTCGATTCGGCGTTCTTCTGAAGCGATAGCGAACCGTTTACTCTCGTCGAGTCTTCTCCAAGGTTTCTTCTTACCTCGGGCATCACTTTCTCGGCTAGAGACGCGTCGACGGCCTGGAAAAGAGAGAATCTGACGATCTACATATGCGGGATTTTGAAAACGGCTGACTTTGAGGGCTTTTTTCGTCCGATCGTGACAGCTGCGTCTGAGTGCTTCGTAATCCGGCGCGTACAGCGGCTCGCTGCTTTCTGAATCCATTCTTTTCTTCCTATGTCATTTTTCTCGCGAGAACGTAGCGACCCCGTATAATGAATAGCACGTGTATTGGCACGTGTAGAATTGCACGCCGCAAAAAAATACAACTCTACTGAATGACACATACGTTAGAATGATTTTTTCTCCGTTGGGCTTCGCGAAGAACTTTTGCTTTGCCTAGATAGGTACACGTATAAAGATTAATTAATTAATAAGCGACATTTTTGACCATTTTTTTGAACCCCTTTCTGAGCGATGCACAAAAATTCGTAAAAGTCTATTTCTTTATTTCCGTCCAAATCAGTTTCTTCCAGAAAATCCTTCCCAAACTACTGCTTGACACAGTTTCTCAATTGAAACAGACTATTACCTCAATCTCTTCATCAGATAGGGCTCTGTTTAGAATTTTCGCCAGCGCTTCTGTCATCTGCAGCAGCCAGATGAGCACAGACATTTAGGAAGGGGAGCTCGCACCTCTGCTTTGTCAAGAATAGCATTACCATCTCTGTCACAACTCATAAATTTGGAAAAGTGGGTCCTTATCTAAAAGAGTCTTGCTTAGTAAAGAAGACCGTTTACTCCAGTCACTAATCGGGCCAATTAGAACTTATTTTTATTAGAACGCGTTCAACTTTTATATATTATTTCGAACGTATAAGCACTACATTATTAGCCAATTAGTCTTTTCGCTGGGAGCCAAAGAGCGCGATGAAAATTACTATATGTACAGAATGATTGATCTGCCAAAAGAAAAAAAGAATGAAATTGCAACGCACCTGGCCTTGAGTCATAGCAGGAAAATAGCGCTGGCATTCCTCCATTTTCACCATGCCAGTTCGTTTATCTATCAATTCCGGATGTCGAGCTATAAATAAATAATAATATAAAATAAAAAATAAAAAATTAGACAGTGGCTTCTTTCCTTCAGTTCCACGACTCATCTGCTTGGATTCCGCATTCGTGGCGACGGCTTGCGACGATAATTTCTCCGCCATAGCAGAGTGTTTTAATACCTCATCCAACGGCACTCCATTGACCGCTTCACGTTCACCGCTACGACTGGACAAAGACCTTCGTCTTAGAACAAAGAGATCTCACATTCGAAAAAAAAGAAAGCGAAAGTGCAGCACTCCCCCACCTCATTTGATCAGATAGCTTCAACACCTCAGGAGAAAAAGCCTTTACATCCTGGTACGCATAATTTCTAATAAAAATGTCTTTACTATTGAAAAAACGTACTGATTGCACTCCAATGTAGTGCTCAGGTAGACTGGCGCGAACGCTGTTTAGCGTACCGCTTGCACACGATTCTCGCAGGAGTTCAAGCATTTCCTGATATCGCACCGCTTCGGACATTTCTCTGCTATCCGGGTCGAGATTCAACGTCGCTTTGAGAGCTCTAGAACAACAGTAGCACGTTGCATAGGCAGGGAAATCGACTCCTTGGCGTGCCTGTAGTCAAACTGTAACCCATTCAATATTCCAATGAACTGTTTTTGCAGCTCTTTTGCCGTACTCAGAGCCGCGGCGACATTCTAACACCAAAGATTAATTAATAGATAAATACCTGCTTAAGATTGCCGTGTACCTTTTCTCGTACATAGAGTGCCTGCTTGAGCTTTTCAGATTCAGCAACGGATTCTAAAATATAAATATAAATAATAATTAATAATTAAAATGAGCTAACCGTCATCGTTGCCGCGGTAGTGCTGCCTATTTAATTCGGCTCGCATATTTGCCTTCTTTAGCATACTTTTGACGTCCTTAATCAATTTCAATAACCGGATGAGGCGACGAGAATTTTTTGAATTATTTACCTCGTACATTTTTCGCAAATTTTCATTTGCATCCGTTGCTTCTTTCAGCTCTTCTTCCAGCTGTTTTATCCTCTTTTCTGCTTCGTCTAATAGCCGCGTTTTCTCCCTTTCCCATAGGCAAACGTTGGCATTACGCTTCAATCTGTTCAGAAAAGAACATAGAGAGCAAAGACACGGATGTCTTCACTGACTATACTCACTTCCCTACTTCATCCGTTTTCTCCTTCAACTGACTCTTCAGAGTCGAAATCGTTGTCTCGGCAACGCCACAAGAACGAGTTGCAGTATCAAATCTATGTATTCATCAGCAAAGGGAGTCTTTTTTTCTGCTAATTAACCTCTTTCTATAATCTTCCTGACCCCGTTTCGCTTCTGAAAGCGCATCTGCAAACATTAAAATTCTACAAACGTAATTTCTACAAGTCTCAATGCTACGTTACATCGAAGATCACTGAGTTCTCTCTGCAGCTTCGTTTCCCTTAAACTTTTTGCCTAGAACACATTTGAATATACATACATATAAATATTAATCTCACTGACATCGACTAAGGGAACGAGTTCATGTCTCAGCGATGTCATCTTCTCAGCAATATCAATCAATTTCCCACCCACTTCATCTAGAGAAGAAGAAAGTATAGTACCTAGGGCTAGATCTACATTGAAGAAAGGGTACATAATAATAATAACTCCAAATAGCAAAGTAGATGACCTAATTTTTAATGTTAACCTCTTTCCAGTTTGTCTTTTCCATTTGCACTGGCCTGCTTCTGCATTTCTATTGCCTACGATATATATATGTATTTTTTTCGCGTTCCCTTTATTCTATTGTACCAGTATCTCTATATTCTTGCTGCTAAATGCACTCAATCGGCTCAGCAATTCGGCGGGGCGCACTTGCTCCGCTTCCTTTAGAACGCACGTGAGCGCGTGTGTAACAAATAAAACGCCCCTCCCCCGCACGCGTACTTTCGTTCTGCACCTTTCGCCGCTTAGGGCAAATAGTTCCATGGCGTCTGCCACCTGACGAAAAATACGCAAATAGGGAGAACGGCGAGTGCACGCCTCGACGTGTGCACGCGCACGGATAAGATTTCGCGCGTCATTGTTTTCTCTACGATCCCTGGGAGAGCGCGATCGAGACGTGGGAAAAACAGAAAGGACGAAAGCGCTGCCTTTCGATTTCTATCCCTATGCCGTTCTGCAAGATTTGTCGTTAGATTTTACCTTGGAGAACTCGTCGCGCATCGCGCGAATTCGATCGCGAAGACTACCCGTTGTTTCGAGAATCGGAGCCTACGAGAATGAATTATGAACTTGGGACTGCGTTTTGGCTAAATCTGTTCATCTTACGTCTGACATAGCGAAAGAATCGAGTGTACAGTGTAGTGGCGGGACACTGGATGCAAAGCCGCAGAACTAGAAATGCGCGTGCGCACTTGACCCTAGTAACTTGACCCTAGTTCCCCGAACACCAGGGCGCGCGCGGGCGAAGCACGCGCGCGCCCTGGTGGGAGGGGCTCTCAAACGTGATCGCCCAAAAACCAAAGTGTGTGTCTGTCTGTCTGTCTGTCTGTCGGTCACGCTCACGTCACAATCGCTCTAAGGCCAATCACACACACAGGTGCCTTTATGACATCACATTGATTGTGATGTCATAATGTCCCGTATTTGGAAGAAAATGTACCGAAAAAGGTGACGTCACAGTAGATAGGAACCCCGGATTGTATTCAAAACATTTCAGGAACGAGTAGGCATATTATACAGGCTACATCATCGAGGATAAATACTAAACATAACGGGCACATAGCAATGAGATTATCAGTAACGTTCATAAAGGGAACGCAATAAAGGAGCACGTTAGGTTTGTCGTGCTGCGAGCGCAGCTCGCAGCACGCAAACCCAACTGCGAGCTGATAATGGGCCTCGTGACACGAACACCCAAAGGGGCAGAGGTTAGGGTTAGGAGAGATATAGCTCTGTGTCACGCCTAGAGGCCAAATTGTAGGCTTTTGCGGAAAATAAAGCATGCCGACTCATTTGGTTAGGCAGTGAGATGCAAATTATGAAAAGTCTTCACAAAAATTCGAGTAATAAGAATGTGCTGGGGGTGTTCGGGGATCCCATGATGGCTCACGAAAGGCCATCATTATCTAGTAACCCGTGTATCCTATAACTTCGATTGTTATTTTTAACATTTTAGCCATATGTACAACGGCAATACTTTATAAGTTATCTAGATCGACTCTTCTGTATCGGCCTACAAACCGAAACAGGATCCTATAGGGGTTAAACAATTGAAGGGACTAGGGTGTAAGTCACGTGCTCAAAAACTATAGCAACCACTTCGCGGAACTTCTTCAAGTTCCAGGCAATTTCCGGTTCAACGCCATGAAATAAACCTGAGAATTGGAGCTTCCTCGAATCGACGCAAAAAAGACCTTCGCAATAATAAAATAATAAAATAATCAATATTTATTATAATTATATGAGACCTTGTCGTTTCTTTCGCATAGGAACTTGAGCCGCTGCGTTCTCTTATGCATAAAAACGCCGTCCAAAGCGCCAGTTTCAATAGAACGAATTTCTATGGCCTTGGATCCCCATCCCATGATCTGCCCACCTCCAATATAAGCTATAAGACAAACCAAGCAGAAAATAAAAAAAAACGATTTAAAAAATTTTTTTCTTACCAACTGACGTGGGAAGCTCGCCCCACTGAAGCGTTATATCCTTGACAACGTCCCCATACGTGTCAACATAGACGCCCTCATCTAGAACCCAGATAATGAGCTCCTTATCTTTAGTCTTCGCCTAAGGCAAAGCCTACTGTCATAGCAGAGAAGCAGCTCCTGACTTTCAACGCCCGAAAACGCGACAATAGCGTGAGGATGAATACCAGACCTCCCAGACTAGCAAAGGAATTTTTTTAGAAAAAAAACGCGTGCACGAACATACGTATTTAATTTTATTATTTATTTTTTTCGTCTCTTACGTGATGTGGAACGTAGATGTCGAGCATGGAGCCGCTGTCCATGTCCACGGCGTGGAATCCCACCGAAGAAGCGTAGATGATTTTCAAACGATTCGATCCCTCGATCGTCATGTCAACGAGCACGGGACGATGAACAATGTCCGGAAACGACTTAATAATAAAAACTGGCGTTTTTACATAAGAAAAAATATTTAAATAATCCTAACCCTAAATGCCATGAACTTGTGATAGGGCTTCTGCGCCCAAGCGTACACTTCAACGCTGTTTTTGAGCCCAATACACAGAAACTTCATTCTCTCGTATTTGGCTAATAAAAGGGAATTCTCTCCTAATCCCTTTCGGACCCAATACCTCATCCCTATACCAATTTTATAGTGAATACAGCCCTCCAAGTCGCCGACTGTCTGAAATCCGGATCTCTCTTTGACCTCGTCACCTTTGATGATTTTGTTGCGGAGCCACGAGAGATAATAGACGCGCATTTTGTTCTTCTTTCCGCAGATCGTCACAAGCACGTTGAGACCTTCTAGAACGTCCATTTGACTAAAGCGTCGTCTCGAAATGAGCGGAAAAACTGGAAAGACAACCCCGAGAAAAATCAATAAATCAATAATTATTAGTTATTTATTATTGGGTACTCTTTCCGTGGCCGCTTCTGTCCAGCAGGAGAAGACCGTTTTCCGTGCCAACCAGTAAATTCACGCCTAGATCTGACGTCACAATTTCCCCTTATATGACGCGATTCTTACCCCAGAGAGAAGCGCAAAGAATTTCCGAATGAAAACGCTTTTTGTATTTTCGTATTTCAGGCGTCTACGCCCACGTATCAAAATCGTAGATTTGATATATATCGAAATTTGCTCACCATTCCCGTGTCGCCAGGCAACACGGCAGCGGGGGAAACATTGACGACGGGCTTTTGAGGGACATAGGCAGCGAAGGACATGTTAGGCCGCATTCCCGGCTGTGGAGATTGCCTTTGAGCCTGGGCCTGGGCCAGGCGACCAGCGCCACTGGGCGCGTGGCCAGAGCGAGGCGCTATTCCATTGGGAAAGGCCCCGCCGCTACGCATATCGGTTCTCCCACGGGAAACGTTGCCGCCCTGACAAAGGAAGGACTTGTTATTTAAATGTAAACACATGATAATTGGGTAAAGTACGTCCCCTTACAGAGTATCCCTAGACTATTTATGTAAAAAGTTCTTCTATACATTTTCCTTCTATACATCATTGCTAAGGGCCTTTTCCTTCTATACACTATTCCTATAGGCTCTTTCCTTGAATACACTATTCCTATAGGGGCTTTCCTTCTATACACTATTCCTATAGGCTCTTTCCTTCCATACACTATTCCTATACGCTCTTTCCTTCCATACACTATCTCTCTAGGCCTTTTTCTAAAACGATTGCGCATTGTGCACGGAATACGTGGAACGGGGCCTTAGCAACAGCTTAGCGACGTGCACATGCGCAGTACGTATGTACATATGTGACTACCTGCACTTCTTGACCACGAGCACTGCCCTGAATTCGACCCCCGCCCAAGTGCGGCGGCGGAATAAGAGGTTGTTCTGTTAGAAAATAAAAATCGCACTCATCCCAGGCAATAATAATAATCCCCTACTGTCGACTCCATTATGAACAACCATAGTGTCACCAAACGTCTCATAAGGCGCAGCACTAGATATCAAAATTAATCGATATATTTCCTAATAATAATAATCAACTTACAGAGGTTTGATGGGATCGGACGCTAGAATCGTGCCATCCTTATCCACAGGCACATTCCTATCGTCTTCTTCTTCTTCATCCTCCGGCAAATCGCTCTGCGACGACGGCCCATGCAGAGCTCTCATACCCTACATTTTCGCTAAAATGAGCGCGAAAAACCTGCGTTGCCATGGCGATACATACGGGCGTGAGAACAGCCATTCCTCGCATGATTTGCGACTCGCGCCGATTTCCCATATGTCCCGCCAAGACGCTGAGGTCGGTGATTCCCTGAGACGCGGCGGCGGAAGGCGGAGAAGCTAAAAATAAATTAAAATCAAAAAATGCAAAATTAATAATTATTAATAATAATTACTTGCTCGCGGTCCGGCACTCGGATTTCGCTTTAGGGAAAGTCCGCCCGACGTTTCTTCCGTTTTCAGCGTTCTAATATCAAAAATACCCCAATAAAAGATACATAAGCAGGGTTCTGCCGAGAATTTTTTCAGTGTGGGAAGAAGGTCTGGAAAATTGTCCAAGACACTTTTATGAATCGTCTAAGGCAAAATTGTCTTGGACCATATTTAAAACCATTTTAAAAATTGTCTTGAACGTTCGAACGGGAAGAAGGCAAAGGCATACGGAGAAGGCAAAAGGCATAGGGAGAAGGCAAAAGGCAAAAGGGAGAAGGCAAAAGGCAAAAGGGAGAAGGCAAAAGGCAAAAGGGAAAAGGCAAAAGGCAAAAGGGAGAAGGCAAAAGGCAAAGGGAAAAGGCAAAAGGCAAAGGGAGAAGGCAAAAGGCAAAAGGGAGAAGGCAAAAGGCAAAAGGGAGAAGGCAAAAGGCAAAAGGGAGAAGGCAAAAGGCAAAGGGAGAAGGCAAAAGGCAAAAGGGAGAAGGCAAAAGGCAAAAGGGAGAAGACAAAAGGCAAAAGGGAGAAGGCAAAAAGCAAAAGGGAGAAGGCAAAAGGCAAAAGGGAGAAGGCAAAAGGCAAAGGGAAAAGGCAAAAGGCAAAAGGGAAAAGGCAAAAGGCAAAAGGGAGAAGGCAAAAGGCAAAAGGGAGAAGGCAAAAGGCAAAGGGAAAAGGCAAAAGGCAAAGGGAAAAGGCAAAAGGCAAAAGGGAAAAGGCAAAAGGCAAAAGGGAGAAGGCAAAAGGCAAAGGAGAAGGCAAAAGGCAAAGGGAAAAGGCAAAAGGCAAAGGGAAAAGGCAAAAGGCATAGGGAAAAGGCAAAAGGCAAAGGGAAAAGGCAAAAGGCAAAGGGAAAAGGCAAAAGGCATAGGGAGAAGGCAAAGGCATAGGGAAAAGGCAAAAGGCAAAGGGAAAAGGCAAAAGGCAAAGGGAAAAGGCAAAAGGCATAGGGAGAAGGCAAAGGCATAGGGAAAAGGCAAAAGGCATAGGGAGAAGGCAAAGGCATAGGGAAAAGGCAAAAGGCATAGGGAAAAGGCAAAAGGCATAGGGAGAAGGCAAACGCATAACGTTTTAGTAGTGTATGGGTCGGCGATAGGCGAGTGAGGGTCGGGGCCGACCCATGCCGACCCACGTGGGCAGAACCCTGCATAAGTAGACATTGTATCACATACCCGGACATGATCTCGTCTTCGACGGATTCCTCCTCGCTTCCTGACCACTCGTATTCGTCCTCGGCGTGCGCTAAAAGGAAGAAAGTGTCACTCTCATCTGGGCTTTGTTTTTGTATTCTCACTCTTTTTTCTCTTGTGACGATCGATCATGTCCTTTAGGAAGATTCGAGCTTGTTTGTCGCTGGGAAAGCCAACAAACTCATGCTAATAATTAATTAATTAATATATATTTTTATTTAGGATAATCAATGTAATAGAACCTTGAGAAGATTGTCTGCAGCTGGTCGTCGCTCGTAATCTTTTATGAGGCAAAGGTCGAGAAAATGAAGAAGTTTTCTAGACCTAAAAATAATGTCAATTAAAAATATATATCTATTTTATTTTTTGTACCATTTTCTAGGTTGCTTCAGTTTCGGCGGAGGATTACGCGGAATCAAGAAGAGAGCTCTCATTGGATGCATGCTACACAAAGCTATCACATAAAATTAATTAATTAATTAATTAATTAAAATTAAATTGTATTGCTCACGTGGCTCTCCGTCAGCCAGTTCAATGCACGTGATACCCAAAGACCACATGTCACTCTAACATAGCAACATATCTATATATATCATATCATTATTTTTATTTTACTCTGTGATCATAAGAGGCATCCGGTTGTTGATCACATGCAATCACCTCAGGAGCCATCCTAATTAAAATAATTTTTATTAGTTTTACTCCCACCTCTTTTTTTCTCACCAATAAGGCGTTCCAATGAATGTGTTTCTTTTGCCAATGGTTCGGTCTAGCTGCGCCGATACGCCGAAATCGACGAGCTTGATATCGGCGTTGTCAGTGAGGAGAACGTTCTGTCCCTTGATATCTCGGTGGATGACTTTGTTCTTGTGCAAGTGACTCAGTCCCTAAGAAAACAGAATTATCCCGGATTTCTCAGAAACAATCCTTGGCACGTGCTTTGAGTATTTCCCGGCTGATGTAGGCCAAGCAGTCTTCTCTCAGCGAGCGAGCCTTGGAGCCTAATAACGCTCAATCAAATAAAAATTAATCGAGTTTGTGAAAGATGTAGCCCAACCTCGAACCAAGTCAGTCACCGAACCGGCACCACAATATTCCATCACCAACTAAACAAATACGTATTATTAATTAAGTCCCGTATGTCCTGTTCCCCATTGGCTCCCCTTAATTAAATAATTACCAACTGAAAATCTGCTACATACCCAAGCCCCGTACTCTATTCCTATTGGTTCCCGCCTTACCCACAGCTGGTCTTCGCTACCCGGCGCCGTTTTCTTCACGAACGCGCCGTAATAGGTGGCGATGTTCGGATGATAGGAGTACTGTAAAAAACACAAGCGCACACGGTTTATTTTTCGAGCGATTGGCCTTCGGCCACCTGGGGGCCCCCCCACTAGAATAAACGCCCACCTTCTTCAGCATGTTGATCTCGAGTCGAATGTCCTCCTCTTCGTCCTGCGAAGAGAACGAGTGAAGCGCGTGCGTCGCGAAAACGAAGAGACGGCTCCCCCTTCGAGGGAAACTCTTTCGAATCGCCCAGTCGCTTACCTCAGTGACGTCCATGACCTTTATAGCGGCCAATTGGCCGGTGTGAATGTGCCGTCCCTACGTGAGAACGATGAGCGACGCGACGCGAGAGACGCGCGCGAGGAGACGCGATCGCGATTCGTGAGAGAAATCGATCGGAATTTGCATCGAGCTGCGATTGTTTGCCCGACCGCCGCTCATAAACATAATCGATCAAACGAAAGTCGTCTCGCAATGGCAAAACGAGACGAGATTTCGATGGCGAATCGTTGCGCACACAAGGGGGGCCCGCCCACTCGCTTACTCGCCCGCCCAAACTAAGGCGTAAGAATTAGGTCATCGGTAAATGCGGGCAAATAGGTTCGCGTATAGGAATCGTTCGCACGTCGACGAAAAAACGTATTCGCGTACTTTTCGCTCTTTCGCCGAAAAAAACAACCCCCCGCAACCATCGCTAAGGTTGCGCCCACGCGCGCGATTTGGGCCGCGTTCCTCGCTTTGCTACAGTTACAGGAGAGGGGGCGGGGGAGGGAGTCTTTTACCTTGTGTACTTGGCCGTAGGTGCCATTGCCGACACACTCGATCAGTTCGAATATTCCTGTCGGATCCTGAACGAACGTTATCGTCGTCGCGTGTCGAAACAAAGCGGGCGCGAAGATAAGCGGCGCTTGCCTTTAGAGCTGTCAAATCGACGTCGTCCAGGCCTCCCATAATTTCGTCTGTCGTCTCTCTCACTCGATCGGCCTATTCGATGATATAGAAGTAGTTTCGCGAGATGGTGGCGAGAAAAACGGCACGCGAAATCTCGTTTAGGTAAGAGAACGGTCAGGCATGTGATGAAGACGGGACGTTGTGGTTTAGCAAACCACTGACAGGTCCCGGACAGAGATAATGACACGAGTAGAACGCAGCCGATTACCCGACCTTTCGAGCGAGTCGGATAGTGACGGAGATAGCAGAGAAGCGCGAATGCGCGAAAAATCAACGCCAATGGAGAAGAAATCGAAACGATTTAGACAAATCTCGATTATTAGATCAGATCCCCCTGATTTGGTTGGTCAACAGATTTCTGATTATTTGGAAGAGGTACTGCATGATTTAGATTCTTGGAGGTTTAATTTAACTTTTTTTTCACAGGAAAATTCAGATTTAATATTGAAGCTCGTCAATGTGATTGGATCTGCGAGAGCCGTTAGACTGTACGAAGAAACCAGACGTGTTCTGAGTGGAGGAGGACTTTTCACGTCTGACGGCAAACGAAAGTACGTCCGCTAATATTCAAATTTTATTTATCCTAATTATTTATATAGGAAGACTCCTGGTGGAACGTATCTAGCTTTGTTCAGGTCATCTGCTGACTCGACGGAGGAAGAAAAGACTGAAGTTTTCGCTGATTACAAACGAAAATCAAAAATCGAAGCCAAAGTAAAACGCAAGGAGAGAACTCGACGCCAAAAGGAAAAAGCGTTGAAAGCAAACAACAAAAAGAAATAATTAACGCTGCGGATATTGAGACTATGTTCATTTATTATTTTCTCAAACCACAAAAACGCCAGAAAAGCATTTTAATTAATACCACGGGTTCTAGTCCTTCTCATGTGCAATACTTAAACATTTAATTAAATATCTATTTGGGATTGAGGTGCAAGCTCGAAGACCAAGTCAACGATCCATTAATTAATTAATTTTAATTAATTAATTAATTAATATTAAATTGTGCGAATATGAATTAGGTGTACTCCGAATGAGATTCTCCTTGTCTAGTTCCTTGAGCAAATGGAGCATATTCTATATATTCAATTAACACTTCTTCATACACGTTATTTAGGCTGTGTTATATCTCAATGTATTTCGTCAGTACTGACTGCCAGGCTTTCACAAGACGATTCTTGATGTGATAAAAGCCTTCTTTTCCTGCGCTCATTCCAAGGAGCGCTGTTGTTGTCTTGCACGTCTCCCGATTCTCCCATCTGTAAAAGTTAAACATTAGCGTACTAAATTAATTTTTGTTAATGTTTACTTCGTATCTATGGCCCTTTCAAAGTAGGCCAGAGTCCTTCTTGGGATGCCGTCTCTCGTCGTAATTCTCGCTCCTTCCCTTTTTAGGCCTGCCAAAAACAAGAAATTTCTAAATCTAAGCAAGGGTGAAATCACATAAATTTGAAACAGGTTATGAAAAAGACGTAAATATTTACTCATTAGCTGAACCCTACCCTCTCTGGCCTCTTTCCAGAAATCGCCTGCAAAAGAAAGTCAAAATATGAAAAAGGTTTTATTATTTTTTACCAATTGGTAGATTGAGAATTCTCTTTGCTTCCGATTCTAAGAAGAAGTAAACTATGTCAAAAAACGGAAAACAGTCCAAAAGATCTTTACCGCTTTGCTTGGCCGCCGGCGAGACGGCCGACGGGGCAACAGCTCTTCTTCGACGCGGCCTAAGACAATATTTACCCTACGCAAGAGCTAGGCTGGCTCATTGTCATTAGTAAGTATTAACTGGACTACCTCTTCTTCCTCTTCTCCGGCTCCAGCGTCTCTTCCCCCAACTGCGCCCTGTACACCAATCCCCGTCTAAGGAGAGAGCATGGACGTAATTAATAAGAAGAGAGCATGGACGTAATTATTTAGTGATTATTAACTGGCCTACCTCTTCTTCCTCTTCTCCGACTCCAGCGTCTCCTCCCCCAACTGCGCCCTGTACACCGATCCCCGTCTAAGAAGAGAGCATGGACGTAATTAATTAGTGATTATTAACTGGCCTACCTCTGCTACTGATACTTCCCCAGCTTCATCGCGCCCCATCTAAGGAGAGAGCATGGACGTAATATAATTAGTGATTCTTAGAGTATTTATGAGTGTCTTACATCTTCCCTCATCCCCTCCATCTCTTCTTCCATCCTCCTCACCTCTTCTTCCATCCTCCTCACTTCTTCCTCCTTCATCGCCAACTTTCTGTCCTTCTCCTGCAACTAAAAAGCGATTATATGACAAAAGTACTTTTTATGAGTGTCTTACGTCTTTCTTTATCCTCTTAATCTCTCCATCCATCCTCTTCGTCTCGTCATCCTTCTCCTTCAACTAAAAAAGCGATTACCGGTATTTGACAAAAGAAAGTAGTATTTATGAGTGTCTTACGTCTTTCTTCATCCTCTTCATCTCTTCATAAATCCTCTCGATCTCGTCATCCTTCTCCTGCAACTAAAAAGCGATTATATGACAAAAGTAGTACTGTATTTATGAGTGTCTTACGTCTTTCTTCATCCTCCTCATCTTATCATCCATTCTCTCCGTTTCTTCATCCTTCTCCTGCACCTAAAAAGCGATTATATGACAAAAGTACTCTTTATAAGTGTCTTACGTTTTTCTTCAACCTCCTCATCTTTTCATCCATCTTCTCCGTCTCGTCATCCTTCTCCTTCAACTGAAAAGCGATTATATGACAAAAGTACTATTTATGAGTGTCTTACGTCTTCCTTCATCCTCTTCATCTTTTGATCCATCCTCCTCACCTCTTCGTCCTTCTCCTGCAACTAAAAGCGATTATATGACAAAAGTACTATTTATGAGTGTATTACTTCTTTCTTCATCCTCCTCATCTTTTCAACCATCCGTTCCGTCTCGTCATCCTTCTCCTTCAACTAAAAAGCGATTATAAGACAAAAGTAGTCACACAGTATTTATCGGTGTCTGACCAAGATCCCATGTTTTTCGATTTCGTCGTCTTTCTCCTTCGTCTCCTAGAAATTAATACAGTCAGTCCAGTCTCGTGACTTCGTCTCGTGCCCAGACTCTCCAGCCCGTATCCTCATGCGGGCGAGAGAGTGTCAGGACACGAGGACTAGGCGATTACTTGACAGACAATTATACAGTCTTGAGTATTCTGCTGACCTTCGACGTAAGAGATTTGGCCTTCATAACTTTTTTCGCGAGGACAAAAATCCCAAAATTCGGTTTACAGTCGAAATAACTAAACACAAAATTGCAAAAAAAATTGCTAAAAAATGAACCAATAGCGCCATCGCACCGGTGGCCCTGGACAGAGCCGTCATTCTTCCCCTCCGGCGATTCCAGCTCTATGCCGGCCCATGTTCCCTTGGCGAATTTCATCGGCCCAAGATAACGCAGTATTCCTCTCCTTGCCAGTGAGCTCGATCCGCTGACATCGTAGACGACGTCGCCAATTCGAAGGTCCGCCGGGATGTCGGGAGCGTCCGGGGTCTTGCGGCTTTTCGTCAAAGGATCTCTCGCTAATGCCATGAGAATGTCGAGAATGCTTTCGGAAATTGTTCACGAGTCACGACTCTGGCCCGGATGTAAGAACGACCGGAAACGTCTCTCGAGCAGAGGCAGGCTATATTTCCCATTAACGCTGCGGATATTAAGACTATTTTCATTCATTATTTTTCTCAAACGACAAAAACGCCAGAAAAGCATGTTAATACCACGGGAGTTCTAGTCCTTCTCATGAGCACCACTCTTCTTTCCTCCCCGAAGCCGACCCGTTCTCCTTGCAGCAATCAGACCGACTTTCCTACCGGCGGGTGTATTTCGCTTCACAGTCGACGGTTTCCCAATGTGCTGATGGTTACCACCTCCGTGAGGATGCTCAACAGGCTAAAATAAGTCAACGGTAACGCGCGCTAAGAACACGTGACTTCGAAAAAACTTACGTTCATAGCAACGCCACGAACTTTGGGCCAACAGTTTCGCTTCGCCTTGTATTTGTGATAGGCGCGTCCGGCTTTCATCATTGGCTTGTCGATTCGACCTCCGCCGGCGACGACGCCGATTATGGCGCGATTCGCCGACGAGAGGACTTTTTTCGAGCCCGATGGCAAGCGAACGCGCGTTTTTTTCGCATCCGGGTTCTGCGAGACGATCGTCGCGTAATTGCCCGACGCCTTCGCCAATTTGCCGCGATCGCCCGCTTTTTCTTCGACCGAGCAGATTACAGTGCCTTCGGGCAACGTGCCGATTGGGAGACAGTTTCCCACCGAGAGAGCGGCTAAAAAAGGACGCGGAGATCCTCAAAAGGGGCCCCTCCGTCACGTGCTCGCTTACCTCGTTTGCCGCAGTAGACGAATTGTCCCGTGTACATGCCTTCGGTGGCGAGAAAGAGCTCCTTTCGGAGCTTGTAGCGATAGGGATCGCGAAAAACGACGCGTGCGAGTGGAGCTCCTCGACCAGGATCGTGGATTATTTCCTTGACTATGCCTTTGAGATAGCCGCGACGTTCGGCGTAGTCGCTTGCGCGTAGTCGTGCCGGTCCTTTGCGCTTTTTCGTGTGCGCGCGGAATATCGATCCCGCTCCTTTACGTTGGCTGCGAATGACTCGGCCCATTGTGATGTAGAAGGGCGATCAGCGTCTGGAAACTATAAAAAGAGTCAGCGTGGTAAGCACAGTCGAAAGGAGTGAGATTCGGAGTGAGATTGGCTTACACCCGATGGATTCTTCCCTTCTTCACGAACGCAAACCAGCAATTATCCGGGCGTTCGATGCCACATGTACATCCGCTGGTTTACATAAGTCACATCATTCATTTTACAATCAAACACCTATTCATCGGTCAAAGCACGTTTAAAACATTTTTTGTATAACACTGATATCCGCGCCGGTACTGATGCATTAATTAATCCGTTTCTGAAGTCACCTGCCTGATAAAAACGTCAAATAACAATTCATTAGAATAACCCAACTCTTACATTCTGAACTGCTTAAACTCGTCAATAATACACGGATAACGCTGTTTCACAAACTCAGCCAATTCAGCACAGAAACGATAATCTTCAAGCTTTTCTCTCGTTGCCTGTCCCACAACCTTAGACAAAAATTTAGAGACAAAAAACTTTAGGGAAAAAAATCGTTCTTACAGACATTGACGACACCGAAAAATCTCCCGTTAGTCTAGCTGTGCTGCCTGATGAAGATTTCTTTCGTTTTTTTGATGACGTTTCGCTACTATGTTGCAGCTTCTCCTCTGCTATTCCTTTGTCTCGAAAAGGGCACGACGAGACTTTTAATCCAACGGACAATTCACTGATAAAATTACCACTACCAATAAAAATCAATAAATAAATACATTTGACATGATCACATCTCTGACCTTGGCCCTGCTAAAAGGAACACAAGTTTAATTGGACGCTGCTTCAAAGGCGTACAGCAAGTCTGACGACACATAAACTGAAAAGTAAACGTTTTACCATCTGCAATGTAAAGAGAAGACACCTAAAAAGACCCAACGGACTTCATATCCTTTCAGTACTTTCAGTCTCGTTTCCAGACGAGTAAGGAACGTTGATATAAAGTCGATTTTTCTCTTGATAGTATATGACACTGGAATCGCGGCTCAAGAAGAAGTGGTATCGTCCACTGGATATATCATCATAACCTTCATTAATTAATGAAAATATATATTGATTTGATCTAATCTTAGAGACCGTCTGAATGGAAGTGCGCCTTGCATCGCGCAACTTGATTATGACAATCGTCATCTGACACATAGACTGCACAAACAATGACACTAGCGGGAGTCTCAACTAAAGAAAGGGAGGAGTAAGAGTCAAAAACGCGTTGGTCTTGGGGAGATTATATACCATTGTTCCCTAGTGCTATAGTGAACGCACAGTCCTGCTCTTCCTTTACAAAAACCGTATTCAATTGCTGAGAATACTATCAAAAGCAATATTAGGGGAATATTGACTAATTATTTTGAAAATTTCGTACGTGTGGGCGACGAGATTTTGGAAGAGACGTCTGAAACGAGACTATTTTTATTTACAATGTATAGGAAGAAACTTTTCGGCTACTTCTTCCGAAAAGACGAAACGAGTTGTGGAAGAAGCAGAAATCGAACTGCTTCCGCCGCTCGCGGAGTTTTCTTCTATCTGCGGGTCCTCCGGCGCGACTGCACACTCTGGAAAAGAATCGGGCCCTCCAAAATCGAGGGGAAACGATCCGAACAAATCTGTGATTCCTTCTCTGCGTAGGTGAGCTACTAGCGATTTGTAGAAATACGTTGGAGCTTGCTTACGGATGGTTTTGCACGATTTCGATAGCTGTCGGTTCGCTGGAGAGATCGTCTGGGACGTCCATTGTCTCCTCAAGGTGCTAGTGCATGCGGGACTTCCCACGGGGGTTTCCATTACGTTATCTCACGTGCGAGAATACGCGCGTTACTAATTTGCCGAGAGTTTGCAAGCTGTAGCGTTTGTTGACGCTGACAGTGCCATTTTTTTAAAACAAACTGTAGTTTGGGGCGCCGGGGGGTTTCTACATGAGCTCGAGTATTCTAATCACGCGTCACGCGGGACGCACGTGGGGTAGACATGAACACAGACGCATTGAGTCGCCGCCGACGATTCCTCGGCGTTCTCGTCATTCTCTCCGGATTTTTGGTGCACCTCGTCGACGGAACGTACTATACGTTCGGTGAGAAACCGTTCCGGACTTGCAGTTTCTCATTTTGCCCATTTACAGGCAACATGAGTCCGTACATCGTATCTTATCTGCGAAAATACGGTCACCCGAGCGATATCACACCACAAGAAAGAATCTCGTCAAATTTTAATAAGACAATATTTAATTTATTATAATTAGAAACTGGTTTGGGTCTATGCTCTGCTCGAAATTGGACTCAGTGTTGCAGTGTACGTTGGAGGTCAAATAGACAAAAAATTAGGACCAAGACTTACAGTTCTACTTGGTGGCCTTCTTCTGGGGCAAGTGCAGAGTAAAATTGCACCTGTTTCCGTGTAAAATCTTTCTTTTCTAGTGCCGGTGTTGCTCTCACTTATTTTACTATTGTCTCCTATTGGTTAGTCATGCTAACATATGGGCTCCTATTTGGCTTTGGCATGGGCGTAACCTATTCCATTCCCATGGCATGTGCTATGAGTGTACGTCATCAAATTAACGTAACTGTCATAAAGTTCTCAAACGATTCTTTTTGCCTAGTGGTGGCCAAATAGAGAGGGTCTAGTCACTGGTTTCGTTGTAGCTGGAAGCGGAGCTTCAGCTATTCTATTTGATCAAGTCCAGACCCAATATATAAATCCCCACAAGCAAAATCCGTCTATTCCAGATCCAGACAATCCTGATCAGAAGTAGAAACGCTTCTACATTGTTTCTCTTTTAGAAATATTTATTTAGGTATTTTGGTGACGCGGATCTTCTTCACCGCGTCAAAACAAGTTTTCTCGTGCTGGGAGGCACGTACTTTGCTATGCTAGTCATTGGATCAATTTTTCTCATTAAAGTAAGTAACCTTGTTTTAGAATTTAAAATTTTTTAAATTTCTAAACAGAGAAAAGACGTCTCAACAAATATTCAAAATGAAGGCGAACCTTTAATTCAGTCAGAATCCGATGGAGATGGGTCCTTGACGCCGGCTCAACTTTTAAGAGATAAACGTTTCTACATGCTATGGACGGCATTCTTCTGTCTCGGACAGGCAGTGACTTTCATATCAAGTCTATTCAAAGCGTATGGATTGACGTTTATCAACGACGATCATTTTATGGCGTTAGTTGGATCTATTTCGTCTCCGTTCAACGCACTGGGAAGAATTTTCTGGGGGTTTCTGTCAGACAAATTTTCTTTACGAGTAAATTTATAAAAAATAGAATAAAATTGTATTATTTTTACGCTTGGTTGTCTCTCGTAGGTGGTCTTGCTTTCTATGTGCGCAATATTTACTGCTTTGATTTTATCATTCAATGTATCGATGCTGGGAGGCAAGCCTGTCTTTGCTATATGGGTCTGCCTTCTTTTCTCGTGTTTTGGAGGCATTTTTTGCTTGTTTCCGGCTCTAACTGCGAGGTATAACAAACCTTTCGCTCTAAAAATTTTAATTATGTACATAAAGAGCGTTTGGGCAAACTCATTTCTCGTCTAACTATGGTTTGCTTTTTTCGTCTCAAGTAAGTGTCTGCTACAGCTATTTAGACGAGTTTGCATGTGCATGACGTTCTATAGATGTTTGGTGCTTGTCTCTCAGCTTCGCTGTCTCTACTAAATGTGACCTACAACGTACTGTGGTTCTCCTCAGCCGGCTTGACATTCTTAGGTAAGCAAAGTCAATTTTAACACATAATAAAACGATGATTTTTGCAGCTGTTTTGCTCATCTACTTTTTGAAAATATAATTTTCTTTTCGATTTGCTGTACATGAGGGTACGTACATACATGCATAATGGGTTGGCAGTCCGAACAGCTGCCTCGTGTAAATCTATTGACGTCAGACGTTAGACGTTGGACGTTTTTTTAGACGACGATCGGCCCGTCTGCTCTTCAATCTTCGCATACGCCGAACGAGTGACGCTTTTCGGAGGCGAATCTTCGCGCTCCTGCTTCGACACGTCGACTTCTATAGAGACGGGTTCGATTTTGACTCGACGCGGTCGGCCTTTTCCTTTTCCTCCGGCTCTATAACAATGTTTAGTAAATTAACTTATAGTGAGCGACGTAGAGTTGCACTAACAGTTGAGCGGCTCGCAAAGAGAGGCTCTTCCGAGAGGCTCGACGCGGTTGGCCTCTTCCTTTACTAGCTCGACGCGGTCGGCCCTTTCCTTTTCGTCTATAACAATGTTTAGTAAACTTAGTGAGTGACGTAGAGTTGCACTAACTGGGCGGTTGGATCCAAATTCATAAATTTAAAAAATGTATGCCACGTCTTCCGAACGACATCGCAGGAGTTTCCCGATCTGGCCTCAATAGAATCGCAAATCTATAACACAATGTATCAATTTTCTAACTTATGTTTATCAAGTTACACATTCCTACCTCGTTCAGCTTTCTCGTTGCAAAGAGAAGGATGTTGTGCATCGGGTATGAGCGAATTCTTATTCTCGCATGTAGGCGACCGTAGTAATAAAGGTTTTCGATCATTTCGATCATTTGGTCCGGTTGCATTGAGATTGATAGCAGATGCGAGAGGGAACCTCTCCTCAACTTCAGGAGACGGTGTTCGAAAATCGCGTCGAGGAGGTAGACTGCATCTTCTAGGTCTAAAATTCCACTTGTAAGTATCAAATAATTAAAGCTCTTCATATAAGTCTCTTCTTACCTTCATTTGGGTCGGTATCGTTGACGAGAGCTCGTGCCTTTTTGGCGGATTCGCAATCCCATTTGCTCTTGATCGACTTTACCTCCTCTAAGATCCGCCGCCATTCTTCGATTGCATCGTCGGCCGAGGCGTCGAAAGAATATTGTTCCAGCTGACAGAACTAAACAGAACACACTCGGAAATGAAGCTCGCATGATGGTTGAAAAAGAGATACTAGATAATTAGTGATGTAAAATCAAATAATGTAAAAAATTATCATATATAATATACAAATTACACATAATTTAAATACTTTATTAGATCGTGTATGCCTCTACTTTTCATAAATGTTACTTAACTCAATTATTATTATATACTAGATAATTATCACCTTTGTAATTTCCGTTCGCCATTGCTTGACGCTGCTGGTCAATCTCTCCATAAATCTTTTGTCCTTTCCCAATTGTTCTGACACTGCTGCGGAGCCCCCTCTAGTTATTGTTGCCTTCTCTAGGGCGTCTTCGATGGTTTGCAGACATTCGTCTAAAATCTTGAGAGAATCGATTAGCTCTGATTATAGCTTGCAAGGGCCTCCTAGTGTGCATGTACTAGCTGTTTATCTCAACTCGCTCTCACGGGTAAAAGCGCGCGAGGATATGTACAACGGATGTACAACGGAACGAATGTCCCGTATAGTAGTCAGAAGGTGACTTTCGAAAGGGACCCCAACTGCAAATGATACATAA
Organism: Oscarella lobularis; assembly: GCF_947507565.1. NCBI lineage: Eukaryota > Metazoa > Porifera > Homoscleromorpha > Homosclerophorida > Oscarellidae > Oscarella > Oscarella lobularis. The sequence continues at coordinate 2,276,648 of NC_089188.1, read as the reverse complement.
ACATGAAAACTCTACGCCGTCCTGTACAAAAACACCGGAGAGAAATGCTCTAGTTACGTTAAACTAGCGATACGCGCTATAGCTAGATGCGGAGGAAATGTCTGTGAGTCCTATACCTTAACGGGTCCCTCTATGACTCCTACAACAATCGCCGTACCTTGTTCTCTGGCGCCTTCAGTCTTCCGCTTGCCATTTTGCGATATTCCTCGTACGTGCCACGCCCTCTATCCACGTGTTCCGACGAGTTCCGACGTGGGTAGTCAGGTCACCTGACCCTTGCACGTGACCGTGGCATAGGCTACTTTTTGGGCATGTACAGTACTGTAATGCTACACTGTACTTAATAAGTTATGTTGTATAGAAACTGCCTGATCAGACGCTCTACTTTCAATAAGGCTAAAAATGGAAAGTGGCTACTATCTAAAAAAATCGTACTGTGGTTCTCCTCAGCCGGCTTGACATTCTTAGGTAAGCCAAAATCAATTTTTAACACATAAGAAAACGATAATTTTTGCAGCTGTTTTGCTCATCTACTTTTTATCACGTGATTTGCTGTGCATGATGGGTTGCCCTTCGTACAGTCCGAACAGCCGCCTCGCGGGCGTCGTTGTCGTCGTGGCAGGAATTTGCATTCACATAACACTAGGAACTTTCTATACATTCGGCAAGGAGCGACGATCCGGCACCAAAAATGACCAGAAAGTATATAGAAACTCTCTTAGGCAACATGAGTCCCTACATGGTGTCCTACCTGAGAAAATACAGCAGCAAGACCGACGTCACGTCCCAGGTAGCACTCTCTATCAGTAGGATAACGCTACTCAGCCTGACGGACGTTTTTAGACGTTGATTTGGGTCAGTGCACTGACTGGCGCCGGACAAGGCGCAGCAATGTATTTTGGAGGTCAAATAGAGAAGAAAATCGGTCCCAGGCTTACTGTACTCCTAGGCGGTTTTATCATGAGGCAAGCAATCATCTAAAACGATAGTAGTGTCTCTAATGATATTTTAGTTCTGGCGTCGCTCTTTCCTATTTCGCCATTAGCAATTTTTGGCTTATTCTTTTCACTTACGGACTATTAAACGGGCTTGGGGTAGGAATTGCGTATCCCATACCCATGGCAGCTGCTATGACGGTACTGCTTTTCCTTCTCCTCTTTTTTGTCTAATTTTGGGTCTAGTGGTGGCCCAAGAAAAAGGGACTAGTTGCTGGCTTTGTTGTCGCTGGCTTTGGAGCCGGAGCAGCTATATTCGATCAAGTTCAGACTCACTTTATCAATCCTAAAGGGCTCAATCCAACGGTTCCGGATCCAAAAAATTCAGACGAGAAGTATGCACACGTGTATCCTCTGAAATTACAAGCAATATTGTATTTTAGATATTTTGGAAATGTTGGTCTTCTTCATCGAGTCAAAACGTGCTTTCTTATCTTAGGAGGCACCTATTTTAGTATTCAGCTCATTGGGTCATTCTTTCTTGCCAGTGTAAAGAATTTTTTATACAGTAGTAGCAAATCATCATTTATTTTGCAGAGGAAAACTGAGAAGCGCGACGAGGATGCTGTCACTTCTAATGAAACTGAAGTCAACCGCAAAGAAAACGGTCAACATCTTCTAGATGCAGATCCCGCGGCTCCTGTCTCTTCTAAACCATCTCAACTATTCAAAGACAAACGATTCTACATGTTATGGATTATGTTCTTTTCTCTCGGCCAGGCAGTCACGTTTGTCGGAGCTCTATTCAAGTCCTACGGATTGACTGTTATCAACGACGATCATTTTATGGCGATAGTCGGTTCCGTATCGTCGCCGTTTAATGCAGCTGGGAGATTATTTTGGGGAGGAATGGCCGATCGATTTTCATTTCGAGTAACTAAATAATTTTATAGATTTCTCGTAATTTGATGTGCTAGACTGCTGTGCTGGCAATGGCGTCAATTTTCGCGGCACTCCTTCTGACGTTTGACCTCACGACACTCGGAGGCAAGCCCGTCTTCACCGCGTGGGTTTGTCTCCTGTTTTCCTGCATTGGAGGCGTTTACGCGCTATTTCCAGCTGCTACAGTTCGGTATGGTATAATATGATTTTTTTAAAAATTGACGTGACTTCAATTCTAATGTATCAATAGGTCATTTGGACAGACTCATTTTTCGTCAAACTATGGATTAATCTTCACGTCTCAAGTACGTAGCGTTTTTTTTCTGATGTCTTTTTCCTAGGAGCACTGACTTCTCCGGTTAGATACTTGGTGCATTCGTACCGGCTTTCATATCAACAATAAAACTGAGCTACAGTCATCTCTGGTTCTTATCAGCTGGACTCGTCTACATCGGTAAGAGGGCAAAGCGGTCATATGAACATTGATTATTCATTTTTTGCAGCGGTCATAATCGGCTTCTTTTTCAAGGAAAAATAATCGTGGATTGTAAGTAGCAATTGTCATTGAACTGCTGACTGCGCTTTTGCTTTTTTCCCCCGGAAGATTATATTTTAATTTTAGACATCGTTTTGTACATCAATCATCTACGCAAACGCAGCTTTGTTCCTGTTTCTAGGCAAGCCTTCTTTCTAATTAATATATGCTTCTCTAAAGAAATATTACTAAAGTGTGCACTTTCATTTATTTCCGAGAACCGAATCGGTTGATTCGGTACCTCGCGAAATTTCAGGCGGCTCAGCGATACTAATATCATTATCAATACTGATGGAGACGACTGAATCGCACTCGGATGGCGACGGAAGAATAATAGAATTTCGAATCGCCTCCTCAGCAATTTCGATATTCTCACGCCACGCTCCAACCAAAGTCGAATCCTTTGACAGTCTCTTGCACCGAGCCGATTCCCTACTTGGGAAGTCCTCCTCGACGATCGAACTGAGAGAGGTATGACGGGGAAGGGCTGCTTGATTAGTCGTAGTCATCGCCGTTAAAGCTCGAACAGATGCCGGTAAACTCCGCAGAGAAGCCTGTAGTCCAGTACTTTGTAGAGACGACGCTAGGCTTCCAGCGCGTGGTTTAGCCAGAACCGACCCACTCCGTATAAGTTCTGCGTTTAAAACCCTTACTCTGAGACCCCCAAAAAAGTCGAAAAGCGAATACGTACCTAGTTCTCTTCTGTCTGGTTTTCTACCGCAAAACATGCGTCGGAGTAGTACCTTGAATACTTGACGGTACTGCGGTCGCATGAGTGTATAAATAATGGGATTGATAGCACAATTGGCAACGGCAAAACGCAGGCCCCAAATGAGCAACGATTCGTTTTGCTCGTGTCTGTTTTGGTTAATTGTGCAAATCACCTAAAAAAATCAATAGATATGGGTCAACCCTTTATAAAAAGGATTGATCTTCTTTACCACGATGGGAAGCCAACAGACGTAGAATAAAAGAACGAGAATGGCAAACATTTTTGCAAATTGTCGTTCGATGTGAAACATATCCGTCTCATTGGTCGTTCCCGTACTTCGAACCCCCAAACTTCTCTTTCGTTTAAGTCGCCGATCTTTGGGCGGAACTCGTCGCGGCAGTGCCGATTCTGATTGATTAGGATTGGTAACGATTTCGAGCGCTCGATTGATTGAATCTTGACGTAGAGTCAAATTGGGTCGCGTCAACGTGCGTCGATTCTCTACAATCGAGTTAATGCGTTTGAGTACAAATATAAAGCAGACGAGTACGATAACGAGTTGACCGTAACCGAATGCCGCAATCAGAATATTGTACCTGTGAGAGGATATCATTGACGTACAACTACGTCGTATTTAGTATAGAGTACGCTCACCAGCCGTCCATTTCATAGAAGCAATAATATTGGTGCGAATAGAAGCGAACCTGTTTTGCGCCGATAAACGGCAGGGCGGCGAGCACTGCGGCAAGCAGCCACAAGCAGAAAACGACTCGTTTCATGACGCTCGGTTGCAGTGCGACGGCCGATCGATGCCAAAACGGTCGTTTCATTGCCACGTAACGATCAATAGCAATTGCCGTCACGATAAACATCGCCGCAAAACGCGGCAATGTTATGAAGAATGCCGACGCGTAGCAGCCCGCCGAATTTTCGGCGAAGCAGTGGCCGGCAAAGTAGGCGTAAACGGTCATTGGAACGGCTGTCACGCAAGTGGCGAGATCGGCAATTGTGAGGCCCATGACGAGCGTGTCGCTCGTCGTCCATTTATTCAACGTCGGAATTGCGACGACGATGAGCAGGTCGACTGGAACGGCTAAGACTGAGACGACGAGAAGAGTCGCTCCTCGTAAGAATTCGGGATCGGTGCCGTTAGTGCCGTTGCATGGAACAGAAGTCATCATTCAATGTGTTGATGATGATTGTGTTCCGCCGCCACCGCCGTCGTCTTGTAGCTGCTCTCTCTCTCTGCGGCCCCAGTTGTTGATAACTGGGCGTTGTTTGTACTCCCACGTGGGCGGCGGCGCGGTCGTCCCGCTAGACAAATATGCGGACGCACGTACGTATAGCGGTCAAATTAATGTAATTAGATACCGTTTAGATTAAAATGCAAACTGAATTTATTTTTTAGGTCATCAGAGCGAGTTCAATTTATTAATTAATCATTTACGACCCCCGGACCTCCCCATCGCGGTCCCGGATCGTTCGAACACGCATCATGGCGAACGCAATCTTCGCTGCCTTTCTCCTCGTCGCAATCGGCTCGGCTCTCGTCTCAATCTCCGTCCACAAAATCGAAGAAGGACACGTGGGCGTCTATTTTCGCGGCGGCGCCCTACTCCAAACGATCAGCCATCCCGGTTTCCACCTCATGATTCCCGTCGTCACGTCGATGCGTCCCGTGCAAATCACCCTCCAAACGGACGAGGTCAAAAACGTGCCCTGCGGCACGAGCAGCGGCGTTCTTCTCTACTTCGATCGCATCGAAGTGGTCAATATCTTGAACGTTGATTCGGTGCACGACGTCGTGCGAAGATACACGGTCGACTACGATAAAACGCTCATATTCAACAAAGTCCATCACGAATTGAATCAGTTCTGCAGCGCCCATACCGTCCAAGAAGTCTACATCGATTTATTTGACAAAATCGACGAAAATTTGAAATCGGCTTTGGAAAGCGATTTGCATTCGATGGCGCCCGGTTTGCACATACAGGCGGTGCGCGTCACGAAGCCGAAGATTCCGGACGGAATTCGCGTGAATTACGAGAAAATGGAAGTGGAAAAAACTCGTCTTTTGATTACACAACAGACGCAGAAAGTCGTCGAAAAAGAGGCGGAAACGCAGCGAAAGCGAATCGTCATCGAAGCGGAAACGGTCGCCGAGGTTTCCAAGATTCAGTATCAGCAAAAAATTACGGAGAAAGAGAGTCAGAAACGCATGTCGCAAATCGAAGACGAAACGTTCCTCGCGAAGGAAATCGCCAAAGCGGATGCGGAGTTTTACTCGGCGAAAAAGCGCGCCGAAGCGAACTCGCTTCAGCTGACTTCGCAATTCTTGGAGATGAAGCGCTACGAGGCTCTGGCTTCGAATGTGAAAATTTATTTCGGGCCTAGTATACCCAAATTTTTTAGTGATAGCACTTCGCCGTTGGCGGGGGCAACGGGGGCAAAAACAGCCGCTGTAGCGCAGGAAAACGAGACTTAAAAACTTCTGCTTCCTACACATACTAAATGGGGGTAGGTCACATATGTTCTTGTTGGGCTCACTATATGACTAAAGCACGCGATGTGACTCTACTAAAATGTCTGGCAGCAAAACGTTCGCTCTTTCGGGAACGGAGAGCGATTTTCGTGCGCGAGCTGCAGCCGTTTTCAATTCGATTCCGGCTCCAACGGCGAAGACGAACGAAAGCGAAGCGGACGCGATTGTCATGCCTCCGCCTTCGTCTCGTCCTCAACGACGACGGGAGGCCGCGAAGAGAGCGAAACCGGCGCCCGATCACGTCCTGCATCCCGATAAGTGGACCAAGTACAGCCTCGATGACGTGAACGTTTGCAGCGACGCGCAGAACAGTCGAGCTGCCTTCGATTTTTTAGCCGAATTGCGCGAGCGAAAAAGGAAATCGACGGCGGCGCCTGGAGAGGACGAATCGAAGGAGGACGCGAGTAAAATCACGTTTCGAAAGGCGGCTGATCGCTGTACTGAAGCGAATGAAAGGCCGGGGACCAAAGCGAAGAAGAAAAAAGCGCCCAATCGAAGTCCGACGAAAATGACTTCAAAAGAAATCACGCTTCAACATCTTCAGGACGAAGACGAAGAAGAAGATTTGAATTAAAATATTTTAGATGGGATAAATCTGATAAATACTAGATGCACTTAGCGCACGTTCCTTTGCACATGGCGAACGTTCGAAAGCAGGTTCGTGTCTTTCTTCGCCGTTTCTGTTCCTCTTTTGTATTTGATTGGATTTATAGCCTCTTCAGCTGCCGATAGACAATGCAGTCGACTTCCTGGCTTCGTTCGTCGCGTCGGGATCGCCAGCAGATCGAACCGCCTTAGAAACGATCGTTTTTGCGCTCGAAAAAGCCGATTTAACAGAGACAAGACAGCAAGAACTATTCGTCCATCACCTCGGAGCACTGCTGCCTCGATTTTCATCCTATCAAAGGTTCGTTTCTTCTGCACTGATGTCCAGAAACCCGAGTCCTCGTATTTTAGTTGGGTGATGGAGAAATTGAAGGGAAAGCGTCTTCCTTTCCCCCCGTTCTCAAACGCGGTACGCAGCATTGTTTCTCGCTGCTCTAAAATATTTATTTTTCCCTTCTCCTCAGCCACTGGATTTAGCAAAAACGAGAAATTTTTTCATTGGCTTATATAGGTACGTGTAGCAAATCGAGTGTGTCTGCTTAATTATTTCCGTGTTTTCAATAAGACTCGTATCACTAAATCGTTCCTTTACCTTGCTCTGGGATTGGACAGAACTCTTGACTTGGTTCCAAGCACGTGACCCTCACATTTTATGGTGTGTCATAGAGGTCTTTTCCATCGTGGGAAAAATCTCCGAATCAGCTAAAATATCCCTCAAGCAAAACCTCAAAACAAAGTAAAATAAATCCACGTTTAATTAATTAATTAATTAATTTTATTAGTTGTGATTATCTCACGCTAAAAGAAAATCTAGTCGATGAAGAGGAGAAGACACTTCTTCTCTCTTCTAGTACTCCAACAATTCACACTGTGCAAGGATGCGATGGCAATGTAGCAGCCGTAAACATAGGCAACGTTCTTCTGCCTGCTTCTTTGAAGAGCCAATCACCAGGCGATTTTATCTGCACGCCATCGATATCAAATACTCTTTTCTCTATGGCTATTTCGGTTGCTGCAAAGCGACCGGTTTTGCTTGAAGGCCCAATTGGCTGCGGCAAATCGGCGCTTGTTCAGCATTTGGCTTGCTTAACGGGACGACTACGATCGCCTGATTTGATACAATTGCAGCTGGGAGGCTTCACAGATGCAAAAGTAATAAATAAATAAATAAATAAATAAATGAAACTACTCACACGTGTTATAGGCGCTTGTTGGAGTTTATCAAGCTACGGATATACCAGGAGAGTTTGTCTGGTCTCCCGGCGTCTTATGCGAAGTAAAGAAAAGTTCTCGTTCCGGGGTCCCCAATGGAATTTCTCCCCCTAGGCTATGTCTAAAGGATATTGGCTTCTCCTCGAAGACATCAATAGTGCGCCAGCGGAACTGGTCAGTAAATTCCTTCGTGGTTTTTTTTTTCTATGAGAATTCTCTCTAGGGGTCGATTCTTTTGTCCGTACTTGAGTCGAGAGTCCTGGTTTTGCTGGGTCAGGGAACGACGCTGCGTGCCGCTCCCGGCTTTCAGCTCTTCGCGACGCATCGTAGCGGAAAGTCCATGCAAATGGAACTTCTCGCCGATCACTGGGACGCGATTTCCGTGAAGGAAATCAGCCAAGAAGATCTCGCCAAGGCGAGAACAAAAACAATAATTTATATATATATTTATTAATTAATTTTTGATGCAGATTATTCAGACGAAGTACAAAAAATTATCCGAAGTTTCCGACGTTCTCGTTCTCCTTCATCAATTGCTCGCAAGTCGAACAGAAAACGTCGTTTCTCTTCAAAAGCGAATTCCATCGACTCGGTAATAAACAAGTATTTATTTATTCATATGTATTCCTTTTGTTTTGCGCGCAGTGACGTTTTCAAGCTTTGCCGGCGATTATCCGCTTCTCCGCGCGTCATGGTCAACTCAGTGGCATTCTGCAAAGAGGTACAGATAATTTAAAACGTCTCTCTCGCTCCGTAACGACAGTCCAGGTCGATGACTGCTTCCTTTGCTCTTCTTCGTCACTTGACGAATATCTGAAGGCGGCTCTGAACGTCGGCGAAATTCTCGGACTTAGCCAAGAGCGAATGCATCACATTTTGACGCTCGCTAAGCCAGACTTGGACGTGAGCGAATCCTACGTTCGAATCGGACGCGTGACGATGTCGAGGGACGAGGAGAGAAAGGGGAACGTCGACGAGTCGATTTATGCGCTTACTCGACACGTTCTCGTGCTGATGGAGAGGCTTGGTGCGTGTGTGGCGTTCGCTGAACCCGTATTGCTCGTTGGCGAAACGGGAACGGGAAAAACGACGGCTATACAACACCTGGCTAATCTTTTAGGTAATATTGAATGACTAGGGAAGCGTTTATAGGGTTATTTTACAGGCAAAAGGCTTTATGTTGTGAATATGAGTCAGCAGATGGATAGCGGTGATTTGATAGGCGGGTAAGCCAATAAAAATGACTCAGAACGCCTAATAATTATTAATTTATTTGCAGATTTAAACCTGTTGGGCTAAAAAGCGTGTTTTCGCGTGCGAAGGAAGATTTCTTTTCGCTGTTTGAAAAGAATTTTTCTCTGAAACGCAACAACCAATTTTTAATTCACATCCAGGTATGACGAAAAAGCAAGTACCTACGTATTATTTTCACGAAAAAACGTTGCAGAATTCGTTTGCTCAATCCAAATGGAATGTCATGTTGAAACTGATGAATCACACGTGCGATATTGCGTTAGAAAAGGCTAAAGGTAACATCATTCTCAAACCAAATATGCGCGTGTGAACTTGTTTATTTTCTGTAGGAACCACTGCTCTTTTATCTGAATGGAAATCGCTCAAAAATCGACTTTCCAAACTGGACAAACAGGTCAAGGATCAAAACACCATATCCATATTCTCCTTTATTGAAGTCAGTAGCAACTCAAACCCAGCCACTCATTTTTGAAGTCTTTTCTCTTAGGGAAAACTAGTTCAAGCCATCAAGACAGGAAGTTGGATTCTTTTAGATGAAATAAATCTAGCGACATCCGATGCCTTGGAGTCTCTCTGCGGAATATTAAGCGATAGTCATCAAACCCTTCTCCTCACCGAAAAGGGGTCGGTTTTTTTACTCAAATAACGACCTAAATTATATTTCGTATTTAGTGACCTAAAACCCGTCGAAGCGCATCCGAATTTTCGACTATTTGCCTGCATGAATCCCGCGACAGACGTCGGAAAGAAGAGTCTCCCTTTGGGAATTCGAAATAGGTTAGGGATCCTCGAACTCAAAACAAGTCCAACCCCCGTATTTTCAGATTTACTGAAATATTCGTCACTGAACCGAGCGACGAAGATCTAAAATTGCTCGTGGCGAAATATCTCGAAACGTTTACGCTATCTCCCGGCGAAATAGAATCGATTGTCGCGTAAGAAAATCAATTTTTATCGCGACAACAACCAATAGAATTAAACCTCTTTCGAATAGCCTGTACCGCAATCTAAAACATCTAGCAGAAAACAAATTGACAGATAGCAATGGTCATTGTCCCCAGTACAGGTAAATTACTTACTTAATTAATTAATTAATTAATTCATAGCGAGACGCGCGTTGTTTAGTCTTAGAACTCTTTGTCGAGCTTTGACATTTGCAGCGAGACTCAGATGCGGTTCAATTGCGCGATCATTATTCGAGGTGCAATCGCTCTCATTTTTACAAAACCTCCGCAATAATTTTTCTCCCCAGGGGTTCTCCGTTAGTTTTCTCTCTCAACTCGACTCGGAATCCTTTCCGCTTGTCAAGCAAAAAATCGTTCAGCACTTGGTACCCCCGTCGACGCGAAAAGCGCTTAATTCTCCAATGCCTCGCCCGTCGTCGGACGACAGAAGCGTTTGCGTGCAAGGATACTGGCTCATGCGAGGCACAAAAGAACTCTCCACGCCCGAGAACTATATCCTTACCCCAAGCATCGAATTCAACTTGAAAAACTTAGCCAGAGTCGTCTGTGCAAGGTAGACGAATTTTTTTTCTCGTGAAATTGCCGCGATTTTCTCTCGTTTTAGATACCCCGTTTTGCTTCAGGGACCGACTTCGGTGGGAAAAACGAGTCTGATTCAGTACCTCGCGAGTCGAACGGGAAACGCGTGCATTCGCATTAATAATCACGAGCACACCGACCTTCAAGAGTACGTCGGAAGCTATCAGCCGGACGAACACGGCAAACTCGTCTTCAAAGAGGGCCCTCTCGTCAACGCAATGAAACGCGGTCATTGGATAATTCTAGACGAATTAAACCTCGCCCCGACCGACGTTCTTGAAGCGTTGAATAGGGTACGAAGTTTTAGGCGTCGAAGAATTTAAAATTTCACTCTAATTCGAAGGTTCTTGATGATAATCGCGAGTTATTCGTTAGCGAGACTCAGGAATACGTCAAGGCAAAGCCAGGCTTTATCCTTTTCGCTACTCAAAATCCGCCCGGGCAATACGCAGGCCGAAAGGTAAAGATAAATAGATCCGTCTTGTTTTTATTAGTCGAGGTGTCTCGTAGATGTTGTCGCGAGCTTTTCGTAATCGATTCGTCGAACTTCACTTCGCCGAAATACCTCACGACGAAATGGGACGAATTCTTCACAAGCGCTGCTCTCTCCCTTTGTCCCACGCCAAAAAAATGATCAACGTCATGAAGGATCTTCGAGTAGAGGCCCCCAGTCCACCACCAATCGCTTTTCGAACGCGTTTTCTCCTTAGGCGAATCGTAGATCGTCGAGTGTGTTCGCTGGAAAAGACGGGCTGATTACGTTGCGCGACTTGTTTCGCTGGGGAGAGCGCTACAAGGGCTTTCATCCCGATGGAAAGACGTACGACTGGGAGTTGCATCTCGCCGCCGACGGTGAGTCGTTAAACACGAAGAAAATACACGCCAAATATTCATACGTCTTCTAGGTTATTTTCTTCTCGCTGGCAGGGTGAGAAATGTCGAGGAAGAAGCGATTATTTTCGCGACAATTCAAAAGCATTTTCGCGGAAAATTCGACGCGAATTCGCTCTTCGGTCTTTCGTCGAATTTATCCGATTTGAAAAATTTGAATCCGCTATCAGCCGACGTACTATCAAAAGTCCAAGCTCATCTACAAGAAAAAAATTCTCACGTCGTCCTAACAAAGACGATGAGACGAGCATTCGTTCTTATTGGCCGAGCGATCGCAAACCGAGAACCCGTTCTTCTCATAGGCGAAACAGGGTAAGAAAAAAAATACGTCATCATACATATAAAATCGTTATTTCCGTCTCAGAAGTGGAAAAACGACCGCCTGTGAAATATACGCCTCGTTGAGCGGACTCAAATTATTCACCGTTAATTGCCACATGCACACGGAAGCGGCGGATTTTCTCGGCGGTCTCCGACCCGTTCGTCATCACGTAAATCACTTTTTTAATAAGGAGGGGGAACAATAGTTTTTTTTTTAATTAAGAATGACGACGACTTGTCTTCGTCCAAACTCTTCGAGTGGTGCGACGGGCCGCTCGTCGAAGCGATGCAATCCGGCGGCGCATTTCTCGTCGACGAGATATCGCTCGCCGACGATTCGGTTCTTGAACGTTTGAACAGCGTTTTGGAGCCCGAGCGAAAATTGCTTCTAGCCGAGCGCACGTGGACGAGCGAAGGACGATTGGGCGAGGAAATGGAGCTGGAAGCCGCGGACGATTTTCGTATATTTGCCACGATGAATCCAGGAGGAGATTTCGGCAAGAAAGAGGTGAATTCATTATTAATTAATTAATTAATTAATCTGAATTTTTAAATTGACTTTTTTAGCTGTCGGCTGCGCTGAGAAATCGGTTTACTGAAATTTGGTTTTCGAGCTGTGATTCGAGAGAGGAATTGCTTCTTATCGTCGAAAAAAGTCTCAATTTGCAACTTCAGATACTTCCCGTATCAAGAGGTCCCTTTCCTCGAAATTTAAATTTACTCTAATGGGCAATTTTTTGGGCAGGACGATCTGGAATCGGCGAACGAATAATAGACTTCTGGAAATTCTGGACGGAAATCACAACCGGAAAAAGGTAAACACCTCTAATGGATAAATATCAAATAAATGAATTCACTAGATATTCTGCGACGGTCAGAGATCTTCTCTCGTGGGTCGAATTCATCAATACGTGCTCGCTAAAAGCGCTCGAGCCCATATCAACGTCTGACGCCTATCTACACGGTGCCTGCCTCGTTTTCATGGACAGCTTGGAAACGGGTTCGAATTTTGCGAATTCTGAAGAGCACTGTCTCCTAAAGAAGGCGTGCGTCGATTTCTTAACAAAACAACTGCCAATCGACTTGTCGTCGATTCTCGACAAAGCGGCAGGAAATGCACTCAAAACAACCGAATCGTTATTCGGCATTGGCTCGTTTTTTCTTAGAAAGGGTACGTTTTTTAATATCTTTTTTTTTTTATAAGTAGTTTTTTTCTAGGTTCGAACAAAGTGTCTATGTCTGACGACTACAGCTTCTGCGCTCCGACCGCGTTTCGAAATGTCTTTCGTTTGCTGCGAGGTATCCAGCTAAATCGTCCCATTCTGCTCGAAGGATCGCCCGGCGTTGGAAAGACGAGTCTCGTGTCGGCGTTAGCGAAAGCGTCGGGCAACGCAGCAGTACGCATCAACTTGTCCGAAGAAACAGTAAGAAGAGAAAGAAAATTCACTATAAAACGTAGACAAGTCGATGCGTTAGGATATCGCTGATTTATTTGGCTCTGATTTGCCCATCGAAGGAGGAAAGAGTGGTGAGTTCCGGTGGAGAGACGGTCCCTTGCTTAGAGCTCTCAAAGCCGGTCATTGGATCATTTTGGACGAGGTATATACGACGGAAAGTGACGTATCCTACGGTAGATTCATTTGTGCAGCTAAATTTGGCCTCGCAGTCTGTTCTCGAGGGACTGAACGCTTGTTTTGATCACAGGGCCGAGGTTCAACGCTGAGCTTACTCTCGCACTGCGTGAATTTTTCATTTGACGATTTTTAGATCTTTGTTCCGGAACTGGGACTGTCTTTTCAAGTTAAGCACGAAAGAACGAGAATTTTTGCGTGCCAGAACCCGGTGCAACAAGGAGGAAACAGGAAATCTCTTCCCAAATCGTTCCTCGATAGAATGACAAAGGTACAGACAGTACTTGAGTAGAAAACGTAGAAATAAAATAGCTCCTGGTATTTTCTGGCAGGTGTTTTTCGAAGAGTTTACGAAGGACGACCTTTTATTTATTGCTAAATCTGCCTACCCACTCATCCCTGTTTCAGATGTCGAAAAAATGGTCGATTTTCTTTACAGGGTTAGGCAATTTGTTCATTTGAAATTTACGTAATTGTAATCGGCTTCTAGCTCTCACAAGGAGTGCTAACTAGACAGAGTTCCGGCTCGCTTGAATTCAACCTTCGAGACTTGCTTCGCTGGTGCAGTTTGCTTTCAAAACAAAAGGTGTTTTCGTAGCATTCATTAAGGTTACACTACAACGTCAAATCTTACGCAGAAACAGTGGGGCCCCGCTCAATTTATCGACGTCATATTCTCTTCAAAACTGAACATCTCGAATAAAAAACAGGTATCCAAGTTTTCCTTGTTTTGTTTATATAAGAAATTTCTCTCCAGGTGGATGCTTTGGCTGCTGAAATATTTGGAAATAGCATTTCCGTCTTTCGCAGTCATTTTCGAGTCACTCCAACTTCCGTTGAGGTAAATTGACACGCAGTCATCAACGAATTATTTTTGAATCCTCGACAGATTGGCACGGCAAAATTGAAGCGACGTGGATGCTACGTAGGTCTGGAGTCGCCGTTCGTTTTACTGCATTCGCACATGAGACCGTTCCACGCGTTGGCTCAGTGTCTGGATATGGGCTGGATGGCTCTTTTGGTAGAAAGAAACGTCTCGCGGCGTTTTATTAACAAATCTTTCAGGTTGGACCGAGTGGGTGCGGCAAGAGGAGTCTTGTCCGTATTTTGGCTCAATTGACTGGCTCTCGTTTGCTGGAAATGCCAATGACAAGCGACATGGGGATCCTAGAGCTTCTTGGTGGATTTGAACAGGTGCGACAATAAAAGAATCACCAGCTTCGTTCGTATAATTTCTTTATAGGAAGATCTAAATAGAGATTTTAACCAGTTGTGCGAGAAAGGAGTGCACCTATTGGAGCTCGGAATAGAGGCTCTCGCAAGAGGTGGTCTCCTTTTAGAGAGAAGACGCTCTTTGGGCGATTTACTCAAAATTCATTGCGTCCTTACAAAAGCCAAAGGTAGAGCAAATTTTCTTCATCTCGCGCGTTTATTTGAGAGCCATTTCCATTGCAGATGATCGGTGTGTGGACTTGGAATTTGGTGGCAAGATTGCCGAAAAAGCGGCGACTTTATTCGAGTCTCTCCACCTAGAACAAGCAGAGGGTAAACGTCTATCACCTTAGGATGTTTTATCTAGGGTATTTTATGCAGAAGCTCGGCGCTTTCGGTTGGAATTGGAGAAATTTACGAAGAAGACGAGCGGTCTGAAAGGAAATGTGGGAAGTCGGGGCGGTCGCTTTGAATGGATCGATTCATTCGTCGTTCAAGCCGTGAAAGAGGGACATTGGCTATTGCTCGACAATGCGAATCTCTGTTCGTAAGTGACTGCTTCATATTTAGCCAATACGTCGCTTCAACTATCCGACTTTAGTCCGTCTGTACTCGATCGTCTAAACCCGCTCTTGGAGGAGGGCGGCGAGCTCAAAATAACCGAACGTGGCGTCGTTGATGACGAAATCGTCACAGTCAAACCTCACCCAGACTTCAGGTATCTCAATCAATAGAAATTAAGATTTTTCAGGTGAGTATTCGACTGCAGACTTATTCTATCCATGGATCCCGTCTACGGCGAACTTTCGCGAGCAGTGAGAAATCGGGGTTTGGAAATTTACGTCGAAAATGACGTAGGTCGAATTCATTTTTAAAATTTTCTTTCTATTGATCGCGCTTCGCGTGCAGAATCAACTCTCCCAGAGTGACATTGAAGTGCTACAGCGTAGCGCTGGAATTTATCAACCGAAACTACTTCAATGGTTCTCCGCTTTGTGTGATAACCTTTCCTCAGGTGTGATACGAAATCAATGCCTCCTATGACTTTGATCTAAGTCTCGAGATAGCTAATAGCCTTCGCAAACTATCGCGTTTCTTCACTACTGCAATGGAATTGATTCAAAGAGAATTTTCCCCAATTGCTGCCGCTGAGATGGCAATGGAAAAAGTACTGAAAGTAAGTCAGAAAACCTCTCGTTCTAACGAAAACATTTTGCGATTTTTCTAGACTTCGTACGATGCTGTCTCTTCGGAAATTCCCGTTGAAACGCCCAGACCAATCACGGTGGCATTATCGTGTCCATCTTTCGCAGAGATGGCTCTCAACTCGAGCTTTGCCACGGCAAGACGCGACTTATCATTTATTTCCTACCTGATCAGTCGAGAAGAACTGTAGCTAAAATCCGTAAACGATCGATCAAATTTATAGAATCTTTTTATAGGTATCAGACTGCGGTGCGAAATCGAGTGTCGTGGTTTGCAGTGAGTGGGTTTCATTGCCTGGGAATTTATCCTATTGTCTCTGTTCTTAGCCAACCGAGCTGGTTTCAGATTTTTCATTGGCTTTTACAGCGATATTGCTCTTTGTGGAAAAGAGCGACATCGCTGACTGGGAAATTCGAATGAATTGCGCCACTTCCTATGTCAAAGACCACGTTAAATCGTTCGAGGCAATCAGAAGAGTCACGAAGAACTTTGTCGCTGGCAACGTTTGTGAAAAAGGTCTAATAATTTGAGAGGAGACTCGTGTGCTGACGATTTACGAATAGGAGTTCCTTTCAATTGTTTGACTGATCCTGGTTTTGCCTTTCACTCGGACGTAAGACAAGACTGCGACCATTCGTCTCTTCAGTAAGATTACTTCACATCCGACTCGTTTTTCGACGGCGAATTTTTGTCTTTTAGTCAGTACTTACTGTGGAGAATCCTCACGAAGAAAGAATACCTTAGTCTCATGAAAGTTTCGTTTGAAAATCCTTCTAAAGGCAGCATTATGGCCCTATGTCTCTCCCCTTCATTGAGTCGGTTGCACTACGTTGCTTAGCGATTCTTTGACTTTTTCTTTTTAGCTCCTCAACGTCCTTGGCTTCGACGTCTGGCTGTCGTTGTTTCAAAATTCGAAAAGCAGATGTTTGATTATCTACGTCGACCTTTTTCAATCAATTGTTCGAATTTTTTGGAGGTAAAAATTCGCGGGGATCTGTGATCTATTTCGGGGCTATGTAATTAGGTTGAAATGGAACTGGAATGGTTTTGGAAGATGCTGTCTTTTTGTTGTCTCTCGCCGGCCTCAGATTCGGCGCTTTCACAGCTGCCTTTCTACTGGTCAAAATTCAGAGATTGCTCCTGCAGAATCTTCTCTCATTTGCGACCAACTGAAAGGCAATTAATAATTTACTTGCTCTGTTTTAGTCATTGGATTACTCAGGGCATCGCTTCTCGTGGAGTCTGATTGTGCAGCACTAGACTCTGCGATGGACTACGGCAAGAAGTCGCTGTCTTCCCAATGGGCTCATGTCTTTGGATCTCCTCTTCCTTACCGATGGAAAGAGAGTGCAAACGTCATTGTAGGTTGATTTTCGCTTTATTTATCTTTCTCTCAAAACGCTACGTTTTTCGCAGGTTGATTTAGACGTGCGACTTCGATACGGTCCTTGCATTCCTCGAGTCGTGCGTGGACTCTTCGCGTCGCGATTCCTGGCAAATTTGGTCTGGCCAAAAGAGAACGAAACGGACGTTTCAGGTAAAGAGCTCTCGCAATACACAAGATATCATCGTCCATAAATATCCTTCAAGGAAGCGAAATAATAAAAAATGCCCAAGTTATAGTAGACTCTATGACTCAGGAGACCGAGATCGTCAGCGATGTGAGAGATACTCTGTCTACAGCGACTGCAATTTTGCTCAAAGCGCGACTGATTGCTGTCCTGACATTTTACATTAGAGGGTAATTAAATGACATTTGATTTATTAGTTAAAACTGTTTTTTTTTTCAGCGGAGAAGACTTGATTGAACACTGCAAGGAAATAGTTGTTCTGCTATCAACTCTGGTGCAATCGCTGCCATTTTCTCGCCCCTTTTTGTACGCTGCGTGTTTGAGACTCGAGGAATTTCTGCACCGAAACGTCAGTAAAAGAACGAATCTAACCAGAATCAGGTCCATCTTATTGTTGTTTAGGAATGTAATGAAGATCTGCTTCTCGCCTTATTTGGAGAAATTCAACTGGCGTTTCACGATCAGCTCTATTTTTTCGGCGAAATCTGGTCTTCCCTCGAAGCGTTTAGTCGCATCGTTAGTCAGAATGTATCGACGTTTACAGCGGTCGAAAATCAGTCTTCTTTCGCTTTTTGCTTCAACGACTATCTGGAGAGTTCTTCAGGAAATTCTCTGTCGTCAATCGACCAGACTTGCAGTCAACTCCAATTTCTAGCAAAGCATTTTTGGTCGCGAGGCTATATTCTCAATTCGCCGGTATTCTCTTTCAGGTATAGCGCTTCTCCTAGCTAAGACGTGTGACAATTTTTCCCCCATAGGCAATCACTGTGGAGTCAAGTCGCAGCAGACTTTGCTGGTCTCCTCAGAACCCTTAATGCAATCCCCACCCACTGCAAACAAGCGTACAAAACCCTAGTAGATTCCGCGGAACAGATAGTAGAAACAAGTGACGCCGAAACCTTTCTGGGAAAGCTAGCGTCTTCGTTTATTCGACAAAGTCCTCGCGGCGCCATAGAGCTATCAAGAGACGTGTCGTCTTTGTTAAGCTATTTATTAGACTGCTTTGGGTCGATCTTCGCGGCGAACAGAATCGACGTTGACATGGCAGGCGAATTTTCAACTCTTGGCAAAGTGACTGCTGTTTTTGGACTGCTGCAGTCGTCACTGGCATTGCCTGACGTTTTAACCGATCTCGTGGAAAAGAATAATTGGGAAATTCGTCAAATTGAGACTGAGGTACGCACAGGAAGAGAACGGTTTGGCTATTAATACATCTCCTTTTAGATTGTGAGCGTGGAGACTGAATTGGCTACTCGTCACGCTCAAGACTCTATTCTCTGTGGAAGATCTTCGTTTCCGGACCTAAGTGAAAAATTCAATGGAATCGAATTGGCTGGCTCTCCCCAACTGGAAGCAATTTTGCTAGAAAAGCGAAATATTCTTCAGCAGGACGCTAATTCTCTGCGAAAAAGCGCAGCATGTAGGCCGGAAACTAGTCAGGTAAAGAAAACTCTCGTTTTTTAGACTGGCATCGAGAGCTTCTTTAGTTTCTGCCTTTGGTGGAAGAAATGAAGCAGTTTACGCAGACGATTGGCTCCCCTTCGAGTGTCCTTAGCCTAATCAATCGACTGGAGAACCTGAGCGAGATCGATCATATACTGAAGCGAAAATCACTTCTAGAAGAGGCGGCAATTTGGGAAAAAAGCGCCGAGCTATTTCTTCATCGCCTGCAAGAGACGTATCCTATGTACAGAGACATAACAGTGCCCTTTGCCTTAGGAATCTCAAAGGTTTACAGCAAAGATTTAATTAAACTCTGTATAATGAACTGTTTTCGCAGGTCATACACGGGACAAAGATGCTCTGCACGTCGTCAAAGAAAACGGTAAAGAGAATTAGACCTCTAGCATTAATTAATAAGAATACATGTGTTTAGAGAATCGATGTTCTGTCTCTTGAGTCGCTGGCTTACGAGAGCGATGTCGTCTCGGCGGCTTGTTGTTTCGCCGATCAGGCTTATTCTAAAGGTAATATCGATCTAAACCGTCTCTTTATGCTTATACTTTTCATAGATTTAAATCTGAGTGAAAACCGTATCAGGTTAGAATTGCGATCCTTTTATATATAAATGTCTAATTTCTTTGTTAGACTTGTAGACCTCGCTTTGCAGCTGTTCTCTTGGATTTCCCAACACAAGTCTTCACTTAGTTCCAGAGCTCTAGAGTCTCTGAATCGCTTACTGGAGACGTGCCACGGCGTTTGGCGAGACCAGCAGAGCATCGATCTGGCCAAAACTGTCGCCGCCGCGGAACTATTTCGCTATCGAGAAAGTACGAGAAACGACGATGAATCGGACGACGAAAACGACGACGAATCAACAATCCTTTTCCCTCAATATGACGACTTCGCTGATTTGATTGACGAAGAGAGTCTAGAACCGGCAAAGAAGAAGAAGAAGAAAAAGGAGTCTTCTTCATCAGACAGCAACGCCGTTTCCTTCGAAATTTCTGACGCGCATCGTGCAATTTTCTGTTCACTCGCTTCGTCGCTTTGGACGTGGACCCTTCCTCGTCCTTCGTCGACTATGAAGGAGGACGTTTTGGCGATTTTGTTTCAGCGTCGCTACGCCTTACTGTCGCGCTATGGTGACTTCATGCAGGGTACGAGATTTCTCTTCAGTGCACGGCGTAAAGATTGTCTTTGTCTAGGCTTGAATTTAGATGGGAAATTAGCCTCGTCCCATTCGCTTTTTTCCAGTCTCAAGCTACGAAACTACACTTTAGAACCTCGGGATGAAGCTTCTTCTGATCAGTTGCCTGATGGGCTTTGTCTAAGGTTTCCTTTGGAGTAAAGCACGCCGCACTGTGGCTATTTTTTTTCTGGCTCTAGGTCTTATTATGACATATACCACGATTCGAATATTCCCGCCGTTCGCTCTATTTTGCCCATTCTTAAATCGTTCTGTAGTCGAGTGAAAGAAATTTTGGTCGACTTGCCTGATAATCCAGTCATGATTCAGGTCAGTAAACAACAATAGTTGTATCCTAACTGGATACTCGATTTAGCTACTTGATATTGTGGACAAAATCAAATCTTTTTCACTTTCAAACTCCATTATGAAATTTCTGACCGGTCTGGAACTGTTGTTAGAAAAATCTCAAGTAACAATGAAAAATTCAAATTTCTCGCACTTAACGTTTATTAAGGCTTGGGAAATGTACTCAGAGCGTCGATTTCATCTCTCCCGGGAGATTCAATCGGTCATGCAAGTGGTTGTTCAATGGAGAAAGCTGGAACTAAGGTTCGCTCACTAGAAGTGTCCAGTCTTGAAGTCATAGGACGCTTCACCCTTCGTAGTCGCTGGCCACAGCTTGTGGAGGCACTGAAAAAAAGATACGCCGAAAGAGCCTCAACTTGGTGGTATCATTTGCGTACTTTCGTTACTTCTGCTGCAACAGGCGATCACCAGCAAATAGGTTAGCATGCGTTCATTATTTTAAATAGAAATAATATCGAGTTTTTTCTGCTAGATAATCTAGTTTCTGCAGTGCAACACTTTTTAGAGAGCTCGTCGGTTGGAGAGTTTCAATTTCGTCTGGGACTTGTCTACGCGTATCACTGCGAATTGATAGTCTTGAAGGCATCTCCAGCAGGTAAATTGATCTCGAATGATTTCCTGGATGATATTTTGCTGTAAGCCCAAGGTGTTCTCTATCATTTGCATCGCTATTACGAACAATTTCGTGAAGCCATTTCCTCACACATTTGCGTCAAAAAGAAACCCATCGAGAAGGAAATAAAGGTAATTTTTTTGCGTTCTTTTAGGAAAATTTACATCGCACACTTTTGATTAGGATTTTATCAAGCTGTTCAAATGGAGTGAGAGCAATTTTTTCGCTCTCAAAGACAACATCGCCAAAGTTCGAGAGAAGTTGCGACATTTCGCGAAAAACGTGGAACAAATTCTAAACGAACCCGTCGAGAATTTTTTCTCTATTCAAAGCCTGCCTACGGTCAATACGGATTCAAATTCAAAAAATCAAATTTTGCCTTGCCTTCCATCGGAATCGTTAGCTAAGGTTCATAATAGTAATGTCTATTATTTAATCGAGAATTTCATTGTAGTCGTCGTTTGAACTGTTTCACTTCAAAAAGCTCAGCTCGCATTTTCTAACGATTTTTCCAAAAGTAGTCAGAGAAGCGAGGCAATGCTGCTCAAGTCTCGTTTTACGCGAGAAAGAAGTCGAACAGGAAATCGACGTTCTAGATTGCATTACTACACTGAAGAGTTTACAAACTGCTACAGAGCAAGAGGTCTCTTTTCCCCCAATGCACGAGAACAGTATATTCTAACCGATTTTCTTAGGAGGCGAAGAATGCCCCTGCTATGAAACGACATGCGAGACAAAAGAGGATTGCTCTGACGTCACTTTTTCGGTCTCTCAAAGCTGCAGGTACGTTGACTCTCTCTAATCGATGCTCTATCGCGACCTTGTGCTCGTCGTACGCAGGCCTGTCGTATCAGCGAGGAGTCCAGCGTCGAAAGGAGTCGGACTTCCGCAAGTCGCTTCTAAAACTTCAGCCGGTTGATTTGACTTCTTTCGTTTTGCGAATGAAGGCGTTTTCGTCGGGCCTACTGAGGTGCACTTGTTGGGCTTTTCTGCTTGCTCCTAACTTCGTTTTTTACTGCAGCGAAGACGCGGAGAAATCGATCTCTGAATCGTGGGCTACGACGTCGGCGTTGTTCTACCAATGTCTGGTTTTTGATAAGGCTTTGCTGAGTTCTTTCCTCAAGCCTTCCAAAGTAAATGCCAAATTGTTGTACTGTACTTCGAATACCAACAGATCATTCCAGGATCTTGTTCCCTTGGACATTGAAAGAATGAATGGTTACAGTGGGCAGCTTTTGGAGATAATAATCGCGCAGTTGGGAAGCATAGGCGATGCAACGAAGCACATAGCAAAAATTAGGTTAAAATTTCTACTCTATGACCTCGTTTTACTTGCATGCTTCGTTTGCGCTAATAGTGATCACTTGGGAAGTCTGCGCGGCATTAAGAATTGGATTGACGAGCTGAAAGTGTCACCAAGTCTGCCCTTACCTTTGCAGAAGGATACCCTGCAGTGGATGGTATTTTTTATCGGAAATTGTATTGACATCATCTTTATTATTTATATTAGATTAAACTTAAGGATTTGCTAGACGACGTGGTTTTGAGTCTCGGTGAAATATGTCTTCTTTTCCGGTGTTACCCCTTTGGAGAAAACGAAGAGATGGCGACGGACGATCCTGTAAAACCCGCCTATGCCAGAACGACTAGCGCTTCCTTGGTGGAAGAACAAAGAAAGAAACTGGAGGTGAGGCATTTCCAAAGGCAACTGGGCTACCCGTTTATCCTTTATTTAGACGTTGAAGGAGGAGTTTCTGCGGCAGAAATCGCAGCTCGACGAGAGACTCCTTCCACTTTTAGCCGCATCAAATCCAGTTCTTCTGTCGTGGACGCAGTACGAACAGATGCGAATGTCCTTTGCCCACGTCGAAGAAAAGTGCGCAGATCTCACTGACATCATCAATACTTTGCAAGGCAACATTTCAATGGGGTAAAGCACGAAATTTCTGTCTTTTATTTACGGCTACCAGCCGAATTATTTTTAGTGACAGCGGAGGTCTTTTAGCTCCTCTTCTCACCACTAGAGTTCGTGTTGCGTCTACGTGTGAAGAGTACCGTGTCTGGTGCACAGAAAATGGCCCAATTGACGAGAAATGCATTGATGAGTCTCACCTACAACGGCTTCAAGAGAGGGCTCTTAGTTTGTTGGAAATTGTATCTGAGATCTGCCCTGTTCTCCGACAATCAATACAGCTCGGTGATAGTCAATCTAAAGACGACTTTCCTGTCGTCGATTTGCTTCATTCGCGACCATTTTCTCTTCTCAAAGCCTTTGAACTAGAAAAGGCGAGAGAACATCATCACATGGGAAATAAAATTCTAAAAAATTTATTTTCGTAGGTCAGTTCAACGTTTGTCGAACTCGTTTCGAATTTATCGTCTTGGGCAAGTTTCCCACTGGCGTCCTCTTCGCAAGAGGTACGGCAATGTCTTCCCAGGCTACGTAGTACTAAACTTTGCTTTAGATTCTAAATTCTGGCGTCGTTTTGATCTTGTCCTTACTACCTCTTCTTGACGACTTCTTAACAATGGCTTTTTCTGCTTTATCCGACGCCGTGCTATCTCAAAGATTCGCTTGCACCGTCTTTCGAGACATCTGCACAGTATTTTCGGATTTGCTTATCAAGGTTAGTAGTGTACTGCGTCTGTC
This sequence comes from Oscarella lobularis, assembly GCF_947507565.1. NCBI lineage: Eukaryota > Metazoa > Porifera > Homoscleromorpha > Homosclerophorida > Oscarellidae > Oscarella > Oscarella lobularis. Next base: position 2,253,273 of record NC_089188.1, on the reverse strand, counting down.
TTGCGACCGTGTATAGTCTCAAATACTCCTAGGGCTATGGACACTCACTTGAGGACGACAGTGACGGCGTCGATCGTGGCGTTGAAGATACTGGCGAATTAGAGGGAAGTGGGCAGCCTGGAGACGATAACGACTCCGGAAAGTTGCCTAGTTCAAATCAGAAAGTAGAAGAAACTCCTAACGTATATAGTACGCGTCTCTGAGTACTCAGACGCTGAGTTTTTCTGTTTTAGACCGAACAAGCGGATAAGGATGACTTTGAGGCTGGTGGCGGACAGACTTCTCTCGATAATGAACAAGAAGACATTGAAATGGATAGCGATTTTGATATGCAGAACGATGACGACGACTTGGCGGAAGATGGTAGCAAGAACGACTCAGGATCGAATGTTGAAGACGAATTTGGCGAGACGGGAGAAGGCGATGACATAGGAGACAATCCATTAGACGAAAGCGACGACGAAGCGAACGATAGAGTAACTTCTTCAAAATTAAAAACACAAGCGATATTTATTTCTTAGGCTACCGAGATTTCTGACGAAAATGTCAATGATTTGGGATTGGATGCTATGAAAGATCTAGGTAAGAACAGTACTTTATATTTGAGAGAAAGTACTCTGACTCGGTTCTTTAGAACTTGACGAAAATACCGCTCCAAAAGATCATAACGTCGACGAGTCCGTGCCTCAGGCTAATGATAATGAAGATGAGCCAGTTGATTCAAATCAGGTTTGCTTCACTTCTGATGTCCCCGCGATGCTCACAGCATTTTTCAAAGGAGGAAATGTCTATTCCTGAAAATCTTGCTCTCGACGAAGACGGCGACGAAGCCGAAGCTTTATCCAGTGACGACGGTACGATTCATGAAAATTCAATTGTCGCCTCAAGCAATTTCTTCCAGAAGATGTCGCCAACGAACCAGAGGAAGCTCAAGATTCCGCAGAAGATACCCAAGCATCGCTTTTGGGTACGCGGTTCATAAGACGGAGGCTCTATAAAGACGTTCTTTTCAGGGAAAGACGTCGACGACTCGCCGGATGGAGAAGAAGGAGAGGTCGACGAAAAATCTCGCGACGATAATTCTGCTAGTAATCAACCCGCAGTAAGCTCGCAAAGGAATTTTCTATCAGAGAACCGATCAGTCGTTGAAGGAGGGAGACGCCGGTTTGACTCATCATACCGAGGACGCGGAAACTTCGAAAGAACAGCGCGATGCGTCGTCCGACGACGACCATATAGGCGGCGGAGTCGAATCGGAGAATACCGACAGAACGACGGCCGAAGAGAATCAAACAGCATCTTATTCATATAGTACGGATAGTTTTTGAGTCTCTCTTTTGCTAATAATCCCATTCAGGTACGCAGAAAAGTGCTGGGTCGAATACGGAGGTAGTTTAATGCTGTTTTCGTTTTTTTTTGTCTTTGGAAATTCGTATACGCTGCTAGAATTCCATAAAGAGGTCATCAGTCAATGCGTCTTTGTCGAAGGAGCCTGAGCCGAATGCGAAGCGCCTCAAGCTGGCTCAGACCGATGAAAAAATAGCAGACTCACAAGCGATCGAGGTCAGGCCTTTCTCTCTCTCAGAAGACACTCGATTGACCCTTCTTTCCTTCTATAGTCCAAATCCGAAGAATACACGCACGTAGTCGATGATAGTGAAAAACACGACGACGTTTCTCTAGCTGCAGCGACAGAACAACAGGCTCGAGAACAGAAACTTAGTGTCGAATCCGTCGACGAAGAAACGGCTGAAGAAAGAAACGTTAAAGCGGATGACGATAAAAAAGATTCCTCTATAGGAGATCCCGCACAGGTTCTAGGGTTAAAGTAGGGCCAGCTCTCTAAAAGCTGTATTTTTTTGAAGGAGAACTCCTTTGAAGACGGTCAGCGTAAGGCTTATTCAGACGTGAAGCTGACAGCGGAGTCTGACAATCGTAGCATTGATGAAAGTGGCGACGGGGAAATTTCCGATAAAAGTAAACGTTCTCTTGTTAAATTTCGTCAAAATGTCGATTGGATGCACTTGCCGGTAAGACAATAGTCTCATCTACGAGCTGTACCAAAGATACGATTTTTAGTCAAGCGAGCAGCTCGAGGCTCGTCTGACATCTCGATCAGAGTCGTCTACAAAAGTTTCAAGTGTACGTTGCTCGAAATCGTAGTCCCTCCCGAACCGAATTTCTTTTAGGACGCTCAGCTGCTGTGGAGGCAGTACGAACAGTTGACTTCAAACCACGCTAGAGAGTTGTGCGAACAACTCAGACTCGTTTTGGAGCCGACTCTTTCGACGAGACTAAGGCGAGCAGCAAAAGAGGTATTCGATCTCTCTAACGCATTGTTTATAGGGGCGACTATCGAAGTGGAAAACGGCTAAACATGAAGAAGATCATTCCCTACATAGCGAGCGGATTTCGCAGAGATAAAATCTGGCTCCGAAGAACAAAACCGAGCAAACGTCAATACCAGATTATGTTAGCAGTCGACGATTCGTCAAGCATGGGCAGTAGCCACTGCAAACAAGTACTTCATAAAGAAAAAAAGCTGTGTCTAAACTATTTCCGCGTTCTACTAGATGGCTTTTGAGGCGTTATCAATAGTCAGTAATGCCCTACGTTGGCTCGAAGTGGGGCAGTTCGGCATCTGCAGGTAAGTGTAGAACAGTTTCACTTTGGAAATGATTAATTTTGGGTTTTGCACAGTTTTGGAGAAACGACGAGTATAGTGCAGTCTCTGGTTGAACCGTTTACCTCCGAGTCAGGTGGACGGGTACTGCAGGAATTCGCGTTCGATCAGAACAAGACAAAAGTAGCTCAGGTATGCGACGCACTGGCTTGGAGCGGAAACATCACACTCTGTGCCTTGCTTGCAGATGGTAAACACGTGCGTTGACGATATGATAAAATACGATCACCATCTCGACCGAAATCAGGCGAGGAGTCGACTCCTACTAATCGTTTCGGACGGACGAGGAATTTTTCTTGAAGGCACTGAAGTAAGCCATTGTAGAATTAATTAATTATTTAATTTCTACTTTTACTATAGGTGGTAAAAGCGGCAGCTAGAAGAGCGCAGCTAGCCGGTGTCGTCACAGTGTTCATAATTCTCGACAGCTTGAAAAACAAGGTACATCCGGCCACGCTCCATACGCTCAATATATTTGAAAAAATTTAGGATTCGGTTCTCGATATCGTGGTTCCAGTTTTTGATGATAAAGTAAGTGGGTGTCGTACTGCAGTACAAGTGTCTAATAGACTATGTATCAGGCTGTTCCTCGAATGTTGTCCTATATGGACGAATTTCCTTTTCCGTTTTACATACTATTGAAGGACATCAGTGACCTTCCTAGAACGCTCAGCGACGCTTTACGCCAGTGGTTCGAGTACACTGCACTAGCTTAATTATTAAAAAGCAAATAAAAACTTGAGTCGTCAAGGGGGCGGAGAGAGAGGAGAAAACGCCCGGATACCTCAAATGTCCAACGGGTACGAACTTACGTACGCCGGTGGCGAAGACCAACCGGACGGTCCTCGACGCGCGGACGGCAACCTAGCGGCAATAATAGCGCAATAATGGCGACATCGTTTGCGAGTGCTCAATCAGACTCCTCCACGTGACCCTTCTCGATTTCGCGTCAAATAACGGAGAGAGAAGGCCATCAGGAGTAAACAGAAACGAAAGGATCGGTTGATACGATCGCACAAGCGATTCCTATTCATCTTCGACCGGGCTACTAGGGTAAAAGACTGGAGCTAAACGAGGAAGCCGGAGAGCTGAGCAATCTTGTATCTGTATATAAGGAAGGATCTTTATTGAAAAAAATTGCGCTAAAGAGACAAAAACGAACTAGAATAATACATGTACTTAAATAATTAATTAATTAAACGTAGGGAGCGTGGCCGGATGTACCTTGTTTTTCAAGCTGTCAAGAATTATGAACACTGTGACGACACCGGCTAGCTGCAAAAATCTACGTATAAGCTACGAAAAATATTTACGCGAGCGTGCGTCGTAAAAAAACGTGTCTTGGCCTTCTATTCATTCTTCAGCAGCGTCATCATCTCCATTTCTTTCCTGCGACCTAAAAAAAGAAGTTAGTTATCTGTCAAATCATCGTTGTACGTACCTTTTTGTTGCGTCCGTATTCGCGTTACCCAGGCTACACCACGGGGAGGTTCGGACGCGTCGTAGCCCAGGGAAGTCTTCGCAAAGCGATGACCCCCTTCCAAAAAGTGTCGGGCGAGTTGCGGGTCCTCGGCCACTCCGATCAGTACCGCCTGGACGAGAAACGGCCCCTAAAACCGAGTCCCCCGGCTCGTTGGTACCAAAGCCTTCGGTATGTCTTCCTGGGAAGAACCGGGCCTTGCGGAAGTGGAGAACGGCCGACCTTGTAGAGTCGACAGGGAAGGCAGTGCAATGCCCCAAGCCGAAGTCTCCTGGACCAGGTCATCCTCCGTCTAATCGTGCCAATGGTGAGAAAAGTGCCGGCAACCAGGCCGCTTGCGACACCCCCTCCAAGTCGTGCCCGCTCGAGCCTAGCGCGGGCCGTACTTGTTCGGCAACAATAAGACATCGGCGACCTTTCCGCCCAGTGCGTAAACCGAGGCCGAAGCCCCCCATCGCCCTGCCTACGGGTTCCGGCACGGATTATCCGTGGGCCACGCTGAAACAACAACCCAGAACTTGCCTTATGTCTTCCCCCTGCCGGTCCGATCAAGGAAGAGACGCAGCGAACCGCGACGCATCCACCCTCAGCCGCAACTGAAGGAAAATCGGTGTGCGCGTCGCTTTTGAACAGCGTAGCCCCGCCCAGCGCGCTCATTGGTCCCTCGGAGTCACGTGGGGCTCAAGTAGGGCTCTGATTGGTACGAAACACGGTAACGTCATTGAGGTGCTAAAAATGCTCGGTCAGCAAATTTATTTTTGGAAGCGCAGCTGATGCAAAATAACACCTGCGTTACGCAAACCATGCGCGATCCTCACACCTATATCAAGATGGCGACGACGACCTCGTGGCGAACGGCGAACCGTGGGAAGGCTTCTGCTCGGTTTCGTCGCGCGCAGATCGGTTTGAACACAGCGAAAATGGACAAGGATCACGAACAAAGTCCTTTCGCGACGGAAAATCGACGACGAACGATCAAATGACAGCGATGTTCGAAGAAAACGCACTCGATCGATCCATCGAATGGCGTTGGAGCTACAACATCTAAGGAGAACTAAACTAGCGTCCAAAAGAAAGTAGAGCGAAGAGGGGCCCCCTTTGAGGTTTCCTAACGCTCGCGCGCTAAATCGTAATGTCAATTTGCTACACTGGGACGAAGACGAGACGACAGTTGGGAGAAAAAGATCGAAAAAGAGCGTCTCTCGCCTTCACACTGTAGCAAATTTCGTAGACTAATTAATTAATTAATATATTTGAAAAATTTAGGATTCGGTTCTCGATATCGTGGTTCCAGTTTTTGATGACAAAGTAAGTGGGTGTCGTACTGCAGTACAAGTGTCTAATAGACTATGTATCAGGCTGTTCCTCGAATGTTGTCCTATATGGACGAATTTCCATTTCCGTTTTACATACTATTGAAGGACATCAGTGACCTTCCTAGAACGCTCAGCGACGCTTTACGCCAGTGGTTCGAGTACACTGCACTAGCTTAATTAAAAAGCAAATAAAAACTTGAGTCGTCAAGGGGGCGGAGAGAGAGAGGAGAAAACGCCCGGATACCTCAATGTCCAACGGCTACGAACTTACGTACGCCGGTGGTGAAGACCAACCGGACGGCCTTCGACGCTCGGACGGCAATCTAGCGGCAATGAACGACCGCGTGTCGCGTCTCGCCTCGGCATTACGCACGAAACTCCAAGTAATAAAAAGCGCGGCGAACCGCGCGCACACGGAGAGCTCCTAATTCTCTTTCTAGTACCTGATGGAAGAGTTTGGACGCGATCCCGTGCAGCAATTGATACCGCTCGTCGTGGAAACGCTCGAAATGCTCAATTCGACGATGCACGACGCGAAGGAGCACGTGATCGCGCTACAGGAACTGACCAGCGATCAAGAGCAGCTTTCCAAGCAGTACAGCGCCGAAAAACAGAAGCGAATCGACGCCGAAAAGGTAAACACACCCGTAGAAGTCTCAGGAGAACATCCATGCATTATAATATAGAATTAGATCAATGTACTGGCGTCTATTTAATTGATTGATTAATTTTGTTATTTTAAAGCGCGCTATCGCTGTCGAAGACGAGCTGAATGCGCAGATATATGACCTGAAGGAGGAGGCGCTTGCACTGAGTAGCGATCGATCTCAATTTCGCACTCGCTGCAACATACAGCGAGATCGAGGTGAGAGAAATAAATTAGCTTATCTTCTCAAATAGGTTTGTTCGCGCTTCTAGCTGATAAATTGGAAATCAAGTTGGACAACTTGCAACAGTCCTACAACGCACTTCAGGAAAAACACACAAAAGTATATATCCATAACAAATATTTTCTTATTTTATGATGTGAATTTTTTAGACCGTCCGCCAGCACGCCGTTCTCGCTTGGCAGTCGACTGGTCGATCGTTAGGTCGCAGTTTTCGATCAGCCTCCGTGGACATGACGAGGTGACGAGACTCCTTTTGTATATATACCAAAGCCTATTTATCTTTTGTATTTATCTCTCAATCAAGGCGTGCTGGCTCAGAGTCGGAGGTGAGATCGATATCCGGAAGCCCTCTCAAGATACGTCAGTCCGTCGCTGCTGACGTGGCGGAAGAGGAGCGAAGCGAATTAGCTGCGCAAGAGCAAGGGGAAGGAATCAGTTTGCCTGGCAACATCAAAGAAGAAGAAGAAACGTCGAAGGAAAAGGAGGAGGAAGAAGCGGCCGTGGTGGTTGTCAAGGAGACGGTTATCAGGGAAGCGATCGCTCTCCCTGACGTCGATCTGACGATAGTGGATCAAAAAGACGAGGAGATGTACGCGCAGGAAGAGGAGGAGAGACAAAAGACCCAACCAGATATTATAAATGAAATCAATGAAGAATCGCTGCAATCTGAGCTGGGAGACGAAGCCTTTGAACTCGACGAAGCGCCCGAAATGGCCAGTAAGAGCTCACTCTATAATTCGTGCACAATATCTCTTTTTTTCTCTCTTAGAATATGATCAGGAAATTCGGAAGATTCTCAGCGAAAAGAAAGAGCTGTTTGATGAACGGTTTGTTTTATTGGAAGGGAAGCTCTCGCGTTTATTTTTGACTTTTTTTAATTTTTAGAAATCAGTTGTCAAGTCAACGCGACGATCTCCTAAGTCAAGTGGAAGAGCTGAACTGGTATGTTAATCACCGGATTAATAATTCATTAATAGGGCAATGTCCTTTAGCGAAAGAACCAATTTGAACGAAAAATTAAAAATGAGTCACACGGAAACGACTTCCCTCAAGGAAGAAGTCAAAAAGTCGGAAAAAAAATCTATTCTCTATACATTTCTTTATATATCGATGTCTCAGGTTGAAACAATTGCTCGAGGAGAAGCGAGAAAAGGAGCCAATTGGCCCCGACGAAAAACGCTACACGCGCCTAGAAATGGCGAAAATTTTGGAACAACGCGACTTCTACAAGACGCGTTGTCTCGACATGGAAGATCGGCTCAAGTAAGACGAACAAAAAAATCGTTCAAGAGACTCATACGTACGTTTAGGACCGAAGAAATGCCGCTAATCGGAAACAGACCCAAAGGAGAATCAACCGGAGTCCGCGGATTGTAATAATATACGTATAGATTTAAATATTTTTAACTAATCAATCCGTTTTCTCTCTCAGTTTTCAGTCGCTTTTTGGACCGAAGAAAAAATCGCCGCAACAAGAGGCTTGCACGGATTTAATCGATTCGGAAATGTGAGCTCTTTGACTTGAATCTCGTGCTTAACTCTCGCTCTTAGTTACGCCTACTTGCGCTCCAGCGACGAAGGAAACACCGCCGTCGATTCAGGTATATTTCAAAATATAATCTCCTTTTTTTTTCCGATGAGTTTTTTAGAGGAGGGATGCGTTCAAGCGTACGGGTGGTCGCTACCTGGACGCGAGTTCCGTTCCGGAGTCGTGCCGCTCGATACAAACTCAACAACCGGAAGTCGTCGACTTCCGCTTCCTGTCAGCCCTTGGGCGAGTTTTTCGCAACCGATTCCATCGTTCGTCGACTATGGGCCGCTTCCGAAGCAGGAAACGAATTCCAAGGTACAGAGAAGCGCGGAAAAAATAATCAATAAAAATTATTTTCTTAAGGTCACGTGTGCGATTGCGATTAATTCGTGCGCGTGGAGCAATCCGTCGATCGAGCCCGTCGCCGTTCCGTCGACAGACGCTCAAATTTGGGTTTGCATCTACGCGAATGGTACAGGTCACGTGGTCATTCTCAATGGCAATAATCCGTCGAGCGATGACGTGGAGCGTTTTTCCGTGGCGAATTCTTCTCTCGTCTCGGGAATATCGATTCCGGCGTCGACAACCGGAAAAAAGGCGGCGACGACGAAGCGATGCGCTACAGTGTGGCTGGGAACGCAATCGGGCTGGTATAAAACGAAAAAAATCATTATTTTTTTATTGATTTTTCATTTATTAGCATTTATGTTTATCCGACCATTGGGGATCACAGCCAATGGGTGAACGTGATCAAGTTGTCGTCCACTCCACTGCACTTTTTGTAACAAAAATAAGAGAATTATCAATTGAATTAGTCTCTTTTCTAGGTATAAAAATAACAAAGTATTTGTTGGCCTCTCGACAGCTGTTGTCCACGTATTCAGCCGAGCCCCAGGCGGATCATGGGACTGGGACAACTCAAAGAAGATACAAGTTGGTGACGAACCGGATAAACCCATTGGAGCAATAACACGAGTCAATGAAGACGACGTCTGGATATCCGTGGCCAATGAAGTATACACTCTCAATTGGAAATCAACGAAAGTCGACGTATGACGCGTCTTTTTTTTAAAGAAAGAGTGACGTTTTTCTCTGTTTTTTTGCAGAAAGCCTTCAAGGCGCACGATGACGTCGACGTCGTCGTTTCGCACATGGTCTCCATGGGCGACGGCGTTTGGATTGCCTTCAAATCGAGCTCGAGCCTCCGTCTCTTCCACACACAAACTCTCGAACACGTACAAAATCTCAATCTCTCATCGCGAGTCCAAAGACTATTAGGTAAGCGAGGCATAGATTAGAGAAAGGGATGTTTTATACACGTATGACTGTTCCCAAATGGGCCCATAGACTGTCATAACAGAGAGGATTTATGGGGCCTTTGAACTCTTAGGAGAGGAGGGGGATAGATTGAGATTTTTCTCTTTTTCTCCAGGCGTTCCTGCTCCTACTACGAGACCTTCATCCCTCAAAGTGACGTCTCTGCTTCTCGCTCACGGCGCCCTGTGGGCCGGCACGAGCACGGGCGTCATACTCTCCGTCCCGCTGACGCTCGATCAGAAACGTCAGCTTCATCTTCTCGAGCGCGCCGGCGACTTGCGAACGCCGATTCTCGCCTCGAACCTTCCGTGCTGCTTCGAAAACGACGTGCGCGTTTTTCTACACGGTCACACTCTCGGCGTCGCCGGTCTCATCGTCACTCCAGCCGTCGTAGAATCCGCATCCCCCGCCCTCGACGGCGGAGGCGGCGGCGGCGAAGACGACGACTATATCTTCGTCGACACTCGAGAAACAATCGTGATTAGCGTCGGCGAAGGATTCGTCGACTTCCGGGCGAAAGACGGCACGCTGGCGAGCGGGAATGCAGCCGCCGTCGCTGCTCCCGCTATCGCAGCCGGTGGTTCGCCACTGCCGTCGCCTCCCAGTACGCCGGGGGGGACGTCGTTGAATCGTGTACATGTTTGCGCTTGGCTCATCTCTACGAAGTCGGTGTCGATTTAGAGGAACGCACATTCAATTTTTTTTATATTTTTGCTGGGGCTTCACGCGCTTGGTTACGCGTATATGTAATCTCTGATGTAATCTAATAAAGGCTACTTTTTTTAGAAGATCTGCACCCCTAGGCCCGGGTAGGGTAAACGGCTTTTGAAGAAAAAACAAGAGAAAACCGTTTACCCTACCCGGACATACGGGCCTCAGCGCAAACGTTTTTTTCGCTGCCAGCGTTTTGCTCTTAATATTATGTTATTAACTAGACGGAAATGCCCGTATATTGTAGGGTAAACGGCTTTTCGTCGTTTTTGGCCAAAAAGCCGGTTACCCTATAATATACGGGCACTTTTTAAGCTAATATCCCGGATGTATAATACTACGTATTTTGCGATGAATCAATAATTTATTAGCTATGTAAAATAATCACGTAAAAGCCTGTTTTAGTTGAACTAGTAAGTTAGCAATTTCAGGCATTTTCTCTAAGGGTTTGGTCACATCTTCATCTGAAACGATAGGCATGAAAAGGTTCATCAATTCAGCCGAATACGGTGCCTTCAAAATCTGCAGCACCTTGAATGCAGACGATAGTAATAAAAGCATCTAGTTACAAATTGAACCAACCTCAACAACAAAGTGACGAATGAGGGACAAGTCAGTTGACTTGGACGTGAGGCACTGTTGAATGAACGACAGCACAGGCCGGATGTGGCCACACGAAAAAACGTGCACAATTCGATCCATTATTATTTTTTTGAGCCGCAGCTAGAAAAGAGTGCGCGCGTTAGAGAAAAAAATCCTACTTCATTATACCTGTAACAAGACTTCTAGGTCAGGATAATTGACTTCAAAGACAGATATCAAAAGGGAGAGGACGCGATTACGCTGAAGAGGATGCAGACTGCAAATCTATAATAAATAGATATAAGATCACATGACATTGCTATATATTTTACCTCGTCAAGAATGACCAGTTGAACTGGCGTCGTCTCCGTCGTCAAATTAAAACAATTCGGATCAGCAACGATGCCTTGAACCCAACGCAATACGCCCATCGACACCGACGGATATCTGCATATTCATTATCATAAAATCTAAGACTTCTTTTCCCGCTGCACACGCGTACGTTAATAATTCATAAAATTCAGCTAATTCTGATAATAAATCACTCGGCGAGTGACTGGATTGTTGGCAGAGAATCTGAGCTCTACTAATTGCAGCCAAAGTTGGCTGCATCTCTTCGCTATCAATGGAGACCCGCCCACCCTAAATTATTTAGAAATATTACGTTTACGGGGGTGCTCCAGTCCCACTCACTTCCTCCCAAGTTTCTTGCACACTTGACATATAGGCAAGCAAGTACGCATACTTAGAAATGAATTGCGGTCTAACGCTTGTGTTCGGCTTGAATAGGCCGTTCACAAGCAAGTCTTCACAAAAAAAACCCTGGATAATTGTAAAAGCGGTCGGAGACTCGGCTCTTACCAAAGAGGCGTGGTATTCGAATAATTTCAACTGGAGGCGGGTCGGGTTTCGAGAAGATTTCATGCAACTAAAGAAAAAAGAAAATATTTATCCGGGTCAAATCGTCGCCATGGCGAACTCACGACTACAATATCGCCAGGAGTCAACGAATTGCGACTCAAGATGGACAAAAGAATCGCGAGAACGCGCGGAAATCGATAAGACTCGTCCATGAACATGCCTATCTTCATTGCACCCGTTGATCTAGAGAAATGACGTCACAAAGGAGAGGTAGCGTGACGTCACAAAGGAGAGGTAGCGTGACGTCACGCTCTCACTTGTCTTGGAGCTGGAGCTCTTGAATGAGCCGTCGCAACGTGGGAAGCTTGTGCGGCGTCGGCTCCGACGCAAACGCGTGCAGAACGGCTTCGGTATAGAGCAGCGTGTGCTGGGAATAGAAAACGACTTTCTAGAGAGAAAATTACGCATGAGAAATTCATTAATTAATTATTTCATCATTATTACTGAAAATTCGGCAATGTGGCTTTCTATGACGCTCTCGCCGCCTTCGAGAAACTTCGCTATAGACGTTTTAAGAAGTCGCGTAAAGACGTCGATTTGATGCGAAGCCGTTGCACCGCTCGTTATTTCGGACTGATATCCCGCATCAGATATCAGCTACAACACAGTAGACCCCGCCCCCTTTATAATAATATAAATACTCGATTTCTCTTATCATACCTTGATGGCAAAATTTAATAGGACACATTCGGGATACTGTTCGGCGAGCTCGTAAAATAATTCACGCCACGTCTGATGCGCTATCATTTTTTCCAGCCACGTGGGCGTCTACGCAGGCAAAAGATGACGTCAAAAAAATTTCAAAATATTCTCTTCTTTTCTCACCGCTCCCGAATCGATGAAAATCGAATCGGCTTTGCGCGGATCGAAGTGCTTTCGCACGAGCTCCTTCAAGTGCCCGTACACGATGACGTCGATTTCGTCGGAACCGACGCCCGATGCGCCGAGCCAGCTCACGAGAACGTTCGTCGCCTGCGCGAAGCCGACGTAGCTCTCGGAGAGCCGTTGGACGACTTCTTCGGGCTTGCCGTCGCTTTGGAAGTAGCTAGAAGGAAAAGGGAGTAAAAGGGGGGGCCCCTCCTTCTTTTACGCGCTTACTGTCGAAGCACGGCGAACACGGACGGTTCCATTATGGCGTCCTTCTCCGAGAACGCGTTGAGACATCGGCTGCGCACTCGTTCGGCCGATTCCACGACGCTTTCCTCTTCATCGTCTTCGTTTTCTTCGTCCTCGATTGCGTATTGCGCGTCAAAATCTCCCATCTAGTCGAGTAGAGAATTAGGGGATGTGCGCGGCATCCGGACGCCTTACTGCGGGGTCCATTTCGTCGTCCGAAGTGGGAGAACGGTCCATCATGAAGCCGGATGACTGCGCGTCGTCACGTGGTCCTGACACGTGCTGCGTAAGAAAAAGGTAGTACAGTACTGGTACGAACAAGGGTGAAAAGCAGAAGCTACGAAAAACGCTTGTCATCTTAATCGTTCGGATTTTTTCTATGATCGCTTCTTCTTTTTATCGTGTTTTCCCGTTGCTGTTTCGAGCCACGATTGAACGAGCAAAAGCACGTCCATCACGGCCCACAGCATGTTGAAAAAGACGAGATAAACCCATAAAAACAACGGTTTGGACGTGTCCAGATTTGGACTTCCCGTCAGCCACTCCGGACCAAACGTCATCCAACCGCCATACAACTCACAAACACACAAAACAATTTGGAGATAATGCCTAAAAATGTAATATAGTGCCGAGTGAAAACGCAGTTCAAATCTCCTACAGTACCTATATGGCTTGTCCTTCAGAATCGCATAGATCAATACAGGACATAAAGGACCGCAGAAAACAACAGTGAGCACTTCCAGTGTGACCACAGTTATATCGGCATGAGCCCAACGCGAATCAGCTAATCCATATTCTTTCCCTGAGTTAGGGCGTGGTTAGGAGGTGATTATTTATTTATTTGTTTTTCGTGTAATTGACTTACAAATTTCAGCCAGAGGACCGGACGACTTGGCAACGGTCGTTCCAATCGAATGGTAGACGAACGCGGCTTCCTATTAAAAACTAAAAATTAAAAACTATGTTCCTCCCCTCGCGTGACGTCATCGCCGGCAAGCCGACGATGGCAAAAGCGAAAGCGTTCGTACGAGAGTCAAGTGCACTATTCCGTTGTAGATGAGCCAGACAATGATCCAGCGATCGGCACGTGACTTGAGACGTCGCCCCAACGCTAAGCCGACGACGAGCGCGATGAGACCCTGAAAGGCGCTAAGAATAAGCGCATATGCAGCGCGATTGTAGACGCCGAAATCGATTGGCAGTTCCATGGCCCGACGCGGGAGATCAAAAAGTTGTTTTTCACCGTTGATATCAAGCACATACATGCGCACTCAACCGTTCCTGGCCTTCAGCCATATTGAATAGAAAAGGCGTCGATTTTTCCTTCGAACCGGACTCGACGATCCGAATCGGTGCGACTCGACAAGCCGAACGCCCTTCGAACGCTAGCGCACGCTCCGAACTCGAACCGAATCGCGTCCGCGTGGGCCAACGCGAGTAGGTGACGCGCGTCGCGCGATATCGAACCGAAAATCGACGTTACGCAACCCCCGTCGGAAGGCGGGAAACACGCGCGCGACGATGATCCGATAGGAAATCGCGAAACGTCGGCCAAAGTTCCTCGACTAACGCGCGCGAATTATCTCTCGTTTTTCTCCAGGAACACCATGTTCTGGAACTTCAATCAGCAGACGCCGTCGGCAATCGACGTTCTATTGTCGAAAGACGATTGCACGCTCTCTCAATTGCTCGACGAAGACGACGTCTTGCAGGTAACGCGCGCTAGTAAAATTTCCAATTTCCCCTCCAGGCGGTTTCCGGTCGTAGGAATGTAAGGGAAACAACGTCAAGTTAATTGACTTCCTCGTCGAACCCCGGATCATGGAGGAATTAATCACCTTGGTAACCAACGTGGACCCCACCGCAGATCTAAAAACGAAATACAAGCGTTCGAACATGGCGTGCAACATCCTCACATCGGAAATCGAACCGATAATCAATAAATTGATATCGGACGATTATCTCCTCGCCAAACTGTGGTCGTTCATCGAGACGGACGAACGTCTCGATTCCCTTCTCGCGAGCTATTTCAGCAAAGTCGTCGCCGTTCTTCTCAAGCAAAAGCCCGCCGAAATGCTCCGCTTCATGCAAACGCGCGAGAACGCCGTCAACGTTCTTCTCGCGCACATCGACACGTCGGCGATCATGGATCTCGTCGTCGTGCTCACGTCCTGCTGCGAGAACGCCGTTCTGCGCGCCGAAGTCACCGCCTGGCTCAACGACTCGCGTCTCGTTCCCAATCTCATCGATTTAATCCGCGTCGACGTGGAGGAAGCGCGTCAAGGCAACGCTTCCCAAGCGCTCTGCGATATGACGCGAATGTCACGTGATAGTCCGTATCTACGCAACGTCGCCGGGTCGGACGCTGGGACTCCAACAACGCCAGCTATCCCGGACGTCCTCTTACAAACTCTAGAGGACGCGGATACGATGAGCCATCTCCTGGACAACGTATTGAAGTCGACGGAGGAGAAAGATCAGCCGCTTATCAACGGAATCAACGTCTTGTTAGTTCTCATGGAACGACAGATCGTTCCCGAGGAGACGGCGGCGCAACTTCCGCCTATGTCCAGTTTGCGGCAAACGGCGGCATCCGGGCCCCAATCGAATCCGCCTCCCGAAGTCGAACGCTTCGCTCCTCTCTCGCCGGGCGTCGTTAAAATCGTTAAGGCGATCAGCGCCGAATTGCCGCGCGTTCAGGAAATGCTAACGCGCGCGCCGACGCACGTGGAGGAGATCGAGTCGAGCGGCGGGGATAGAATCGTGCCGCTCGGCAACGCGCGTCTCCAACTCGTTCGGCTCATCGTCGCGCTATTTCACACGGGCGTCGACGACGTTCAAAATCAATTCATCGCCTTGAACACCATGCAAATTCTCCTCGATCTCTTCTTCGATTTCGAGCTCAACAACTTTCTTCACATGCAAGTCGAACAGGCCGTCATCTCCGTTATTATGTCCGGGATGGCGACGGCGGTGGCGGGCGACGGCGACGGCACCGGCGGCGGCGGCGGCGGCGGCGGCGCGAGTCCTCTCTTCGCTTCGCTTCTCACCGACGCTCAACTTCTCCAGCGAATCGTTCGCGGTTCGCAGGCGAACGACGTCGCGCTCAAATCGCGTCGGCATCGTCTCGGCTACATGGGTCATCTGACGCGAATAGCGGAGCACGTCGCTCAGCTCGCCGATTCCGATCCGTCCGTCGCGGCGATCATCGATCGACTCCCCGAAGAGGAACGTCGCCAGTGGGACGATTTCACCGCGGGAACGCTCTCCGATTTGCGACGGAAAAACGAGGTGAATTTAGGCGGTAAACGACCGATGCTGGCGTCGTTCGACGAATCGGGCGACAGCGGCGACGATTTCTCCGCGACGCCGCACGGATTTCCGCCCATGTACGAGTCGGAACAGCAACAGGAATACGTTCATTATCAAACGCAGCAGATGAGCAATGATTTCGTTGAGACGTTCGGTTTCGACGAGGAGGAATTCCCCAGCGCTGACAATACGGCGGCGGCAAAGTTCGATCGTATTCTTTTTTTCGATTTTTCCGTGCCGGCTGACGAGAATCCGGGCGCGGGGGCGCTGTTCGAAGCGTGCTGTCAGCAGAAAATCAAACCGTATGACGAAAGTGACGATGAGGAGGACGAGGATGAGGAAGGCGGCGGCGGAGACGGAGACGGAGACGGAGAATGGGAAGAAAGAGAACTGACGTTTGACGGGCGTAATGATGATGAAACGACAGCGGCGGCGCAATCCAACTCGCGACGCTTTTCTGACGATGACGACGATGAGGATGACGACGACGAGGAAGGCGGCGTTCATTTCGAGTGGACGGCGGGCAGCGACTTGAAACAGGTCAACATGGAGATCGAGGTTCCGGAGTGGGCTCAGGAGCCGACCGATATGAAAAACGAGGATTTCGTCGGCAGCGACGGCGGCGGCGGCTGGGCGGATTTTTCGAAATTGAGCGAAGCCGATCAGCCGAAAGAAGAAAACGCGCGCGGTCAAAAATACACGACGGAATTGGCGTTCGAAATGATGAATAAGGAGAGCAGCGACGGGCCCGTCGCTCAAGTCGACTCGGAAGACGATTCCGACGATTCGGAGGAGAGAAGCGGCGATTACAGCTTCAGCGCCACCGTCGGTCACGCCGTTGCCGTCGACGACAAATCGGTCGAAGTGAAAGCGTTTTCAATTCGAGTCGAGGAAGAGGAAGAGTCGCCGCTACCCGAGAGCGAACAGGGATTGTCGTCGGCGGGAGCGGAGAACGGCTTCGACGACGGCGACGGCGACGGCGACGGCGACGATCTTCCTAGGGTTCATATTGAGGAAATGAGTCACGTTGAAATAGAAGTAGATGTAGAAGAAAAAGGCGACGGCGACGGTGGCGGAGGCGGCGGGGGAGAGACTGACTCGTCGCCGGCGCCGGCCGCCGTGGAGAACAGCGTCGGCGCTGATGAGGAAGACGACGAAGAAGAATTGGAAGATAACTTCGTATTTTTGTCTAGTAGTGGTATACTGAAGGGTTCTCCCCCCGGCGGCGGCGGCGGTAGCGGCGGCGGCGGCGGCGACGAGTTGGCGGAAGCCGAACGTAGTCCAGATGACGTCGAAAAGGCTAGGCTTGAAGCTAGAAAAGCAATGGAATTGTACACTGAAGCTACTAACGATGATGACGATGCTAATACAGGGTAGAATTAGGTGTAGTAGTAGCGGGGTATGAGTATGATCTGTTTCTTGTATACGCTTTACTTCTAATCCGTATTTTTTGTGTAGTGCGACTTTGTATTCCGATGGTGTATTATTGTTAAGATAATTTTCGGAAGCGCGTGTGTGTTTGAGCGAATAATAAGGGAGTCTTACTTGTACCATTTTTCCCCCCGAACCCCGAAGGCTTTCTCCATCCTCGAGTGCTATCAACTCATTAGAATTTCATTAGAATAGAACCCGAGTTCGAACAGATGTCTCGCTTTCTAAAAATTAACGTACTTACCGACTTTCGGATCGAGTTGGATGAGAAGAAGCACGATTAAAAGCGCAATAGTCGTGATCCCAAGCACGGCTCCCTTTTTCATCGGCACGGCAAATAACTTGGCCTAAAAAAAAAATCAAAATCAATTCGCACTTCACTACGAAGTCGGAACAACTCACGTCCATTTTCAGAGAAGCGAGAAATGCCATAAAAGAATGCAGATCAATGGAGGAGCAAGCTCGATATCCAAAGACGCGAACCGCTAAGCCAGCTTGCCTCAATTTCTCGCACATTCCACTCAGCCTGCACGCCTATAAACAGACGAACCCTCGCAAGAATTCGCCTCAATACAAGTCAATACAAACCTGGGCTAATATTACAGCCACCAAAAACAGCCACATCAAGATAAATAAAACGTTGTGAGCGACTGAGAGAGAAGTGCGATGCTCTTTTAACATCATAACAAGAAATTCAAATATTCCTTAGTAGAGTACATAAATAATGAGAAAGGGAGATTGGAGTACTGTACCTAGTCCCAGCAGATCTGCAAAACCGAACAGGCACAAGCTCGTTGCTGTGCCTATTTGACCGTTAAGTCCACTCATAAATTTCTTCACAGAATGAGCTTTCTGCTCGCGTAATTTTTTCTCATTTATTTATTCATTTATTATGATTTGTCTTGCCTTCATGATGTCGTCCAATTCGAGTGTTCGTTCTTCAATGCTGAGAAGAATGCAGCGAACGAAGAAAATGAGAAGTTGGCACTGTGTGCAATAGTTCAGAACAATCGCAGTAAAGACGAGATTGATGACCAGGTGACTAATCAAATCCAATAAAATCAGTCCCGCAATAATTCGCGAATTTCCCGAATGAACAACATCCACAATATCGAAAGTACGAGCCAGAATAGAAACGACAAGCCAAAGAAAACCAACAACAAGAAACGATCTAGAATAAGAAAAAAATCAAATAAAAATTTTTCAAAAATAATTCCTGACCTCAACGTTAAAACGAGTCGCCTGTGAGAAATCCTACTTGACTGTTGATTGACAGTCTGTATAAAAACCTAAAAAGCTCCACGTTATATATAATCCAATCGCTTTCCTCCCCTTCTCGAGTCATACCGTTTCCATTAGCGACGATAGCTGTTCGCTCTCTCTAATTCGATAAAGAACAAAAACAAAGACGTAAGCCAGTAGATGAATTGTCTCAGGGATAACAACAGACGATACAACATGAGAACAATGCTTTGTGAGTCGATCAAAAGGAATTGTCTAAAGACCAAAGACATACTTTAAAAAGTCAATTTTAATGGGTTTCCATACCGATGGCCCTACGGTAGCCGCTGAAATATTTTTGCGATGATTATGGTGAATTTTCATATCAGCCAAATTGTGCGGATGATAGGATCTCTGACAGAGTAAGATCCTGATGACGTAACTCGTCACCAATAACCCAAAAATGAGCAGACAATAGGCTCGATTCAAAATCTTCTTCCATAAGACGCTATTGACGACGAGCGGTCGCCAAGCGAGCTGAAAAGGGCCCCCAGTCTACTTCGAAAGTGCATGGGAGTTTCAAAGACTTACCAGTGACATTACGATTAAGTAGGGTCGATGGACGGTCTTCTCGCAGCTTCGCAATGCCGCGCTCGTGGCAGCTGAGCGTCTAAAGGCTCCGCCCACGTCAGGGATCTAATCCAAGCACGATTTCCCTTGGCTTTGTTCTCGTTTTCGTTCGATTAAGCGTGTGCAAACCTGCACGTCTACGTAGTCGTATTCCGAACTGATCGCGCTCTCTTTGCCGCGGCTCCGCGACGATAAAAGCTGGGAAAAAGAGGAATTCGATTGACGTATAGCGCATTTTCGAAACGATTACCGATAACTCGTCGGTCGATGACATCAGAGAAGGCAAACTGCCGCTTAGATCGGACATCCTTCACGTTCTTTCACTTTTGTGCTGAGTGGACGAGCAGACAGCTGCGTCTAATGGTGCGCACGTTGCGTAGAATGCGTATCGTATTTCGAAAATAGCGACTACTGTACCTAGATACGTATCGACAATTGCACAGACGGATCCAGTTGCACGAGCAATAAAAAGATGATACCGGCACCAGATATTAGACCAATCACTACCTTGCGACTAATGGGAAAAGCAAACAATTTTGCCTAATACACACAATCAATGACATATGCACCACTACTAGTATGTACAGTGGAATCTCTCTACTAGTGGGACACAACTGATTTTTAGAGCATTCATGTTTGGAAAGAGGTTCCACTGTGGCTAGAGAGACACTCACCTCCATTTTGGCAGTCAAAAGAAAACTCGAAAACGAATCCAAGTCGATTGGAGAGCAATTTTGATATCCAAACAGACGAACAGTTAAGCCAGAAAATCGAAGCTTTGAACAAATAGTTGTCAGTCTTGAAGCCTGCCAAAAAAAGATGACGTTTTCTTACTAAAAATCAAATCTTTACCTGAATGAGAACGGGAGCCAAAGCAAAGAGCCAGAGAAGCGGAAAAAGAGCGGCGTGAGTCCAAGATATTGCGCTTGAAGAAGTCCGGTCGTTGTAAAATCTCTTCAAAAAGTTGACAAAGCCTGCAGATATGACGTAGGGACAAGCACGAATCAAAATCGAGTCAACTATACCAAAAAGAAACCAGTTCGCTTGAGAAAATAGACATAAGGACGTAGCCGTAGCCATTTGCCCATTTAGACGACTCACAAATCGTTTCAATTTGAATACATCCTAAAATAGAGAAGTTCTTACTTGAAGAGCCCTCTTGTATCAACGCACTCACCTGCATGACTCTTTTCAATTCTAGACTTCTTTCCTGTATGCACAGGAGAATGTATTGGACGTAATGTATAAGTAGTTGGCATTGGGTGCAGTAGTTCAAAGCAATGGCCATGTAGACGAGATTGACAATGAAATGACCGCAGACGACGACAGTGATCTGCCAATCGTTATAGTTCACATTGCCTCTTTCGCTCTTGTTCACATATTGGTTAGCAACTTGAAGACAAATTGACAAAACCGTCATCCCAACCCAGACGCATCCCAAAACTAGAAACATCCTAGAGAACGAACTACGACGTCAACCAAAAAAAACAAGAAAACATTTGAGTTAGAATTGCCTGAGAATCGTAATAAGTTTCCGCTGTGATTTTCGAGTAGATTGAATATTGCACGATTGAAGAAAAACCTAGGGGAGAAGAGCCCATTGCAGAAGGGTTTTCCACCATACAAAGAACATTACCGTCTGCACAAGGGACGAGAGCTGCTCAGTTTCCTTGATCCGAAAATGATAAAACAAGTAGACGTAGGCAAGACCGTGAATCGACTCGGGAATAAGGTACGTCGTGAATAAATGACGACAGTGCCAAGTCCGCTAATCAATACAGTACATCCCTCTTAATTAAGCAGTACATGCAATTGATCACTTTCTCACCGTTGCAGCTGGCACTATTGAGTGAGCAGGCACTCTCGTAGGCAGCCCAGTCCTATTTACATGCGGAGTACTAATCGTTGGCCCAGTCGCAATAGATGAATCGCAGACAAAAATCTTGAGAACGTAACTTGCTATGAGAAGACTGAAAATGAAGAGCAAATAGATTTGGTTGAAAGTGCGTCGAAAGATGGTGACATTTTGAACGACGGGACGCCATCCGAGCTGAAAAAAAATCAGATCACGTGACAACATTTAAAATTCAAACTTACAATTTTTAGGAGGCCCAGATACGGATTGAGAACTTTCTTCTCGCACTGATTCAGAGCCGTGCTCGTCGATAAAACGTTACCCGAATCTTCTCCGCCTCCTGATATCTGGTCCACGTTGACGTCAGGGGACGCGGACGCGGATACGGAGGCGTTTTATGGCTTACCTCGACGTGGGAATAGTCTGAGTATTCGCTCTCTCGCCTTTGCTGAAACAGAAGCTCTTGATCGTCCTCAGACTGCTGCGCAGAACGACGAGATAGCGTCGACGATAATGAGTACTTTCTTCGAACCTTTCTGGCTTCAGGCGAGCGGTCCTGATTCATTGTGGCTCGATGCTCAAGCGAGGAGGGGCTAAACCATGTGATTTGTCTTCAGAGGCCCGTACTTCCCCTGCGTCCTTACTCTACAGTGTACGCAATCAAACGAATGAGCTTGTTGAGAACTTTTCGGTAAGCGAAGACGACAAGGAGGCAAAATGATAAAGAAATGAGACTTTTCAATCACCTGTACCTTGATTCTCTGACGACCATCATCCCTATTTCCTTTCTGTTCCTTTCCTCCGACACACCATATCCTCGTTTTCACAACCGTACCTCTGTCGCACCGTTCCCTAAACCCTCTCTTCTGAAAATCCAGTGTTTACGTCACTGACCCTTCACCTTTCTTTACCAATCCCTAGCGTTGGCTTGACAACAGGTGCGAGGCTGATTCGAAGGAGACAGCTCGCGGCTGCAGCGTCTTCTTCTTCTAAAGACAAAGACCCTACACCGTCATCGTTTGCTCTGAATTTGTTCACGGGAAAACTCGTTTTAGACGAAGTTTTTCCTTTCCCTGAAGGTATTGCATAGATGTAGCATGGGACACTATGTATACCTGTTATCTTTTCAGCTTTGAGTGAGGAAGGTAAAGAGACACTTGGTCTTCTTGTTGATCCACTCACCAAATTCTATGAGGTAAGAGCGTCTACGTCAAAAAGAAGTTTGAGACGGGATTTTCATACTGTAGGAAGTGAATGACGCAGCCAAAAATGACCAAAACGAGAAAGTTTCAGATGAAGTAATGGACGCTGTAAAGAAAATGGGCGGGTTTGGAATGCAGGTAATTAAAACCCCTTGTTAATTTAATTCAAGTCTTAGCAATAAGAATTTAATTAAGATTCCTTCGGATTTGGGGGGTCTGGGACTAACCAATTCTCAGTACGCTCGTCTTGGAGAGATTTCAGGAGGATATGACCTCGGACTGAGCATTGTCATGGGAGCTCATCAAGTGCAACAAAATAAAAAAATTGATTGCGATAGTTGAATTTTTCTATAGTCAATTGGGTTTAAAGGAATTCTACTCTATGGAAATGAAGAGCAGAAGAAGAAATATTTGCCTAGGGTCTGTACTTAGACTTTAGAGTGCTACTTCAGTAGATACTATGTATTATGTGCTGCAGTTGGCATCAGGTGAGCTTATTGCAGCCTATTGTCTCACTGAACCAACAAGTGGCTCAGATGCCCAAGTAAAAATATACAGTTTTCACCTGTTTGTCGATTTGAGATTTTCTCTCAGTCCATTCGTTGTAAGGCGGAGCTGAGTCCTGACAAAAAACACTATATATTGAATGGATCTAAACTTTGGTATTGCACATACGTTAGTTACTATTATTATTTATTACTATTGTGTCTCTAGGATCAGCAATGGAGTGATTGCTGACGTTTTCACCGTCTTTGCCCAGACGCCCTTGGGAGAAAATCAGGAGAACAAAATAACGGCTTTTATAGTGGAACGAAATTTTGAAGGCGTCTCCAAGTAAACGATAAAATGAGTGAGCGGAAAAGTATTCGAAAGAGAGGGTATGCTAGTGGGCCACCTGAGAAAAAGATGGGTATCAAGGCCTCTACTACTGCTGCCGTTTATTTTGACAATGTCAAAATCCCCGTTGAAAATGTTCTACTCGGTACAAACCCTACGTTCAAGTTCTGTTATCTGGAAAACTTTAGCGACTATGTAGAGCCTGGGGACGGGTTTAAAATCGCCATGAATATTTTGAATAATGGTCGATTTGGAATGGCTGCTGCGATGACTGGCACAATGAAAGCTCTCATTCAACGAGCCGTACGCGTGCCGTCACGTCGCAAGAACCATTACTAATAGAACAATTTAGAGCGATCACGTGTCTCAGCGAGTACAATTTGGAAGCACTCTCGACTCTTACGGCAGCATACAGTCTAAAATTGCCAAAATGGCTCTTCAAGCTTACGTCACTGAAGTACCTCTTAGTCTAAGTTGTGTATTAGTTTACTTTATGGGAATCCTACACGTAGTCGATAGCATACATGATAAGTGCGAATATGGACAAAGGGGCGGAGGAATTTCAGCTTGAAGCTGCTATTAGCAAAATATACGGCTCGGTGAGACTAATCATATACAATCCGTATCTATTTCAATTGTTCTATAGGAAGCTGCTTGGAATGTAGCAGATGAATGCATCCAGGTAACATTATTGAATTTTTAGAGAGTCATAATATTTTCTATACAATTTAGATACACGGGGGAATGGGATTTATGACGGTATTTCTACTATCCTGATTTCTCTATAATAGATAGTATTTTTAGGACGCTGGCTTGGAACGCGTATTGAGAGACTTGAGAATATTTCGCATATTCGAAGGAACGAATGATATTCTCAGGCTCTTCATCGCACTCACCGGATTTATGGTAATAGAAACATTAGTCATTTCCAATCTAACTGACTAATAAATGCATTAGCACGCAGGAAAACAATTGAGGGGATTAGCCAAAGCAATCCAAAATCCCTTCTCCAATCCCAGTTTAGTATTCGCAGAGGGAACCAAAAGGGCAAAGAAGTGCGTCTACTATGCGCTCATTTCTCGCTCATTTCTTACTTTATTTTTTAGTGCTTTCGGTTTGGCAACCACTTCGTCGCTGACTCAATTCACTCATCCTGACTTGAAAAAGCCGTCAGATCAAGCGACCGCAGCCATCTCAAAATTTGGAATCACCGCGCAAGATCTAGTGGTCAAATACAAGAAAGACATTATACGTGAGTAGAAGAAAGTCACTCGCCTATGTCTACGTAATCGAGGGGTCTAGATCAACAAATACTTTTGACTCAAATTGCTGATGCGGCTATCGATATCTATGCCATGGTCAGCGTTCTCTCTCGAGCCACGCGCTCATTAAAATTGAATTTGCCATCTGCTGAGCACGAGACAAAACTGTGCACTATTTTCTGCGATGAAGTATGCGCGCAAGGTTGTATAGATTGGAGTCGATTTGGGGTGTTTTGTTTTATAGGCGAGTGAAAGGGTCTTGACTAATTTGAAAAATGCCAAGTCTGCACAAGAACAACAGAAGAACGACGTTCTGAAGGACATAGCTAAGGAAGTAGTCGAAAAAGGACACTATGTACCCGTGCACCCCTTGGAAGTGTAACTATGTGGAAATAAAATGAATTGTCTCGTGCAACTTACATACGGGGTGTCCGGAGCCACATGTCCGCCGTGCAGAAAGGTCGTCGTTTCGAATTAGCCGTCGTTGAGCTGCTGTCGCGCTATCGATTCGTCGTCGAACACACGGGAGGGTCGAACGATCGGGGCGTCGACTTTCGCGGCTACTGGCGACCGAGCGAACGAATCAGCCTTCCCGTCATCGGCCAATGCAAAGCCTATTCGAGACGACTTCGTCCGTGCGAAGTGAGAGAAATGGAGGGAACTGCAAGACTGCACTCGGCTCCGCCGACGCTCGCTCTTCTCGTCAGTTCGAATGGGTTCGCGAACTTGCTCAGATTTGAATCCCCGAATGCGATTCCCGTATTAGGTTTTCTGTTGGTTCTACGTCATTGCTTCGATCTCTGACGTCACCGATCGCTTTGGCAACGATTTCGTTGAACGACGCCTCGGCGAATCTCGTTGAACTAAGCCTCAGCCCCAAAGCCCAAGCCTTGCTACCGTGGCTCTTCATAGGATCAGACTACAAATTCAATAATCACAGAAAAACTGTTAGTCTTCTACTAAAAAAGAAAAACGGGCAATTGATTGACATTAGAGATACTACGTTGCTATCAGATCCTCCCCTTAGACATCTCTAACAGATTACCAAGCGAAATAGGCACCCAACCACTCTTGCCCGAAGGCGAGTGCACAAATAAAACATTTCGGTCAATGTAAATCGTCTGCGCTCCAAACGTGTACACCGTTTTACCATCGTGTTTCTTACCTGGCACAGGCATAAACAGAATCCCAGCATCTTCCGCCTGAAAAGAAAGCAGTAGATTATACAGGAAAATGCATTTCCTAGTGGATTTACCTTCTTTTGAACCAAGTCAATGAATCTTAGTCCTTCTGTTGATGCCGCCTGTGGCACGCCCGCCTGAGAAAGCAAAAGCCATGGTTACAGGGTATGTGTTTTCTGTTGAAGGTAACTAAGTCAGTCAATATGCTTTCTGTTGAAGGTACTCAATACGTTTTCTCTTGAAGGTATCTAAGTCCTTTAATATGTTTTCTGTTGAAGATACTCAATCTGTTTTCTGTTTTCTGTTGAAGGTACTCAATATGTTTTCTGTTTTCTGTTGAAGGTACTCAATATGTTTTCTGTTGAAGGTACTCAATCTGTTTTCTGTTTTCTGTTGAAGGTACTGTACTCAATCTGTTTTCTGTTTTCTGTTGAAGGTACTCAATCTGTTTTCTGTTGTAGGTACAGTGTACTCAATCTGTTTTCTTTTTCTGTTGTAGGTACTCAATGTTTTCTGTTTTCTGTTGTAGGTCTCAATCTGTTTTCTGTTTTCTGTTGAACGTACTCAATATGTTTTCTGTTGAAGGTACTCATTATGTTTTCTGTTAAACGTACTCAACATGTTTTCTGTTTTCTGTTGAAGGTACTCAATATGTTTTCTGTTGAAGGTACTCATTACGTTTTCTGTTGAAGGTACTCATTATGTTTTCTGTTGAAGGTACTCATTATGTTTTCTGTTGAACGTATTCAATATGTTTTCTGCTGAACGTACTCAATATGTTTTCTGTTGAAGGTACTCAATATGTTTTCTGTTGAAGGTACTCAATGTTTTCTGTTTTCTGTTGAAGGTACTCAATATGTTTTCTGTTTTCTGTTGAAGGTACTCAATATGTTTTCTGTTGTAGGTACTCAATATGTTTTCTGTTGAAGGTATCTAAGTCCCGGGTGCAACTGTACAAAAAAACGTACTTGGAGGTAGGCGGCTCGTTTTTCAGCAGCAGCTTCAGCAGCCCGTCTGAAAAAAGAATTGATAGATAAGATCGTTGTATGTACTCAGTTGTCTTGTTACTTTCTCTCAATGCTGGTGAAATACGGAAGTGATGTGCTGGTACCAGAAGGTCGGGATTTTCCGCCGGGAGCAACAGCGCAATTCATAATGTTTAGAGCATTACCAAAATGCTCTGCGCAATAAAACACGTCTATTAATAAAATCAACTTATTTTAATTAAATACCTTTGATGACTGGGTGGTTCAGGAGATTTTGGCTTATCATTGACTTCCAACCTATATACCACTTGGTCACTTCGTCGTAGTTGGGGTCATTTGAGAGCCAGGAGCAGAGAACTTGAGTCCACTTGGGAAAAAAGTGGCGTTCGAGAAGTTGAGCAAAACGATGTTCGGATATCATTTCTTGCCACGCCATAACCCATTGAAAAGGCTCTACAGAGAATCAGTTAGTACTAGCACTACTTGGTCAATCAACTTACCTATGTCCTGCTGCTTCGGATTAATAATAAACTCGTTGAGACACAAAGCCAATTTAGGAATAATATTATTAAGCAGAAAGACGTCCATGCTTCCAGCAGAAAAAACCTAAAAATTCATCAAATTTTCGCTGACGTACTAAACCAATATTTCAACCTACATTGACCCAAGGCTTGAGAATCATCTTCGCCGAAAGATCGGAGGGATGCCAGGCGGTGAGAGCAGTGGCAAGTTTCTGTCGAATAATAGGATAGACGATTTCGAGACGTTGCCCCAATAGGGGCAACCACGGATGAATCCAAGAGTGAACAGGCACAATATCCGTCGTCGGACTCCATCGATCGACTTCCTCTTGTAGTCGTGGCAGCACGAGTTGATCGACGATGTTGGACGTGATCCAGCGCGGCAGGAGCGGAATCCATTCGTCAATAAATTCGATGAGGGAATCGCAATTGCGACACACCCATCCACTGGTGAAATATGCATTAATTAAACTTCACTATTAAATCGTCTACCTTATGGCTATTCTAATTTTTGGCATCCACACTTTCCATAGCATTTTTTCATACATATTCATTCTAATGTACACCAGAATTCATGGGGTATCTATCAGTAAGGCAGCCCTTTTTCTTACTGTCTAGCCTCCCCCCTCTCTTCTCCGAGTTCATCTACGAGGATGTCTCTCCACGTTGAAAAGACATCAATACCAAAAGTGGGCGTCAATAGCGGACTCCACTGAGATAGATACGTTTTCATCTAGACACGACCAGCCGTGAAACTTTCTACGTATCAACTATTCTATATTTTACCAGGGGAAAGGCAAACGACTCGCACAACTGCATAAGTCCATACATCTAGCAATACAGGAGACTAAGGGTGTGTGTCTCTCTATATATGGAGAGACTGACTACCTTGCACTCTTTCGGATAGTCGGATTTAAATTTTTTGAATAAATCTATGCATTCGACGAGAGTGAGACGATTCTCGCAACCCAGTTTGAGTCTGTCTTTGCAACTAAGCGAGTATAACTACTAGAATCCTTCGCTATGCAAACTTTTCACGTGCATCTTACCTTTCTACGATTTTTAATACGTCCTCCAATTTGGCTATTTCGCCGTCGTGTCTAGCAATCTCTTCTTCGACTCTTCTCTTTTCCTGTCGACAAGTAATAGCTTGGTCTTGCTCATATTGAAGTCTAGCAAGGCTAGCTGCTATCTGAAAGGAAACGAGAGAGAGCGCATTACCTTCGGCTTGTGTCCAGAATCTCCGTTTCCGCTAAATCAACCAGCAGGTTCAAATTATGAAGGAGTTCAGGTAAATACACTTTCTCGCGATCTACAAATGAATTAGCTAAAGCGACTCTACGTAAACGGCTTCTACATTTTTCAGTTTCGCTTGACTGAAGCGGTTCCGTGTGGAGTTGATCGTAGCCTGACAAAACCCTTTGCTCCGGTCCAGTCATATCAATAATCTAAATCAATGATTAAAACAGGGAGATTCCACCTCCAGACGCAGCGTATACTTTCAAGTCAGCCTGAGATCTCCCCCGTCGAGTTTTCTTAACGCCGGATTCCTAGAAAAAAAATTAAGGAAATAGATATGAGCTGATATGATAAAACGTACCAGTATATCTTCCACGGTTTTATAGACATATTTGATTTTCTTTTTCTCTCCTTTTTCCTGTAAGATAAAGAAGCGTACATACGTATATTTACCTGAAGGGTTTCTCTACTCACTTTGGGCAAAACTTTCCAATGACTCTCTTCTTCCTCTTCCTCTTCAACGTCAGCTGCTTCGCCTTTCTTTCTTCTTCCTCTTCTCTCGTTTTTGTCTCTATACTCCTACACAATATACCGATTCTATTAATTAATTAATTTTTAATGAACAAGGGATCGTCACTTCATGCTTTTGCTCGGATCCAAAGTAGGCCAAAGCCTCCCTTCCTCTTCTCTTGAACGCTTGAATTGGCTTCACAATACCCTAGCCACAAAAAATAGAATCAAAATCCACCGGCGCAAACGTTGCTCTTTTCTCACCGCTCCCTCTTTACCGAGACCCTGTCCAGGAACATAACCCATCTGCAAAAAAAAGAAAAAAAAGATTAGCAACGGAAACCAACAAATAAACTCAAAAAAGCGTACTTTTTGTAACAATTTCAGACCGAAGCCTGACGTATGTTTCTCCCAAGCACCAAACTCTCTAACGGGAAAAATAATCAATCTAAAATGACGTCACTCTGATGCACTTACCTATCGATCTGCTTCACTGGCTTTGCCGTCGGCGCGGTCGCTTTTCTCTTTTTCTTCTCCGCAACGGTCTGAAGAAATCCGGCCTTCTTGCCAGACACGAAATTCTCAGGAACTTCCCTCTTCAATTCCTTCGCCTCCTCCTCCTCTTCCTTCAATCTCTCCAAGAGAATCTTGTCTTTTCTTTCCCCGTCGCTTGAAGCGTCGCTTTCTTCGTCTTCTCCTTCGGCGCTAGCGCGTCCGACGAACTGCATGGGTCGGCTGTAGTCGGACGCGGCGCTCGACGCTCCTTTTTTGCCGTAGTACGATCGGAAACCCCTTCCGTCATCGTCGTCGTCGCGTTGGGCCCAGACGCCGTAAATCGCGTCCTCGCGCGTAAATTTGCGTCGCTTTCGATTGGGATTGAACTCGTTTTCCACATCGTAGTCGGTAATTTCGAACGCTTCCATCTCTTCGTCGGAACTCATGTTCGAATCTCTTCGTTACGGTCTACCGTAAGATGGAGTCACTTGAGGGAGGAAGCCGTGCACGTGCAAAAATCAATTACTGTCAACGAGAAGAGGAGGAGTGCCTATAACAAAGTACATGAAGTCAGCCGACTCTTTGACCTGCAAACACAAAAATTGACCCAAATAATGAACTCGCGGATTGACTTACTGTTCATCAGCCATCTTCCAACTCTCCTTTTGCTCCAAGCCTAGAACTCTGGCAATGGCTCGCTTCTGCCAATTTTGAAATTTCTCCTGATCCTGTGTCAAAGTAAAAAGTCGATTGTTCTCCGCAAAGATCCGTAGTCTCTGTTGTCTTGACTTTGGATTCCAAAGTCGTTCCAATGCGGGATGATAGTTTTCGTTTTGTTTGACGTCATCATCATACGATACAAAAATCATCACTACAACAATAGACTGGATAATATTCAATTGATTATTTGTTAATACCTCGAAGGTTGCCACGTTGTAGCACGTCAATTTCTCTTGTGAATCCAGTCGAAGGATCTTCAGGATCATCAATGATATATCGTTCAAGGACAGGAATGCAAACGACAAAGGCAACATCAGCACCACCCACCACTTGATCAAACGCTGAATTACGAAAGTCTTTCCTAGTCACAGGAATCACAGAAATGTCGTCGTCGCATTTCTCGCATTCGTCAAACAGGTCCGTTAGCAGAGTCTTCAAAATATTATTTGAGACTCTATAGTCACCCAGGATATAAACAGTTGAGGGGCATTTTTCCCGCTCCTCTTCCTCTTCCTTCTCCTTCACTTCTTCCTCGCGATGTTCTTCTATTTTGTCTTCCTTTTGGTTTGGAACTGAGCGCCGGACGGGGTGCGTAATAACAACGCTGGGATCAGCTGTAAATTCTGTTTCTTTCTTTTCTCCGTCAGGTCTTTTTGTGTACTTGACGATTGGAGGATGATTTTCGGCTGAAGAGAGGTGGCTCAACTACTCTATGAGAAGGAGAAATAGCTGCTTACGACTGATGCTTGCCTGAGGCGACCAAAGACGCGAAAACAACGATCCCATCTCCTCCTCCTCCTCTTCTTCTCAGAAACTGCGCAGTGATTAACGCGGGGGCGTAGAATACCCGACTTTAGATAATGCAGCCGAACACTGTTGCATTTCCGTAGGCGTTTGTCAGTAGAGCAGCCGGGAGATCGCGCCTCCACGTCCCGTACAAAAGCGAGGCTCGAGTCTTCCACAGGGTCGACGGCTAAAAACAACGACTCTGTCGCCGCGAGGGAATGCCTGAATCCGTCGACAAGTCGACAACGAGAATACGCAAGGCAGACAGCAGCGGAAGCGAAAGCGCGGCAAAAAGCGAGATGAAAACGACGTCAGACGAAGGAAGTCTCGCGAACGTGAACTTCCTCAAACGACTGGGCCCGCGATGGCGCAACTGGTGGATACGCGGAATCTTTTCGCTCGTCCTCCTCGGCACTTTCGCCCTGATCATCTACATGGGTCCCATAGCGATGTGGATTCTCGTTTCCCTCATCCAATTCAAGAGCTATCACGAAATCATCAAGATCGGACACTCGCAGTACAAAAAGCATCACTTGCCGCTCTTTCGCACGTTGCAGTGGTACTTTCTCGCCGTGAGCAATTACTTCATACACGTCGAAACGCTTCAGTACAATTTCGAGGGTCTCTTCGCGCCGGAAGAGACGATGACGATTCTGCTACGTCATCATCGACTCATTTCGTTCATGCTCTATATTCTCGGTTTCGTTTTCTTCGTTTTGACGCTAAAGAAGGATTACTACGCAGTTCAATTCACCCAATTCGGATGGACTCACGTCACACTTCTCATACTCGTTTCGTCGTCCTATCTCATTATACAGAATATTTTCAGTGGGATGATTTGGTTTCTTGCGCCCGTTCTCATGGTAATCTGCAACGACATTATGGCCTACGTCTTCGGCTTCTTTTTCGGACGAACATCTCTCATTAAATTATCGCCGAAAAAGACTTGGGAGGGTTTCATTGGCGCCGCCTTTTCCACGCTCATATTCGCCTTCGTTCTCGGCTATTTTCTCAGTCCCTATAAGTACATGATCTGCCCTGTTCAGTACATCGCCAAGACGAATTCCCTGTCAACTGACTGCCAAATTCCCAGTTTGTTTCTATGGACCGAATACGTTGTTCCGTCGCCGATTCGATCTCTTACCGGCGTCTCTGTCGTTCACATGTATCCCTTTCAAATTCACGCGCTCGTCTTGGGACTCTTTAGCTCCATTATCGCCCCCTTTGGAGGCTTTTTCGCCAGTGGATTCAAACGCGCTTTCAATATCAAAGATTTCGGTGATATGATACCCGGTCACGGTGGTATTATGGATCGATTCGATTGCCAATTGGTCATGGCGATTTTCGCCTACGTGTGGGTGTACAGCTTCGCTCAGATCGTCACACCGGCGCGACTTCTCAAGCAGATCTACGCTCTCGGAAATGAGCAGCAAGTGGAGATCTTTCAAGCGATGAAAGAGGCACTTACGCAACGAGAACTTCTGTGATTTTATTGTCTTCTTGCTGCTCTCTCTCTCGTCTAGTATGTTGTTCCCCTGTTTCCGTTTTTTTTGAGCCTGTGTCAGTGTGTTGTTCTTTCTGCTAAATTAAAAATTAATTATATGGTTCTTTTTTTATGACGGGTCTGGGTCTGAGTTGACGAACGTTGCAATCATTGCCTCCACTTCTGTATTGACATCCTCTCTAGTCTGCACAGAATTTCAAATACGAGTTAAACAATTGCTTTTTTACCTTAGAAGCTTCCTGCTGAATATCTTGATCATTTTTCTCAGCAGACGAACAGTCAATGTCTGACTGAAAGTGCGGATGCTTTTCCTGCAAAGGTTCTTCCGCAATATCACTACCGCTGTCGCCGTCATCCAAGGTATTGTCATCTAGCACTGACTCTTGATTCATCGGCATCTCTTCATCGTTTTTCTGCTCTGATTGAGGAGACCGAGTCTCCTCGTCAAGCTCTGGCCTTTCCACTATTAATTGAGCCAGAGGTGTAGGCGATGGCGTAGGTACTGCTGCCATTTCACTACTTTCTTCCTCTTGCACTACCTGTCGTGGTAATTTCAGTGGCGGCATTCTAGGATGAAGCAGGACTTCGCAAATAGATAGAGACTCCTGACAGGCAAGTACAACCTAAAGAGGGGGAGACTCTAATCTATCAATAACCAATAAATAGGCAGCTTGCCTCGGCTGACGGATCCTTAAGACCAACGCTAAATACTCGCACAGCGTTTTGCAGTGGAAAAGGATTAGCCAGCTGATTTCCAGACAGCAAACAAGATTTCAATAATTTATAGGCCGCGCAGCGGCAGGACGAAAGCCAGTAAGGATCAGGCGGCTGAATAAGGGAAACGGAGCGCTGTAATGGGAGAGAAGGACAATGGCTGACAACCGACGATCTTTGACATTGAACGAGCAAGGAACTCACAAAACTTCCAACGCTCTGCATCACGTAAAATGCCCAAGTATAAGTTATTAGTGAACTTTGCCTTACATTCAGTGAGCGAACGCTCATGAGTGGACCACAAGCAATAATTAGTTTTCCTAGAGCTAAAAGAATGGAAAAATGAATACATGTAGGCTATACATAATTAATTCAAAACGTACATTCTAGAGCGGTTTGGCACAGTGCGCTGTTATGCCCAAAATGCCGTTTAGTGCGTCTGCCTGCACGGAGGGAGACCATGTAGCGTTGCTTCACCACCACCTACCTCGCTTACCTGTGTTTGAAAGCGACGAAAGGATCTCTTCCCGTCTCTTTCTCTTTCTCTTCTGTAAAACCTGTAAGAAAAGGAAGGACTGCACAGGTGCACTACCTTTCTAGAAAGCGAAGAATCCTCGTTTTCAATGGAAGCAGACACCTGAAAAATAGCAGGACTAACTAGACAACCAACACAGTAAAAAAGCCTTACTTTGTCGCTTTCGTTATCAAGTTGAGGTCTGACGTCGTCTAACATTTGCTGAATGAGGCGTTCAGTCACGTTGACGTCTAAACCCGACCCGATGACGGCGAGCCATTCGAGGAGAACATCGTACGCCTTGATTCTCACGTCACTAGCGGACAGAGAACGAATGCACGTAGTCTCATGCACTAGTTCACTTCTACCTCCTCGGATATTTTCTTTCTGCTAGTCGATTTCGATTTGTCCAAGAGAAAATGCGAATAAATAAGGTATTGATGTCTTTGGCATATCGTAGAAGCGATTGATTGCAACTAATACAAGTTGAATTGCTTTGCCAGATACAATTAGCTATTTTTACCTTCGAATTAGATTGATAAGAATAGATAGGACGTTGGAGTAGAAAGAAGGCAGTACTGCGATCCAAGCTATATTCTCCACTCCAGCACTCGATTGTTGCTTCACAAGAAAACATCACAAACTAAAACGTTATCAAAGTAAAGGTACCAGGTCGACTGAAGCCTGCGGAATCATTTCTGACGATAAAAGATGCAAGATATCGTCAATAGGAACTGCAACAGTAGTTGCAGGATAATCTCCACTAGACCCAATATTGGGAAACCGCTCAAAAGCAAAGTCTTTTGACTTACCAAAGCAAATTTGCCAGAAGCTGAGTACTAAACTTAGACTGTTGAATAAGAGGACCGATTATAGCAGGCTGAGTAGATGGAATATCTTCTAAGGGCAACAAAATTCCGTCTGAATCTAAAATACGTACACTCGTTTTCTAACCTAACAATTAACATCAACTTTCTACCTCCTAAGTCTTCATCTCGTTGCGGATTTACTAAACGACATAGTCTTTTTAATGTGTTTATCGCCTTGCGACACATTTGAGTCCACAATTCTGCGCCCTGTTTCTGGCTACTACTTCCAGATGAGAGGGAAACGAGTGCCAGACAACGAGCACCCGCCTTCAAACAAAGCTCATTCAAAGAATTCTTTTACTGTACCGGTAACGAATACTTTAATAATTTCATCGTCGTTGCTAGTGGAGTGTTGCAAAAAACAAGGTTCAAGTTTAGACTAGAGAAAGAAGGACGCGTCAATAGAAAATATAGCTGAGATCTGCCTTCCTCACCCTATGCATTGTCATGGGACCCGGCAAATAGACCAAACACGACTCGAGACACTGAAAAAAGACGAGCGCATTCCTTTCTGCCTGAGAGAGACGTGGAAGTTATAAACAAGCTAAAGCATGGCTCAGGACCTTTCTGCAGCCTTCAATAAGAATCTGAAGCAAGTCCTGAAGATGCTCACTTACAAACGTTCGACATAAATCAGGCAACTAAAATCAAAAAAATAGAAATAATTATAGAACGAATTCTAGAGAACAACTTGATGGACATAGTGAAGAATTAGAGAGATTAATTTCGTAGCTGCAGCTGCATTATCCTAAGCAAAGCATAAAAGTGACGATAGGTCATCCATCGGAGTGTATTACATGACGTTGCTTCCGGTTTTGTTGCTGAAGCATTGAAATAAGTTTCTGCAGCCAAGAGAGTGCGGAATCGGCCATTTGAGTCGTCGAGCAATTTCGTGCAGTGATTTCAAGGCAAGGCAAGGCTTTAGCTAGTGATACTGAGTTGAGAAAAGCGATCCATTCCTCAGAAACCTGCGAACATTTTTGGTTCTAGTTTCCGTAAGCCCAAATTGTTTCTAACCGACGAGAAATCGCGTATTTGACGTAACAACGTGTCAATCTGCACTGAAGAACGATCACTGCGCTCGAAAAGCTCTTGAAAATAAGATTGGAAGAAGTCCATATCGTTCGAATAGCGCACGCTAAACAACACGTGTTCTTTTGGAATTTTCTAATTTTTTTTGAAAGACACAAACAGACGATTAGACTAGGGGTGCGAAATACCAGCAATATTAACAGCAACACGAATAAACATAGTGTCATCAAGTACATAAGCACGTTTACCTAAATCAGCAAGAGGAAAAAACAGGGGACACCCAGACGCGATATTCATTTCACTAACGGGACGCCTAAAACTATTCGACGTAGAATCGGGAATAAAACTATCGCTAACATCTACGCGGGGCTTATTAGCGGGCTGCTGATCGAGCAAAGTAAAAGTAACGCGCTGCTGAAATGGCCACGGAAGTAGTGCGTCATAGTCACCGCGCATGACAACGAAGAACAACGACAAGTGAGATGACTTACCAATACCGTCGCCGTTCAAATAAATGCGAGCGCACATCCTGTACCCCGTCGGCGCCGTGTAAAAAGGTGGACTGTAGATCGATAGACGTTTTCCGGCTATCGCTTCGCTTCTTCGTTTATTGAAATCCGTGATTTTCCAGCGTAATATCCCGTCGTACGAGGCGAGTTCGAGCGATACGAGGCGTACGTCGTGTTCGGCGAGAACGTCTTCTCTCACCTTCGTGCCGCGTTCGAATT
This sequence comes from Oscarella lobularis, assembly GCF_947507565.1. NCBI lineage: Eukaryota > Metazoa > Porifera > Homoscleromorpha > Homosclerophorida > Oscarellidae > Oscarella > Oscarella lobularis. Next base: position 2,217,177 of record NC_089188.1, on the reverse strand, counting down.
GGAGAATTTTGTGCTCGTTCGACATCGATTTCGTTTGATTGACCACCTGTTTTTGTTCAAGTGCGCTAAGTCGGGCCAAACACGTGGACAAATCACGCTTGAGTTTTTCGATGTCGTTGCTCTGTCGTTGGAGAAGTTCCTCCTTTGTTTGGTTGGCTTTTTTGAGATGATCGACGGTTGATTGGAGCACTTCTATCTGACGATTTTTCTCAGATATATCCTCTTCTAAGGTACTCATCTGCTCCTTAATGTTCGTTTCTGTCTCGCTGGTGGTGGGAAACGACACGAGGCCGCCGCGAGGAGCGACGGTGGGGGTCAGAGAGGACGAAGCGGTCGTTAGGGAAGGGGTTGCGAATGACGAAGGGCCTTCAATCACTTTCGTTGCGGAATGGGTCTGCAATTGCTGATAGATGAGATAGAGATGATGGTCGTTACTTTCTTTATAATGTTCCTCCATTTCGTCAGATGTTCCCTGAGCAGGGAATTGACTTGCGATTATCTGCGAGTGCCCTTTCGTACCTGATATGAACATTCGTCGTATTTGCACTGCAGATGAGCTCTTGAGCATTCCTTTGTCTGATGAAAAGCCAGCTAAGAGCAGAATTAAGGTTAACGTCCAAAAAATGCGTGTCCCATAACATCTTACGTCTTTTCTCTTCACCGTCTCACCGCATTCGTTCGGACAAGATATCATCGCTTCCAAGCATTCATTATCTTTATGTTTCTGAGACAAACTTCAGGATGGATAGTGCGTAAGAGTGAGTGCGTACCCCTAGCGCCTTTACAATAATTTCTTGCCCACACAAATCACAGGATTCTAGTCTGAATTCGCATTCATCACTGACGTGTTTGGATAAGTCGCGTTGATTCAAAACCAGACCACAGCCTTTATTAGGACAAGACTGCTTCTGAAAATCGCAGCGTTCAAGATGAGCCTGGGATAAAGTAGTTCCGCTGCAGAAATATATAGTTTATATTTTCTTACGTTGTATTGATTTAGAGGTCCTTTCCAAGGACAGCCATCTTCTTCACTCTTCGAGCAGTTTTTGCATTTAACGCGTAAAGACAAGACTTCTCGTCGGCAAAAGTTATCAGGGAAAATCTATAGTTGCAAAATGTTACTCTCTGGCTGGCTATATATATCAATTAATTGCGTAAGCCAACCTCATCATCACTAATAATTTCAGTATCTATAGGACATTTCAATCTCTGCTTATTTCTGAAAGCGCTGGTTTAGCCTGATTTTTGAAACCAAAATTGCTTACTTTAGACGGTGTTTTATACAAGAAGCGCAAAAGCGATGACCACATGCTGTTTGATAAGGCTCTCGTAGAGCCAAAGAACAGAGTGGGCATTCGTGTTTCGACTCGAGAGGTGGATCAAACTCAACGTTATATCCACCAGTGCTACCAGTAACGTGATCCATACCAATGATACCAGCAAAGTACTGAACAAACTACACGCAGCATTTTCGCTAATGTTTCAATGCGTTCAGAATGTCTGCACCTCGTCTTCTCATGTATGTGTAGAGGACTTGACGCCAGCCAGATAGATAGGGGACCCCAAAGCTGTTTCGGTCGGCTCAGCGCGCCTTAAGCGATGCGAACGTCTTATTGACGAAGCAAAGTCGGCCAAAACCAGTCGATGCAGGAAGTTCACTAGACCAGCCTCTACGGGATAACCGGAACTAGAACTTGAAACACGTACCAGTGCACTTCTCAGTCGAACTTGACTAATAGGGACTCACTCTGCGACACACAGACAGAACGCTTCCTTCGTGCTTTGTACAGTACCCGCGCGCGCAGCTCCCGCGCGCGCGAACTATGCGTCGTGTACGCGTGTGCGTGAGTGTGCGTGCGGGAGCGCGCGGGGGAGCTGCGTGCGGGGGGTAAGCCATAAGGCGCCAAAAAGTCGCGCCAAGTGCGTCAGCGCCTGCGTCAACGCGGTTAAGAGTTCATAACCAGAGATAACATTACTAAAGAGCATCTATGCTTATTGTAGCGATCTGTTCTTCTGTCCGTTCCCTGACAGTTTGATTCAAGACGGCAAAAATGTCTTTGCAACCTTGAATCGCTGTGTCTGTGATTCCTTCCAAATGATCAATGTGTGTGCGAGAGTTCATCTTGATTAGAAGTCAATATAACGATAGAGTCTCGTTTGGCTGCTACTGTATTATCCTTACATGGCATAATAAGACTTTTTCTGATCGTGGAAATATTGCAAGAGAAAAGTCAGGACCTCGTGCATTTTCTTCCAAATAGTTAATGTCTAAAACCCCATGACAAGCTTAACTTTCAATAACCTCCAAAACTTACCAACTATAGGAGTTTCGTCAATGCAGCTTGCAGTGCAGGCGCAAACAAAGTCCCTCATGGCAATACCAGCGTCAATGAGAGCCAAAGCAGCGGCGTTGATACTCGCACACAAATTGCCTTGGAACTCAGATTACATGCACTAGCTCCTCATATATTTTACACCACTAACCGCCATCTGATTGCAATACTTGAACATATATATCTATTTGGGATCGAGGTGCAAGCTCGGTCATGACAGCCCTCTCAAACACCTCTCGAATCATTCGCGATATCTCTAGAGACCGTCTAAAGACCAAGTCAACGATCCATTAATTAATTAATTAATTAAATATTTTGCCTGTCTCTTATTCGGCTCTTTCGTTCGCTCGTTGCGAACGTTGCAACGCTGTACTGAGTGTTCAAAATGGCGCGATCGTGCACTGCTTTACTCTTGTACGTCGCCTAATAGATACAAAAGGTAGGCTAATGAATCAATCGGATTTTGTATTATTTAGCTCTATTCTCCTATCTACCTCGTGAGGACCGTGGACTGTAGCCAGTGCCTTTGTGTTTCCTTGTTCGACGTACGCCGATCCGTCGGCCTTGTCGATTATTCCCATTTTGCACTCGATTTTGCGAATTTCGCAAGGACGACGTCCATCGATGCGTAAGCCTTTATCAATAGGTCAAACGTTGGGATGGGAAAAGAGCCGCGATCACCTTCAGGAGAGAGAAATTCCATGTTTTGACGCGCGCTAACGCAAGTGGATCGAATCAAAATGGCGATGCAGCGAATGAAGAACATGGCCCAGAGCAAACTTCTGGCCATGGCCGAGTCTCTGACTCCTATACTAAAAGTCGGTTTTGTGCAAAATTGCTAGACCTAACAGAAAAACTGTCGCAGGACTCGAAATTCAAAGAAACCGGAAGACTTACTCCCGACGAGGTGAGAAGACAGGGAAATACTAAACGCATTCTTCATTTCTGACTAGTTTGTCGTGGCTGGCGATCATATCGTTCACCATTGTCCTACTTGGAGCTGGCAAGAGCAAAAACGAAACTTAGCAGGCTTCCTAGTCAATTTCATTTTTCTTGAGGTCTGCTGGGGATGAGTCGAAGGCCCGATCATATCTGCCTAAGGATAAGCAATTTCTTGTAACCAAAAATGGTGCGAATATGAATTTTGTGTACTCCGAATGAGATTCTCCCTGTCTAGTTCCTTGCTACAAACGTTGCAAGCAGATGGAGTCCATGGAAGGTGTCAAGGAAACGGTGATTCACGAGGAGGATGGAGACGGCGGTTGGGTTGACACAGAACTTCAAGGTAATTCTAAATTTTCAATTAACACCTACCTATGTATATGTATAGGCGTGGGAGTTGTGCAAGACAAAGTAGCAGAGATGTCGCTAGAAGGAAAGGTAGGGCGAAATCCTGAAGGAGGACGGAATAGTCAATTGGTTATTTTTTTTGAGTGCAGTCGGATGTAGCACCTGGCAAACCTCTGCCTGTTGCTACTGAAGATGACGATGACGATGACGATGACGATGAGGCAGCTGATATGGAAGGTAAATCGTCCCCCTGACAATCTGTGAGAGCGAGACTGGCTTGTCTCTCCTAGAATACGAAGAAAAAGGGCTTGGTGAAATCGAACAGGATAGCGTAGGAACTTGCACCGTTTATAGTCGTTATATCTGATTTCTCTTTCTCGTTTTAGGCTACTCTTGAGCCTCAATCATCGGCCGCAGCTTCAGCTGCAGAACTAGCCGACGGCTTAGTGCAAACAAGAACGTACGATCTGAACATCACCTATGATAAATATTATCAGACGCCAAGGCTTTGGCTCTTTGGATATAAAGAGGTGAGTAGCAAAACCGCGGTACTGTAGCACCTAGACGTTTTTCCACAGAACGGAGAACCTCTTCATCACAAAAAAATGCTCGAAGACATAAGCCAGGTAAAAACTAGTCACACGAAGCAGTAAATGTTTTTGAATTTTGGATCTTAGGACCACGCTAATAAGACTGTCACTATGGAGGCTCATCCTCACATTCCAGGACCCCCGAGAGCGTCAATCCACCCGTGCAAGTAAACCAAAAATTACATGCATCATGCAAATTAATTAATACACGGGTGTTTTCACGTGTAGACATGCTGAAGTCATGAAAAAAATCATTGCAACGGTGGCTGAAGGCGGCGGGGAGCTCGGCGTTCACATGTAAGGGGAAAGTCTATTTTAAATAAAAGGAAGGAGACTTCTGTTTTGTCTAGGTACCTTCTCGTTTTTCTCAAGTTTGTGCAAGCTGTCATACCTACTATTGAGTACGACTACACACGACAGTTTGCTATGTGAACCTGAGTGCTGTGCTAGCGTGCATGCATATTTTATAGCTGCTTCGTGTGCGATCACTGATTGTGTCTCAGCATATGCAGGCTACGTACCCCTAGTCTTTAGGCGGGTTCTATTACGTGGTGCACTTTACCTCTTTTTTCTGACGTGAATTTCATGAGTGTATTGATAACGTCAAGCCGGACTCGGAGACGCTCTGCGCAACTGGAATTTTCAACTGCTATGCTTCATCTACTCTTCTTCCAGCCTTTCTTCTCAGTCCCTGAAAAAATAGCGCTAAACATTTGCATAATCTTATTATTCACAATAATGAGCACGACAAAATAGATACATATGCTATTGTGTGCTTGTGCCATTAAATTTCAATGCAATGCTACTCGTCTTTGCTGAAAATCGAGATGCCGTATGCACTTTCTGGCCGGCTCGCCTTTGCCATTCCGTTCTTATCGTTCCCGACACACTCACTTTTTCTGTCGGGAAAACGGCGAGCAGATACTTGCTGGACAGCTCCGAAATGGTCTTAAAAGTCGAGTCGGGCCTTGCGAGTCTTCAAAACTCATTTAGATCCGCGAGCGACAAACAAAAAACACACAAACCTCATATAAAGAATGGCCTTCCATTCCCTCCGCTTTTCTTTCTCTACCGTCGGAGTTTTAAACTTCAATCGCATGACACCGTGCCATATCACTGCAAAAGAGATAAACTATCTACACCGAGATTAGGCAAAGGCAATGTGGGCAAAGGCAATGTGGGGATGAAAAGATGAAAATTAGAGTCTCTTTTCAATATAAAGGTACCTTTCGCTCGTTTTGTCTGTAAGATTTCTTCAAGAAGAACATCAGAATCATGACAATCGGTTTCTACACTGATCTTACCATTCCGCTCTCCATTTTGTAGTTCCCCTAAAAAGATACGATAATTAGAAATTTGTACAATGATTGGTCAGTACACAACAGTTATGCAAGAAGTACTAATTTACGTAAACTCTATAGTAACGTCTTTCGTCTAATTTTTGGAACTGCCTTTTAGCTTTACGTTAATGCAATCTATTTTACATCTATCTACTACACTACGCAGAAAAAATGAGAAACAAACGGAACAGACTACGTAACAGCTTAGCCATTTTACACTTACCTAATGCTTCGTCATCCAAGTCGTCAGCTAGAAGAAAAACGACGTCAAAATTATACATCACCGACTTTCGCTGATTTTACCTCCAACGGCTATGAAGAAAACGGTTAGAAATAAATTAAAACGTGATCACATTAATTAAATGTTACCTTCCCATTGCTCGAGTCCGAAATCGTCAATACACGTAGAGGGATCTTGAAAGCAGAAAGTGAAAAAGCTGAAATAACGCTAAATTGAAAGTTTACCGATATTCAGACAAACGTCAAGAAATTTCTGCACAAATAGATTCAAATCTTGAAATTGTGTAAAAGAGTTTAGAATTTAGAATCGTGCTCAACTGAAAGTTTACCAAAATGACCGCGACGTAACACGATCTCCATTGGTTTAATCGCGGGCTCCGACTTATCGACGAGCCTGGACCCTTCTAGCTCGTCCTCTTGTTCCCGTTCTTGAAATAAAAAAATAGCGCTCATATTGATGCTGAATTGAAATTTACCGATTGTTTCTTCGGCCACAGTGAAAGATTGCTCAGGGACAGATCGATTTAAATCTTGAAATTGTGTAAAAGAGTTTAGAATTTAGAATCGTGCTCAACTGAAAGTTACCCAAATCACCGTCACGTATCTCGACGTTCCAATCGGGCTCCGACGTATCGACGAGGATGGACCCTTGCTCGTCCTCTTGTTCCCGTTCTTGAAATAAAAAAATAGCGCTCATATTGATGCTGAATTGAAATTTACCGATTGTTTCTTCGGTGACAGTGAAAGATTGCTCAGGGACAGATCGGTTTAAATCTTGAAATTGTGTAAAAGAGTTTAGAAACTTAAAAACCGTGTTCAACTGAAAGTTTACCCAAATCTGTTTCACGAATCGCAGTCTCTAATATCGCAACGGCGACAGCCGCTTGCTCGTCCGATTGTTCCCGTTCTTTTAAAATAAAACATAGAGCCCATATTATTGACAAGTGTTTTAAAATTAAATCATGCTGAATTGAAAAGTATACCAGCTTCTGGTGTCGATTGGGTGAGCCGGCGGAGTTCGCTTCGAAGGTCGTCTACTAAAGAAACACTCATATAATAAAGTTATAAATTATGCTGAATTGAAAAAGCTGGTATACCGGCTTTTCGGTCTCGCCTCCGTTCAGCGATGACCTGGTTGAGTTGGTCTGAAAGGAGGCGAACCTCGCTTCGAAGGTCGTCCGCGCTTTTCAAGTCTTGAAAAAAACTCATATAAAGTTTTAAATCATGCTGAATTGAAAAAGCTGGTGTACCGGCTTCTCGTTCGGCTTCTCGTTCGGCGTTGACACGTTTCAGTTTGTCCGAAAGACGCCGGACGTCGCCCTGATGATCGTCCGCGCTTTTCAAATCTTGATAAATCATGCTGAAGTAAAAAGCTGGTGTACCGGCTTCTCGTTCGGCGTTGACACGTTTCAGTTCGTCCGAAAGACGGCGGACCTCGCCCTCTGCGACTTTCAAATCTTGAAAAAAACGCATATAAAATTTAAATTATGCTGAATTAAAAAGCTGGTGTACCGGCTTCTCGTTCAGCGTTGACACGTTTCAGTTCGTCCGAAAGACGGCGGACGTCGCCCTTAGGATCGTTCGCGCTTTTCAAATCTTGAATCTCTTCAGCCATCCTCTCGATCTCTTCATCCTACTCCTTTAATTCTTCGATTCTAATTTCATAATTAAAATGGCATTTTAATTGTCACAATGTATATATCCCACCTTGATTTCAATTGCATTTCTTTTGAACTCGCGCCTTGTATCAATTTATCGTGTCGCGCCGACAATTTTTCCAATTCCTCTTTGATTTTCTCTTTTTCCGATAGAAGATCCAAGCTTTTCTTCCTAGCATCATACACCACCATCATGTATATCTGTTGGATCTCGGTATTGATTTTTGATTACTCTGACTTCTTCAATTCCAGTCTCAAGGCATTGTTTTCCTCTTCCAATTTTCTTAGAGCAAGCGTATCATACAATTAGCTTCAAATACACGAGTCAATCACCTTCTCATTTCCTTCTGTACTGTGGCCTGATCAACATTGAGGGAGGAGAAGAGAGAATAAATTTTTCATTAATTAAAACTTTATTAATTTATAACTTGCCTTACGTAGAATCTCAGCAAAATCGGCACTATCCATACTGCGTAACGCGTTCCACGGCGTGCCCGTCGACGACGCTTCAAACGCTTCGACGCGAAACTGTCGCAGGAAGTGTTCCGCTTGCCATTGAACGGTCGCGTGGAGAAGACGAATTTGCTCGTCGTCGAGCCTATAGCCGAGGAGCAACCGTTCCACGATTTCGCACGACGTGTCCATTCGCTTGATGTATTCGTCGGTCATGCAGTCGGGTCGAAGACAAGCGCAATTCGACAAATACGTATCGACGTGGTCGCGATTCAACAACAAGCCGGCGAACGTGATACAGAGTATCGCTTGAAGATTTTGAGCGTGGAACCAAATCTGCTTGAGTCGCGGATCGACGTCGAGCGTGGACATGATCTCTTTGATCATTTCATCGCCCGTTTTGCGGAACTTGCCGCCGATTTCGTTGCGTTGGAATTGACTGAGCGTTCCCTGGATTAGGGTGACGATGTCCTTTGTCAGATCGTCCCATAGGGCGCGCGTCGCCGACTGGTCGTCGCCGAAAATGCCGAGATGCTGAGCAGCTGAGTTGATGGCGATCATGCTGGATTGGATGTCGGTGGAGGTCGCGGAGAGGAGATGGGAGAACGAGAGGAGGGTGATGGTGAGTAGTTGAATTCGAATGTAGTAGTGGTATGCCATGTAGGCAATGAGAGCTGATCGGGGAGCTAAAATCATTGGATTAGTGGTGTTAATTACATTTAATTAATTAATTAATTATTGGGACCCCTTTCTACTTACTTGTGCTGGACACTGGCACAAGACTTGCCGGATCGCTCTTTGCCACTGTTAGACCCTCCAATGCCAATTCGCATAGCGAAATAATGGCTGCTCGATTTGAATCAAAGTCGCTCAAAACGAGCGAGTGAACCTATAGAAAGATTTGACGCGTCGATGACGTCAATGGGAAGGGGCGTAACGGTACCTGTTCGTCGAATCCGACGTGCACGAGAAGTTTTCTCGCTTCTTCGCTTTGAGAAGCCAACGCGGAGAAGTTTTTGTCGGCTTCAGAAGAGAAAGTCAACAAAAACTAGGAACTCTCTCGTACGTCGCCGCTTTACTTTTGTTCAGGCTGCGATATTGAAGAGCCCCGCCCGATTCGATCAGTCGCGAGAGGTTGACGTGCACGAACGTCAAGTAGCGCACGTACGAATTGCTTGACGTTCTCCTTTTTAGAGCCCCCTTTATGCACGATAAGTTCCTATGTGCAAGTCTAGTACGCAGTCATTTCTCTAGTACCAGTGCATCTCTTAGTAGCTCCTTCGGCGCTGAATGCGTTCGTTCTTCTTGTTCATTCATCGACCGCACGCGAATGGCGCGGACGTCATCGAAATCGGTCTCGATCGACGTTTTCGTTCGCAATCGGGCTTCGCTGGCTGCATGTTCAGGCAGAGACATCGAGCACGGAACCGAAGGAGAATATACGGGTCGAAGTATACTCCCCCGCTCCTGGACGAACGTACGACGCGTGGTCAAACAGAGGCGACGGGGAGCTCACATATATGTAAGGGAAGAATGTCTTTCAATTTAGAAGAGAAGAAGACGACGGCGCCTTTTCGTTTTTCTGCAGTTCAGCTTACCTGCTAGTGAGTATGACGACATGCAGTTTGCTACGTCAATGCTGTGCCGTACTAATCTTAAAAACATCTGTGTACCCTATAGTGATACCCCAACCACAATTTCAACTATCACAGGCTTGGAGGCGTACCTGTATCTTTTTGTCTCGGTACCTGAGTACCGAGACATAGTTTTTGGGATGTAAAAAATTACTAACGGGCGTACCGGAAAAGTGGTGGGTAGTAGGCTCTCGCGACTGGGTCCCTCAGGTGTCCGATACATTGTAGTTGTGCACCTGGGTATTTGTTAAGGTCCTTCTCTTTTCGTTTCGGAGAAATTTGGGTCTATTCGTGAAACAGGATGTGACGTCACAGAAGTTTGGAATGCTGCGGTCAGAACGGATGGTGTCATGTTTTTCGGTACACCCGTTGTGACAATGCGCTTACCTTTCGGTTTTTTCAAGGTCGTGCCGATGTGCACTTACCGTTTGCGGCGTTCAGTTTGTTGTTCCGGAGCTTGGGCAAAGTGGTGAAAACTGACATAAGAAATATGTAAGGGATATGTGCCCGTGTCTGTCGGGCTTGGTTAGGTACTGATCGCTCTTCATCATTTAATTCTATACGGGCGGGCCTGGGAGATGGTTGTGTCCGTCGCTGCAGCAGTTGAAGCGACGCTAAGGAGCTCAGCATTGTGACTCGCTGAAATGAGCGATGTGAATGAGGTGCGTGCGGTATTTTGTCTAGACGTGGTAGGGAGGCGTGACGGTATCAATTTTGAGATCGATTACCACCACCATTTCTCGTGGGAGCGTGGTGAGTAGCCTAAACACTCACCATGGTACACTGTACCAGTCAAAATAAGCGAAGCGCCTCTCTACCGTAGTCAAAATACCACGCGCCTCATTTGCCGCTCATTCAGAGTAAGCTAGTCACGCATGCTGTACTGCTTATCATAGCCTCTGCTGCTGCAGAAATGAACGCGCCGGCATCGCCCATGATAGAATTTTTGAGCAACCTGAAGTACCTAACCAACCAAGCCCTCGACAGACACAAAAATCTCTGCCATATACATTCTTTCAGTTGCCGCCACTTCGCCCATGCCCTAGAAAGAACCCAATGCTGCAAACGATAAGCGCATAAGAACTGAAAGGTATAGTTCCAAACGTCTGTGACATTTTTGAAAAGAGCGAGCCCGGCCCTAACAATCACCAAGGACACAACAACGCCATGCATGGCTTCCCCTAGCTGTCGCTCGCAACTGTTAGCCTCCGAATGCAAAAGCTAGCTGACCAAACGCAAAAGAGGGCAGTGCTAGCGACAGGTTGACACACGGAGTTTTAGTGGGGTCCCAGGACCCTGAAGGGAGTCGATCAAGGGGAACGCTTAGCTTAGGTGTGAAAGTTGGAGGGCAGGCGGCAAATCTACAACCACTGCTGGACCCGAATTTTTCCCGTGCATGTGCGCGTAATTACCATTCGGTTCTTTCCAGCGTTTATTTATTATATTACAGGAGAGAAGAGTTGGCCAGTCCCTTATAATTTTTCTGTAATTTATTACAGGAAAGAACAGTTGGCCAGTCCCTTGTAATTTTCTTACAGGAAAGAACAGTTGGCCAGTCCCTTGTAATTTCACTGTAATTTATTACACTAGAGAACAGTTGGCCAGTCCCTTGTAATTTTTCTGTAATTTATTACTGGAGAGAACAGTTGGCCAGTCCCTTGTAATTTCACTGTAAATTATTACAGGAGAGAACAGTTGGCCAGCCCCTTGTAATTTCACAGTAATTTATTACACTAGAGAACAGTTGGCCAGTCCCTTGTAATTTTCCTCTAATTTATTACAGGAGAGAACAGTTGGCCAGTCCCTTGTAATTTTTCTGTAAATTATTACAGGAAAGAACAATTGGCCAGTCCCTTGTAATTTCACTGTAATTTATTACACTAGAGAACAGTTGGCCAGTCCCTTGTAATTTTTCTGTAATTTACTACAGGAAAGAACTGTTGGCCAGTCCCTTGTAATTTCACTGTAATTTATTACAGGAAAGAACAGTTGGCCAGTCCCTTGTAATTTCACTGTAATTTATTACACTAGAGAACAGTTGGCTAGTCCCTTTTAATTTTACTGTAATTTATTACAGGAGAGGACAGTTGGCCAGTCCCTTGTAATTTCACTGTAATTTATTACAGGAGAGGACAGTTGGCCAGTCCCTTGTAATTTTCCTGTATTGTATTACAGAAAAGAACAGTTGGCCAGTTCCTTGTAATTTCACTGTAATTTATTACAGGAGAGAACATTTGGCCAGTCCCTTGTAATTTCACTGTAATTTATTACACTAGTGAACAGTTGGCCAGTCCCTTGTAATTTTCCTGTAATTTATTACAGGAGAACAGTTGGCCAGTCCTTTGTAATTTTCCTGTAATTTATTACAGGAGAGAACAGTTGGCCAGTCCCTTGTAATTTTCCTGTATTGTATTACAGAAAAGAACAGTTGGCCAGTTCCTTGTAATTTCACTGTAATTTATTACAGGAGAGAACAGTTGGCCAGTCCCTTGTAATTTCACTGTAATTTATTACACTAGTGAACAGTTGGCCAGTCCCTTGTAATTTTCCTGTAATTTATTACAGGAGAGAACAGTTGGCCAGTCCCTTGTAATTTCACTGTAATTTATTACACTAGTGAACAGTTGGCCAGTCCCTTGTAATTTTCCTGTAATTTATTACAGGAGAGAACAGTTGGCCAGTCCCTTGTAATTTTTCTGTAATTTACTACAGGAAAGAACTGTTGGCCAGTCCTTGTAATTTCACTGTAATTTATTACAGGAGAACAGTTGGCCAGTCCCTTGTAATTTTTCTGTAATTTATTACAGGAGAGAACAGTTGGCCAGTCCCTTGTAATTTTCCTGTATTGTATTACAGAAAAGAACAGTTGGCCAGTTCCTTGTAATTTCACTGTAATTTATTACAGGAGAGAACATTTGGCCAGTCCCTTGTAATTTCACTGTAATTTATTACACTAGTGAACAGTTGGCCAGTCCCTTGTAATTTTCCTGTAATTTGTTACAGGAAAGAACAGTTGGCCAGTCCCTTGTAATTTCACTGTAATTTATTACACTAGTGAACAGTTGGCCAGTCCCTTGTAATTTTCCTGTAATTTGTTACAGGAAAGAACAGTTGGCCAGTCCCTTGTAATTTCACTGTAATTTATTACAGGAGAACAGTTGGCCAGTCCTTTGTAATTTTCCTGTAATTTATTACAGGAGAGAACAGTTGGCCAGTCCCTTGTAATTTTTCTGTAATTTATTACAGGAAAGAACTGTTGGCCAGTCCCTTGTAATTTCACTGTAATTTATTACAGGAGAGAACAGTTGGCCAGTCCCTTGTAATTATTCTGTATGATTGAGGAAGAGAAGAATACTTGATCATCGATGATAATATTCATCGTCATCACCATCAAGTACCCTTCTCTTTTTTCCTTCACGTTGCACTCTGCTTTATATTTTACTGTGACACCTGCAATTTCATGCAAGACAAACCGAGACATTTTTCCAAACTACTGTAAAACTTGTTCTATTACATGCATGTTTAGGAGAGTTGGGTGCAAGCCGGAAAGCGTCAGAGGGAGAAATTGATCGAATTGAGGCGGCGATTGGCTGAAGACGACGACGACGACGATGACATAATAGCTGGGAAGGTAGGCCGGCTGGTGCAATTACAAGTGGTGCAAAAAATAGGTTTGATTTAATAATTAAAAAACATTTCATTGGACCAATAAACGCAATGTCTTGCAGAACTGGCTACGCAAATTTCTCTACTGGAAGAAAAATTGAAAGCATGCAATGAGCAGAACGAGCAAAGATTCATGGCGTTGAAAAAAGATATAGGTGAGATATAGTATTTACTATTAGTGCTAGACGATATCTATCAATTCATTTAGAGCTTGCTGATGACCAGAGAAGCCAATTGGAAGAGCAAGTGACGAAAATGAAAGATATGCTGGTGAAATTCCAAATGGAATTGGATTGTCTAAAGCAGCAGAAATAGACGAGACATGCAAGACAACAACAGAACTCCTGTGTAAGAGTTCTGGCAAAGAAGGGTATTATTTAATCAAGAATCGCGTTTGGGAGAATATTCATTATATTGGCAGTTGTGTACTGAAGAAGTATATTGGAATATAGTCTAAATCATGCAGTACCTCTTCCAAATAATCGGAAATCTGTTGACCAACCAAATCAGGGGGATCTGATCTAATAATCGAGATTTGTCTAAATATTTTGATATAGAGATAGAGAAATATCTAAAGACATGAGGAGGGTTTTCTGTTTGCCTTGTTTTCTCTACACCATCCTAATATTGGGTAGTGCTCGACGTTGATGACGAGGACGCGATGATGAGAGCGAATTTTGCCAGGGAGAGAAAAGCGGCCAAATGCTGACGAATGGGATGGGGAGGAAAATTGTCGCCTTCGATCGGGAGGTTGGGAAATTTGTCTTTGAGGCGTAAGGTCAGCTCCTCAAAGACCCGCTTGTAGCCTCAGGAGTAGCTGTTCAGATCGCGAGAGGTCAAGAAGGTGCGTTCACGAACGGGGTCCCGTTACCTACCAGGAGCAAGAGAAGGATCAATAGCATGAGGTATAGATTTATTTTTAACATCTCAATCATTTTTAATTTCTTTTGCTTAGGGAAGCACAATTGAATGCGAAGGGAAAGGAAGAAAAGTGACGCGTTGAGTTCAGGGTTGAGTTGTGCGAATAGCGGCAGCTTTATAGACCGTTTCAGAGCCGAAAAATAGATTTTTTGGCTCAACTGTGCCGATTGAGTCTGCAAATTGCAGCGGTTGACCGAGGTTGACCGCGCTTACATCCTAGAAGCTAACGTACGCTATTTGAACTTGCGTAGTCGCGAATCCTCGTGGCATCCTCGTGGGGCCATTTCGACGCCAGACCGCTCTCGAACGGCCCAAAAGCGATTCACTTAGCACAAATCTACTCAGGTTAGCAAACCAAGACCATCGAACTCTCATCGTCGCACAAAACGCGTCGAAACAGTCAAAAAACGCATCGCGAACGCTTATCCCAACGCTCTTCGCATCGTATCGCAGCCGAAACCTCTCCTAAAACCTGCATCGTCTCCGCATATCCCCCCGTTCGACGCTTCGAACGCAATCGAAGCGCATTTAGACTCCCCCTTTGCAGCACTTTTTTCCCCACTCGCGCTCCAATGGAAGTGTCGGGAGGCGGCGATCCCAATAGCCAAGGAGAAGGAGGACAAAATCCAAGCGACTCCGGCGGCGACGGCAGTCGTTTAAACGTGAGCGGCGGACTTCCGCCGTTGCGGGAAGACGAAGAGAGTGGCGGCGGCGGCGGCGAAATCGAACGAAGCGTTCCGCCGGATCAGCCGTCTCCGTACGAATCGGTGGTCGCCGCCGACGAACGGCCGTCGTCGTCGCCACCGCCGTCGATGACGGAAAATGTTGGCGAAGCGGATTTTCCGGTGCAAGTGTTGCAGAAATTAGACGATAGTTTGAATGGGACGAAGTGGATTGTGCCGGTGACGCCTCGCGGCGATTTGGAGGTCTTGCTTCTGGCTGCGATACGATTGTGCAAGAGAGGTTAGTTAGATGGAAGGGGGTGTTTTCAGTGGAGATTTTCTAAGGGAGACCCTGCCTTACTTACTCTCAGGCTTGGATTCTCAAAGCGAGCCGTGTCAGAGATTCTTTAGAGACGGTCTCTATTCGTCGTTTGTTAAAATTTTGACGGACGAGGCTGTCTACTCGTGGGAAGCCGAAATTCAGGTTTGGGATTTTTTGAGAATTTGTAACTCGTACGTATGATGATGAAGATTTTTTATAGCAATACATTCAAGAGAACAATCTTCGACTTGTTCAATTGTGCGTTCTCAAGTTGAATGACGACGTCTTGCACCTTCTCGATCTTCTTGCAATGGTCTTAAGTCCTTCGTCTGACTTCCACTTTGTCAACGAAACCAAAACGCCAGAAAATTCTGATTACGTACTAAACTAATCAACAGCAGAAGTTCTAATAGAAAACGCTTTTTCCTTAGGCTTTTACTGATGTAGTCTATGCGAAACCGGCAGAACCTGAACCCATGGTAAGCAAGGGGTCATACTCTACTAGATACGTGTCTCTAATTTTTTTCATTCTCCCCAGGGTTGGCTTGTTGATTTGGTGAACGCCTTTGGATCCTACAACGGATTTGACGTCTTGCGAAAGCGCGTACTCGAAGGCAGCAACCTGAACGTGCAGATCATGGCTGCGCTCATTCGGTATTGGAAAAGAATTTTAGACTGCCATTATTAATTTATTTCTCTCTAGACCTTTTCACGGCTGCGCTGACGTTTTGACTTTGGAATGCTTTCAAAAATACTTGATTCCGTGCGCCGATCGAATGCTGGAGGTGTTGGAGAGTCTCACCGACGACGATTTGAAAGAACGACGCTTTGTCGAGACTATTTCAAGTCAGTTCACCCCCTATTAAAAAACTACATTTTAACTTAAATATTTTTATTATGAAAGTATTTGAAAGTTATTTGTTGGGGCGATCCGGATCGAAAGGAGATGTTTGGGGAAGTTAAAATGAGGATGATATTGAGGTAAGAAGGGGGGATCCTTAATTAAATTTAAAAAAATACGCTCTCATTTATTCTATACAAAGGCTCCTTCAAATATCGTCCTTCAATGGAAAAATGATCGCTCTCCATGAAGTGAACGGAATGGCTTGGACGTTGTACAGTTCACCGTGGCACAGACGACAATACGAGGAGTACGAAACTGTCGGCGCGGAAACGCTAGTGGTGAGATATAAGAGTGAGAGAGAGAGGTCTTTGTTTCTTTCTTTCAAAGACTACTTTCGCCTTTTTTTCCGTCTCCTTCAGTTGTGGATCAAGAACAACGACGTTTTGACTATTGCCTTGCGCGACAATCCTGATTGCGTCGAGCAACTGGAAGGCATTTTGCATTTCATGCTTCAAGAGAAGGCGTTTAATCAGGCGGATTTGGATGCCATTTGGGCCGTTCAGGTTGCTACCGAAACGAGACGTTTTCTTTGCGAGTTCTACGCCTGCTCTAGGATGGAAAGGATGATGCAATCGTGGAGAACGTACACGATCTTTTGGCGAAGTTTGCGTGGAGTTTTTCTCCTGAGCAGCTTGATCATCTTTTTCATTGCGTTCAGGTACTTTGCGATCTGTTTTTCGTCGTGTTTTGGTTTATTGTCGACGTTTAGGAGAGTTGGGTGCACGCCGGAAAGCATCAGAGGGAGAAATTGATCGAATTGATTCGGCGATTGGCTGAAGTCGACAAGGATGGCGTAATGGCTGGGAAGGTAGGCCGGCTGCTGGAATTACAAGTGCTGCAAAAAATGGGTTTGATTTAATTAAAAAAACGTTTCATTGGACCAATAAACGCAATGTCTTGCAGAACTGGCTAAGCAAATTTCTCTACTGGAAGAAAAATTGAAAGCATGCAATGAGCAGAACGAGCAAAGATTCATGGCCTTGATAGGTGAGATATAGTATTTACTATTAGTGCTAGACGATATCTATCAATTCATTTTAGAGCTTGCTGATGCACAGAGAAGTCAATTGGAAGAGCAAGTGACGGAAATGAAAGATATGCTGGTGAAATTCCAAATGGAATTGGATTGTCTAAAGTAGTAATAGACGAGACATGCAAGACAACAACAGAACTCCTGTGTGTAAGAGTTCTGGCAAAGAAGGGTATTATTTAATCAAGAATCGCGTTTGGGGGAATATTCATTATATTGGCAGTTGTGTACAGAAGAAGTATATTGGAATATAGTCTAAATCATGCAGTACCTCTTCCAAATAATCGGAAATCTGTTGATCAACCAAATCAGGGGGATCTAATAATCGTGATTTGTCTAAATCGTTTCGATTTCTTCTTCATTGATTTGCGCTTCTCTGCTATCTCCGTCACTATCGGCTGCGTTCTACAGTACAGTACTCGTGTCATTATCTCTGTCCGGGACCCGTCAGTGGTTTGCTACCATAGATTGCTTCACGTGATCATGCCATTGTAGAAATATATTTGTTCAGAATAGATAGAGTAATGACGCAGTGCGGGGAAATCGCCTGGCTTATCAAAGTACTAGAAGCACTATACGCATGCTTTCTCTAGTTCTTATCATTCGTGGCGACATCCCGCGAACAGATACAAACGTACACGAAGAATAAATAAGAAAACCTATTACGCAGCACTGAATCCCTTCATATCTAGAGTCGTAATCTTCGCCCTTTCCTCTACCATGTCGAATAGCTCGTGAAGCGACGGAAGACGACCGGTCTCAAGTTTGGACCAGACCCTTTCATCTTAGCAAAAAAGACTAGGAAATTCTAGAGTAAAAATGTGACCAGTTTTACTGTTTAGCGAAACTTCGAAAGCACCGGTGGCCATCAACTGATTTTCTATCGTGTTTGTTATGAAGAAAATCATGAGACAGGCCGTCAACTAAATATTTTGGTATAAAGATAGAGAAATATCTAAAGACGTGGGGAGGGTTTTCGGTTTGCCTTGTTTTCTCTACACCATCCTAATATTGGGTAGTGCTCGATGTTGACGCCGAGTTTTTCTGTGATGCTGTCTATGACGAGGACGGCGATGATGAGCGCGAATTTTGCCAGGGAGAGAAAAGCGGCCAAATGCTGACGAATGGGATGGGGAGGAAAATTGTCGCCTTCGATCGGGAGGTTGGGAAATTTGTCTTTGAGGCGTAAGGTCAGCTCCTCAAAGACCCGCTTGTAGCCTCAGGAGTAGCTGTTCAGATCGCGAGAGGTCAAGAAGGTGCGTTTCGCGAAGGGGGTCCCGTTACCTACCAGTAGAGAACTTTTAGCGTCGGAACCGAAAAAGCGGGGTGTTGTAGAGAGTCCGGTTTGGCCTTGGCGACGCCCGACGCGGCGAAAACAAGAAGACAAACGACGATGAACATCGCTTTTCCTCCCCTCTGATATCCTACGCGCGTTAGTAAGATGTCGTCAGAACACAGAGTGGAGATCTCCGAAGCGACGCTGCGCGAATTGGTGGCTGCTGCGTCAGAAGCGGGGACGTCGATTGTGATTCGAGATCAACTGGGTCGTCCCATCAGCGTTCGATGTCGCGCAGTAAAGAGGGAAGATCCTCCTCCTCCCTCTCCACCTCGAGAACCCCAAATTATAAATGTCGAAGTTGGCGATACGACGAGTCGCAGCGCCTCCATTTCGTGGAGTCTCGACGAGGCAAAAGGGAAAGTCGTCTACGAACTTTTTGTTGGAAACGAAAAGAAAGACACCACCAAATTAAAATCCGTCTACAAGTACGCACACAGATTAGAAAAATTTCCTAGCAACGTCTTTCGTAGGGGAAACGGTTTAGCCTACAAACTTGATCAACTAACGCCTGGCAAAGAATATTTTATCAGGTGAAAATTTCATTATTGTTGTTGGACTGAAACTGATGTTTTTGTCTAGAGTGCGAGCGTATGATGAAAGTAAGGAAGATTCTCCCACCGAATCTCTTTATGGCGAATCAAAAGGTCTATTTGATCTTGCATCTGTGCTAGAGTCAATGTATCTGTCTCAGTTGTCACAGTCAAAACGCTGAGCGAAGTCCCAGACAAGCCATCTCAGCTGAGACTAGCAAGCCGAACAAAGAACAGCATCACAGTCAAATGGAATGTAAGAGATCTCCTCTCTTTTATTGAAGTGCAATTATTTTTTATCTAGGCGCCATACCATAATGGTAGCGACATTAGTGCTTATCATCTGTATTGGGATCAAGGTAGAGAAGACGAGGAGTTTGTTTTGACGTATTCCGGCTCTCAGAAGCAGCACAAGTTGATCAAACTTGCACAGGGGCACGCCTATCGGTTCAAAGTCTGCGCTGAAAACGCTCTCGGAAAAAGGCATTATAAAATTTACAAGTATTGTACACATGAATGTGAAAGTCCGTCTGTAGTGAAATGAGCGAGATTGAACGTTTTGCTACGCAAACTGGGCCTCCCGCTGCTCCATCAGAACCGCACTTGATTTCTTCGACACCTCGTTCTTTGACTATTGGATGGAATAGTACTCAATCCTCCTCGTCTGATGTGGAGTCGCTTCAGTACACTTTGGAAATGGAAGACTCGGCCACCGTAAGAGCTCAGCTCTACAGATAATTTTTTCATCTATTAATTTTATCTAGGGTTATGGATTCAGGTCGGTTTATCACGGAAGTGACGATCAGTTCACTTCTACTGATTTGACGTCATATACGGAGTACAGTTTTCGGGTATACAAGTGTCCACTGAGTCACCTTCAACTTCTTCACCTTTGCCTTAGGTGAGCGTATCAAACAGCTCAGGAACAAGCAAATTCAGTAGTGTAGCTCATATAAGAACGTCTCCTGATAAGCCAGGTTAGGAGAACTTTCAAAATATACGAACGAAATCGTCATTTATATATGTAGGACCCCCTTCGGCTCCTCAACTTGTTGGCTCTTCTCAATCCACGTCTCTAACCGTGTCCTGGGGTAGCTGATAATCTTCAAGTAGTGTTTTTTTCTGAGCCTAGTTTTAGGTCCTCCCAAGGCAGATGGAGGCTTGCCTGTGTCAAATTATTTGGTTGAAATTAGTAGACAAAAAGGTGAAATTTGACACCTTTTATTCACGCCACGTTCAATTTCTGCAGATACTGGTTTCACCGACGTTTACAACGGCTCTTTCAATCAGTGCACCATCAAAGACCTGGCTCCAGGAACTCGGTATTGGTGCAGAGTATCCGCTTCATCAGCGGGAGGAGTAGGCCCTGTAAATAGACGTCACTTCTGTGCACATAACTATAGAATTATCATCGTTTCCTGTACTCTTTTAGTTTTCCACAGCATCGTCGATTAGCACTAGACCAGTTGTGCCTGGATCACCTCAAAACTTGAGATTAAATAAGACAGCTAAAGCGGATTCTCTTCCCATTGCATGGGGTACGTAGAATAGTTTCCCCTCGAAGAGAGTTTTTGATGCTTTTTTTTTCAGAGTCGCCTGACGCCACTGGTGGTTCTCCTATTACAGACTATTTACTTCAAATGAAATCAGACAAAGGTAAGATATTCCCTTACAGACCCCTGCACTTGAGAATTTAACTCTCAAGATTTTGTCGACGTTTATTCGGGCCCCGTTTCGTCGTTTTTTGTACGCAACCTAAGCCCCGGAAAATCGTACGCCTTTCGAGTCAAAGCGAAGAACGCCGTTGGTTTTGGATCGTGGTCGAACGAGTTCGTCACCGAAACGTCAGCATCCGTTCCAGGGAAGCCTCTCCCGCCAACGTACCAGTGCAAATCTCCGCATCGGATTCATTTGGAGTGGAAGGTGCGAAGCAGTGACTAAAAACGCGTTTGATTTTCTTTTCCTTTAGGCGCCTTGTGATAATGGCAGTCCAGTGACTTCCTATCGCCTCGCTCTCATCCACGAAGTAGAAGAATGCGTTTATAGTGGTCCAGATTTGGCCTGCGACGTCAAACAACTCAAACCAGCCACCTATTATTATTTCCGCCTTCAGGTTAGCAATTTTGGAAAAATTAGTCAATGAAACACTCATCGTTTGTATAAGGCGTCCAATACAGTGGGCCAAAGTCCTTGGAGCGACCTGGTGACCATAGTAACGCCGCCAGGTCCGCCTTCAGCCGTTCAGTCGCTTCAAACGGTAAGGGCTACGATCACGTATGTTTATTCGTTTTACTGGCAATTTTCTAGCGTCACTCTACTGTCGATTCAATTGGCATTGAATGGAAAGATCCTTTGAACAACGGCTCACCTATTTTGCGTTATGACGTCGACGTCATCGGAGTCGACGTCTTTCAAACAGAGGAGAAATGCTTTTCTGTGCCCAATCTTCATCCCGAGACGACTTATAAGTATTTGAAAAATAAATTCAGGGGGTTTTCTTTTGTATCGATGTCTTAGGATTCGCATTCGAGCCATCAACGAAATTGGTGCGGGAGGCTATAGTAAAATTCTGCAAGCGACGACGGGAACAGCGCCACCATCCGCGCCACATCCTCCCGATCTGGTGAAAGCAACGTACAACAGTCTCAAAATCAAGTGGGAAAATCCTGAAAAACTTGAACACATTTTGCAGATGAAAAGCGCCGGAAACAACAAGTAGGCAAAAACGTCCCTATATCCTTTCTCCTCACCGGCGATTTTTCAGATTTCAGACGGTCCACAGCGGCTTAGTCGCATCCCATCGCGTCAATCGTCTGCAAGTCAACTCTCCTTACTCGTTTCGACTTGCTTCGGTGAACAGCGGCGGGCAGAGCGAATGGAGTGAAGCGATCACTTACCGCACGACCCAATCGCCACCTCCGGCACCGATCGGTGTGATTTCAGCATCACCTGAAACTCTTACGTCTGTAAATTTGTTTCGTAGGGCTGACGTGTGCCAATGTGACGTCAGAAACAGCTCACATCGCCTGGAAACCCAGTCCCCAAGCTGCTGACTTACCTCATTACGTCTACGAGCTCCAAATGCAGAAAATTGGATTTGGCTCGGATTTCGATCAGGTGGAGTAGCTAAAGAATGTTTTTTGTCTTTTCTATGCGTCTTCCTTTAGCTCTTTAGAGGAGATGCGACGGAGTTTTGGCTATCCACGCTTCAATCGGATACTGCGTATCGACTCAGAGTGCGAGTGTCGGTTGAAATCGACTCTTCCGTTCTGTATAGTCCCTTCTCTACCCTACTGTCTTTCCAAACGAAACCAGTGGAGAAAAAGGATTCCGTACCCGTCAAAAAACGAGCCGTTGACACAGAAAATCATTCGACGCAAGAACAAGCCCCTATCGATGATCCTATGAGCAATTTTAACAAAATAGCGATTGCAGTCATGGTGGCTGTCATAGTCATTGCTATTTTGTTAGGCTACTTGATGACGTAGACGGAAGCCCCCTCGTGAACACCCCTAGTTATGATTAATAACTACAATATTTGATTTATTAAAAAACAAGTCGAAAATCCTATCACGTGGCTGGATTCTTCTCAGCCATTTTCAAAAATCGCTCCCTCATGCCCGACCTCCAAACGACGTCACCAGGAACGACCTCCGTCATCGCAGCGACGATTTTCACGAGCTGGTCAAGATCCATCTCCTTCCGAAACGACTCTACGAACCCACAAAGACACTCGCGCATCACGGCGACGTCCAGACCGTCCAATCGCATTTGAAACGCCTGCACTTTGATCTCGCCCATACGCTGAAGCGTCTGAAACTGCCGCACGGCTTTGCAAGCCCACTCGAGCTCGTGTTCCTTCTCCGAAATGGTAGAATCAAGGATCGATCGAATAAACTCCGGTACTCTATCAGTAATTGTCTCCTTTAATTCTCGTATCTCGTCTTTCAGTTTCGCCACGGCGGCCACCTTGGGCTTCATCGCCGCGCCGATTTTAACCTCGACCGTTCTCAGAACGCCCAACGTCGCCGCCGCCGTCACTTCCGCCTCGAGTCTCTCCAAACGCTCAGCGGAATCAAGATCGTCGGAATTCCCTCCATCTCCGCCGCATGACTTATCTACTTTAGGTTTCTGCTCCCGCTGCTCCCGCTGCTCCCTCTCAGCATTATCGCGTAGAATCTCAGCAAAATCAGCGCTCACGCCACTATCCATACTCCGTAACGCGTCCCACGGCGTCCCCGTCGACGACGCTTCGAACGCTTCGACGCGAAACTGTCGCAGGAAGTGTTCCGCTTGCCATTGAACGGTCGCGTGGAGAAGACGAATTTGCTCGTCGTCGAGACTATAGCTGAGCGACTGTTTCACAATTTCGCACGACGTGTCCATTCGCGCGATGTATTCTTCAGTCATGCAGTCGGGTCGAAGGCGAGCACTAATCGACAAATATGTATTAACGGCGTCGCGATTCAACAACGAGCCGGTGAACGTGAAACCGAGTATCGCTTGGAGATTTTGCGCGTGGAACCAAATCTGCTCGAGTCGCGGATCAACGTCGAGCGTTGACATGATCTCTTTGATCATTTCATCGCCCGTTTCGCGTAACGTGCAGCCGATTTTGTAGCGCTCGTCTCGACTGCACGTTCCCTGGATTAGGGTGACAATGTCGTTCGTCAGACCGTCCCATAGGGCGCGCGTCACCGATTGGTCGGCGAGAACGCCGAGATGCTGAGCAGCTGAGTTGATGGCGATCATGCTGAGTTGGATGTCGGTGGAGGTCGCGGGGAGGAGATGGGGGATCGTGTGGAGGGTGAGTAGTTGAGTTCGAATGTAGTAGTGGTATGCCATGTAGGCAATGAGAGCTGATCGGGGAGCTAAAATCATTGGCTTATTGATACTTGGTATGTCAATTACATTTAATTAATTTATTAATTAATGGGGCCCCTTTCTACTTACTTGTGCTGGACACTGGCACAAGACTCGCCGGATCGCTCTTTGCAATTGTGAGACCCTCTAATGCCAATTCGCATAGCGATATAATGGCTGCTTGATTCGAATCAAAATTGTTCAAAACGAGCGAGTGAACCTAAGAAAGATTTGACGTTGATGACGTCAATGGGAAGGGGCGTAACGGTACCTGTTCTTCGAATCCGATGTGCACGAGAAGTTTGCTCGCTTCTTCGCTTTGGGAAGCCAATGCGGAAAAGTTTTTGTCGGCTTCAGAAGAGAAAGTCAACAAAAACTAGGAACTCTCTCGTCGCCGCTTTACTTTTGTCCAGGCTGCGATATCGAGAAGCTCCGCCCGAGTCGATGAGTCGCGAGAGGTTGAAGTGCACAAACGTCAGGTAGCGAACGTACGAATCGCTTGTCGTTCTCCTTTTGAGGGCCCCCTTTATGCACGAGACTTCCCTATGTGCAAGTCTAGTAGACAGTCATCGCCTAGTACCAGTGCATCTCTCAGGAGCTCCTTCGGCGCTGAAAAAGCCATTGCAGAAAATTGTTAGTCGACCTACCGCACGTTAGAAAAGTATCAATGTCATTCTTGCGAGCTTTTCGAAAGGAGGGCTTTCCTCCTCGTCCAGGATCTCTCAAAGTCGGAACGTTTGACCTGCTGTTTGGAAAGGGTCCCGACAATCTTCTCGCTCGGCTCTACTACCCAACGCCGGCCGAGACGGCGGAGGCGAAAGCGGCTGCGTGGTTGCCGGACCGTCGTTACACCGCTGGCTATGCGAATTACATGAAAATGAATCAGGCGATAGTCGGTCGTCTATTTTGGTTCATAGGAGGTGCATCTGATGACGTCAGATATAAGAGTTAGTTAATTAAAATCTTTAGGTTCTGAGGAAGCGATGTGTCTATGGGAGACGCCACTTCTTCCCAACGGCACTGAGACTGATGTTGGCAGTCATGACGGTAGATAGTAGATAAAGTGTTTGAAGTACTTGTGTTCTTTTTGTCAGATAAATTACCTGTCATCATCTTTTCCCACGGTTTGGCGGGAATGAGAACGTCGTACAGCGCTCTGTGCTGTACTTTGGCGTCAGAAGGATTTCTCGTTGCAGCCATAGAACACAGGTTCTACAGAAGGATGATGATATAGGACACTCTTATCCTGACTACTATAGAGACATGACTGCCTGTGCAACGTTTTTCAAAACTGAGTGCGGTGAGTTTCAGTGGCTTGAATATCAACACTTGAAGCCCGGAGAGAAGGAGTGGCCATTGAGGAATCGTCAGGTTTTCCGGGGGGTGCATCTTGCTCTTTGGTGGGTAGACAGTGTCTTGTCTGCTCTAGCTGCCCCAAAGGGCTGCAGAAACGTCGCGACTGCTAGATTTACTTGAAAAAATCAATGCAGGAGAAGCAATTCAGAACGAGTTAAATTGTTCTTTTGATTTGAAACAACTGAAAGTATAGAATCAGTGACATTTAAATTGGTAGTCAGTCTGACTCTCTTAGAATCGATTGGATTTAGACAAAGTGGCTATGGCAGGTCACTCTTTTGGTGGAACTACGTCAATTCGGTCTCTACTCGATGAGCGTTTTAAGTCAGAAAAAAAATGAATTTATAGTGCGTTTTTTCACTCGTTATCCTGATACAGATGTGCTGTGGTGTATGACGCCTGGATGTTTCCTTTTGACCGTGACGATCCAATGGAGATGAAGCAGCCTATTCTCTTTTTGAATTCTGAAACCTTTCACTGGCCTGAGAACATTCGAAAAATAAAGAGTGTAATAGAAAAAGATCCAGGTACGCCTCCCAAGCCCATGATTGCTTAATTGAAATTGTTATCATAGCTCATCGAAAAATGTTCACTATACGGTACACAGATGTTTTTAAGATTAATACGTGTGTGCTTGCAGGTCTAATGTAGGGGTACTGGACATCAATTTTGCACTGATTTTGGCTTCGTTTTCCGCACGTTCTTGGCTCGTCGACTCAAGTTCATCGGGGAGTTGAGTCATGCGAAGGCTTTGGAACTGAACCACTGCTTTACCAGTGCCTTTCTGCAGACCTACTTAGAATGTAAGAACTTTTTCTGTCCAGTTCACTCCGAAGTCAAGGAAAGAGAATTATTGTGTTTAGGCAAGCAAGATGCCTTTGATAGTCTACTAGAAGGGGAGGTTGCAAAAAACAAAAGTGTTATGATTGGATCGCCCGTCAAAGAGACGGACTAATCAATTTTTCAAGAACACTACATGTATTTATTCATTTTTCTACAGCACGCTACACCCTTGCACCACCTTTGCGAAAATGTCCGACAAACCCGACAATTCAGCCGCTACTGCAGACTTCGTGGCAGAATTAAAGGCTTCCGTGGCTCCTGCAGCAGCTCCCAATCCAAGCGAATCGAAAAAGACATTCATCGATCCTCAAGACGGGACCGTTTTCGAGTGGGATGACGAAAAGAAAGCGTGGTTTCCTAAGGTCGCCAGATCTGTATTGTTCAGCATCACTAAACGCATTTCTTTACAGGTAGACGAAGAATTCATCGCCGGCTATCAGGCAAACTACGGATTTACGCCCGAAGCCCAAGAATGGAGCAAGCGAGCCGCCGAAGCGGCAGCTTTGCCTCCTGAAAAGCCGCAGAAAAAGAAGAAAGCCGAAGTTTGCATTTATTACTGCTTGCCTCGCGAGATTTATGACGTCATATATGTAGAAAAGTGGAATACCTAAGACGAAACCGGAAGAACCCGCTGGTTTGCCGATGAAATTTGTTTCCTGAAAATTCACTCGCATTTTAGCTGGATGGTTTGACGTTGACGAGTCAAAAAATAGAAACGTCTACGTGTCAGGTACAACTTCTTATATAGAAATGAGGTATGGTCTATGTTTGACTCATTAGGACTGCATGAGGACACGACATTGGAAGAATTTACCGAACTCATGTCCAAATGTGGGATAATAATGGAGGATCCGGATACGAGTGAGTCAATCGAGACTCTGAGGCAATCCACAATAGATAGAAATGATCTGTAGACAAGCCTAAAATTAAATTGTATCAAGACGAGGAAGGACATCTGAAAGGAGATGGCCTTTGTGGCTACTTAAAGGTTATATAACATAGCGTCTAAGAAATGGAATTGATTATTTTGTTTTAGAAAGAATCCGTTGACCTGGCTATTAAATTATTGGACGAGAGTTTGTTTAAGGGGAAGAAACTCTCCATTGAAAGGGTCTCTTTCCTATTGTAGAGGAAACGCGCTAGATGAATTTCTAATATATTTCAGGCAAAGTTTGCTCAGAAGGGAGACTACAACACGGCGCTTCGAAAAAAGAAGAAGAAAGTAAAGAAACGAAAAGCGAATACACAAGAAAAGTAGACGTCAAATTTTTTATTTATATTCTGACTAATTTATCCCTAGGCTCCTCGGATGGCAAGAGTCAACTCAGAAACGAGCTAAAAACGAGAGAATTGTTATATTTAAAAATATGTTTGAACCCAAAGAATTCGAAGTTAGTTTTCATAAAGGTGAACTAATGATACGACGTCATATTTTCTCGTCCAGGAGAACCCCGTTGCCATAACCGACATAAAAGACGATATCATGGAAGAATGCAAAAAATTCGGTCACGTCAAGAAAGTCTTGATATTCGACGTAAGGAAGCTGTGGTAACTAGGAAGTGTATGCTAATTATTTCCTGTAGCGCCACCCAGATGGCGTGGCTTCCGTGGCTTTCAGGGAACAAGAAATGGCAGACGAATGCGTCAGCGTATGTTTAGTCCCATCGACTAGCGAGTCTTTTTTCTCGATTTTCAGGCTATGAATGGGAGATTTTTTGGAGGAAAAAGTATCGTGGTCGAGTTGTGGGATGGCACGACCGACTATCAAGTCGAAGAGACGAGCAAAGAAAGGGAGGAGCGCCTGAAGAACTGGGAAACGTTTCTTGAAAAAAGCTAAGCGTAGAAAAGAAATACAATTCCTGTACAACATTTACTTTACTGAACGTACATACGTACACGTGCTTTTCTATATCGGATGTCACGACGTAGGAGAGGCTAGATAGTCGTTCACGTGAGCCCCAGATTTGATTTGTCTCGAGGCGTGCAACATGAACTTCGGGCACGTCCTCTTGGTGGCGTTCTTCTACCTTTCTTGCGTTAGAGGTGACGAATACAGTCAGCGGACGTCGTTGTGTTCACAGTATGATACCCAGCGCCACGGAGGGCGTTTTTTTGCTTCCAGCGATGACGACCTTTCTTCGTAGGTTCACTTATGGATGTTCGTACACCACTTACTACTCACAAAGGCAGACGCACAGTAGGGAATCGTGTCGGAAATTCATTTTCACCTGGGGTTGCAAGTAAATGGCGCGACCGTTAGTCGTTTTATATAAGCCTTCCCCCCTTTTTAGCACCGTTTATTGGTCGTCATACGTACAAAGATCGAGCATGCAGTGCAGAGCATGCAACGGTAAACCAGCGATCTGTTGTTACATTGGAATGCTTTTTAAGGAACTCCGTTTAGTTGACTGCCAAGTGAATAACTGGGGAAATTGGGGCGCATGCGATGGAAGTTGCCACGACACTACTATCCGATGGAGATATCGTACTGTGTCGCGAAACAAATATGGAAATGGGAATAGTTGCCCGAGCACCTCAGAGGATCAACGTTGCTACATAGACAGCAAAGCTTGCAAAATTGGGGGTGTATGCTACGCTGATTTAGAGAAGCAGTCGTCAACGGGAACGGGAAACGGCGGGTGCCAGGTAACTCTGATCCCTTCTACGGATGTCTCTAGATGGCTTCTCATTATGCTTACCGGTATAGGTGTGCAACAAACTCGTTTCCCGCAGTGCGTGGACGGCCGTTTCGGGTGGACCGTGCGACGACACGCAAGCGTGCACAAAAGACGACCAGTGTAAAGACGGCGTATGCAGCGGAACCGCCTTTACGTGTAAAAGCTGTGAAACCTGCAACGGAGCCGGATGCACTCTAAACTCAGGCTACTGCTTGATAAACAGCCAGTGCTACATCAAAGACACTAAGAATCCTGAGAGCCAGTACTCGCAGTGTCAGGTACCACTTAATTTATTCCAATTCAATACCAAAACATATCTTTGCCTTCAAGGCTTGTAAGCCGGATCAGTCTACAATCCAGTGGACGCCTTTGACCGGGGACTCCTGCAACGATAACGACTTGTGCACGCACACCGATAAATGTACGTCGGCCGGTCTATGCGTCGGTACGCAGATACCCGGTCAATGTTCTCTGGCGTGCCAAGAATGCGATGGGTCGAGCACTTGCAAAATAATAAAGGGCTGCTTGACGTCTTCCAGTACGTGCGGGTGTCTCGTCGGCGGCACGTGCTACGACAACAACGCGGTGAATCCTGGTAACCAGTGCCAGTATTGCAATTTCGGCGCAAGCGGCTCGTCGTGGACGGATTACGCGAAGGGTACGAACTGCGACGACGGGCAACCGTGCACGCGAAATGATCACTGCGATGCGGCAAGCTGCGTCAGCGAGGACTTCACTGCCGAGTGCGCCGTTCACACTGTTATCACGAATCCGTGCGTCAGTGGGACGTATTGCGACGGGTCGAATTGCCTTCCCATATATCATCCCATTAGTCATCAATGCTACGCCAATGTCGATGAGTGTGACTATCCTGATCTGAATTGCGAAGGCGATAAAGCGGCGTGTCGACACTGCACGGGCGGATCTTGCGTCGCGGTCGATCCTACGAACACTCCCAAGCCAACGACCGGTGTTGATTTATCGACTGCTCTAATTTCCGTCTATAAATCCGGTACTCAAACTCTCCTTTCATTGAAGCTGGCTCCTGACGGCGTCAACTATTTGATGATAACAGACAATAAAGCGATCAAAATCAAATTTCAAAACTTCAAAGTACCGTGCGATAAGGTTACTATAGATTGGCGACTGGTTACAGAAGTAGGAGAAACGAACGTGTTTCCGCAACAGACAGTTACGACAACGAGTGCCGGCACGGTTGACGTTACAGTAACCAATCAATTTACACTGACGAACGGGGCCAAATATAAGATCAAAGTGACGGCAAAAAATGTCAGAAACACAGCATCGACGCTCGACTCGTCTTTGATACTTGTTGACATCACTAATCCGGTGATTGGAGTGATCTACGACGGAGATCGACCGCAGCCCAATCAGCTGGCAGACATAACGTATCAAATGAGCAATACTAGGATTTCGGTACACTGGGACCCCAATACTGTTTACGACAGTGAGAGCGGACTGGAAACGACAAATACGTATCAGATAGCAGTGGGTACAAGTGCTTTGAGTACGAACACGAAAGGCTACGTGACAGTACAAGCGGATTCTGGTGAAATCAATCTATCGTTGCAGCACAATACGATTTATTATGTCACGTTGCGCGTTTACAATCGGGCTGGATTAGTTTCGACGAGGTCTTCAAATGGCGTCAAAGTCGATACGACGAACCCGGTGACAGGGACGGTGATCATTGTGAAAAGTACGTCTGATCGTACCCAGCTCGATTACGTGAATTCGCCCACTCGTCAACTCGTGGCAACACTCAAGGGCTGCAATGATCCCGAGAGTGGGATAATCGAAATTAGATGGACAGTGTGCGCAGAAAACGTCAATAATCCCTTGGACACGGCTTGCAATACCGCCGGTTATCAAGTTTATTCGTCGTGTTCAGATCCATCTGATTGCGTGATAGACATAACTCTTCCTCAAGATGATCGCATTTTGTCCAACGGTAACTTCCAGTCCGGATTCTCGTACGATTTGCGGCTCATCATAAAGAATGGCGCTCTTCGAACGAGTTCAGTCACTTCAAATAAATTTATTACCGATTACAGCCCACCTGATCCTGGCACAGTGTTGGACAGTCTTTCTTCGGATATTGACTATCAGCACGTCAATACATCGGTTGGCGTCAATTGGAGCGGCTTCAAGGACGACCAAAGCGATCTCGACTATTGTCAATTAGCTGTTTATGAAGAGTACAATACGGCAGACGAAAGGGTCGTGTCTTCTTTTAGCAGCGTACCTTTCAGCGGCAGCAAGACTGTTACGAATCTCGTTGGGGTTCTGATCACAGGAAAAACTTACAAGCCAGTTGTTCGGTGTTATAACAAAGCAGGACTTTTCACAGACGTCGCGTCCGACGGCGTTTTCATCGACGCTTTTCCTCCAGTACCGACGGAAATCCTTGACATTCGCTTTGAAGACAATCTGGCCGACGAGAGTATAGACCGAGACTACCAGGTTCTCCTAACCGGCATCAAGACAAAATGGGCAGTGTTTCCATCGGTGAGCGGGCTCCAGTCGTGCGGTTGGTCTCTCAAAACCGCCTTGACGGAAGTCGTATCCGAAATGCCGACCAACTCGTCAATAAGCACGACGTTTTCTCATTCAGTGAATCTCGTTCTCTATACGACCTACTACGCATCGATTCGATGCACTAGTCGTGCGGGTCTATCCTCAACTGGAACTTCAGACGGAATTGCCCCAGACAATACTCATCCCTTAGCTGGAGTCGTTTTCGACTTGTGTCCCGATCCGTGCGGCCTTACGACTGATATCGACTATTCGCCGGACAACGAAATGCTTCGATTTCGCTGGGAGGGCTTCTCTGATCCTCACAGCGGCATCAACTTCTACGAGTGGAACTACGATATAGACTGTAAAGGGTTCTATTTGCTGGACAATTTCAAGAACGTCGGCGTTTCCTACGAAGTGCTGGAACCACTGTCGCTCGATCATAACACCTATTACTGCGTGACCGTTCGAGCTGTCAACGGAGCGGGACTGAAGGTTGCGAGCGTTTCCGATGGCCTCCTGATCGATACGACACCAGCGAAGGCCGTCGTTGTCAAGGACGGCGACATTCCGTCCGCCGACATAGACTACCAGTCGTCTGATAGCGTGATTTCGTTCACGTGGCCTCTGATTCAAGACTCAGAGTCCTACATCGATATTTTGGAAGTCGGTCTTGGATCGACGCCTGGGGATCACAATACGATCGCTCTGACGGTGGTAGCCAACGCGACGACGTCTCACACGTTTGGAGGATTGAGTCTCATGCAGAATCAAGCCTACTATGCAAAAGTCTGCGCGACAAACGCTGCTCGACTTCAAACGTGCGTTCACTCTGACGGGGTTCTGATCGACATCACTCCTCCCGCGAAAGGGGTTATTATCCACGGTGCCATGCAGCCAGGAAACGTTTTCCAAACCGACAATGAAAACATCAAAGCTCACTGGTACGGATTCAAAGACTTGGAGAGTACCGTGGACTATTTTGAGTGGGCAATTGGAACGATGGCCAACGGTACGGATATCATGAATTTCGCCAAAGTGGGGTCAAACGTGACGTTCAGCGCCAACTTTAGTCTCAGCAATGGACAGAAGTATTTCGTCTCCGTCATTTGCTACAATAGAGCTGGCTTACAAATCGCCGGCGCATCCAATGGGGTAACGGTAGACGTGACCGAACCCGTGGCACCACCTCCGGAAAGCGTCGTAGTCGAAATTGCCGTTGGAAAGGCTCTCAACGCGTCGTGGCCCAGTTTCACCGACGCGGAAAGCTCGATATGGTACTGCAAGTGGGCAATTGGCACAGAGAAATGCGGCACGCAGGTACAGCCGTACACGATGCTATCAAACAACACGCGGATGCGAGCTTCGTACAAAGTCGACTACGTGCCTGGTTTACGATACTACGTTTCGGTCGTGGCAAGAAATCGGGCCGGTCTCTCATCGAAGGTCTGCTCCGAGGGCGTTTTGTATGACGACAGTCCACCCGTAGTGGGTGTTGTTCGCGACGGCGATGGAGCGAACGATATCGACTATCAAACGTCGACGTCGAGCCTCTCGGCTAATTGGGACATATTCACTGACGATCATAGTGGAATAGAGGCGTGCTACGTCGGAATAGGAACGAGTAAGTCCACTGACGATTTCTACCCGTTCACGTTGATCTCTGTTGGAGCTACGAAACACGTGTTTTCGTCGATTACGATGATTCCTGGAACGAAGTACTTTGTTCTCGTTCGATGCCGCAATGGAGTTAGACTCGAATCAACAAATTCGTCCAACGGCATTACCATTGATACGACTCCTCCTGACGTTGGAGTAGTCGAGACCCTTCCCTATCAGTCGTCTCTCGACGTCGTGGAAGCGTGGTGGAGCAAATTCAGCGACTCGGAGAGTCCAATAGACAGCTACTCGTGGTCTATCGACGGTCAATCTCCAATGAGTCAAGACGTTCAACCCTTCGTTGACGTGAAACTCAATGAAGCGGCTAGTGCAAGCAACTTGACGCTTAAAGCTTTCAAAATTTATTACGTCACTGTGAAAGCGTTCAACAAAGCCGGTCTGTCATCCGTGAAATCGTCGACTGGACTCTTGATAGACATTTCACCTCCTATCCGCGGATACGTACTCGACGGAATGGGTCCGGACGATATAGACTGGCACTACACAGACACAGGCATTGGAGCTCAGTGGTACAATTTTACTGACTCTGAAAGCGACGTTCATTTCTACAGATGGTCAGTGGGTAGCAATGAAGAAGGGTGTCAGATACAGCTCGCGACTAATGTAACGCAGAATACGTCAGCGTACTGTTGGAGCTGTTTTTTCATTCCGGGAGTCGAGTATTTCGTCACTGTCGAGGCATCGAATGGCGTCGGACTCAAAACCACTGCTTCGTCAGACGGGTTCATAGTCGACTTGACAGATCCAAAACCGGGCACGATATCTGGTCTCACGTGGATTTCGAATAACCTGCTACAGGTGAACTGGACTGGAGCATGTGACCACGATAGCGGACCTCCACGATGTTGGCTCATCATCGTGGCTCCTGGACAATGGACTATACAGATAGAACTTCACGATTTAGATGAACAGACGATATACGTCAATACGAGCGGCTATTCTTACTCGAGGCTCGTGAGCGTCTACGTCAATTGTACAGACAGAGCTTCTTTGACGTCGACGTCGCCGTCGGTGAGCATAGACGGGACTCCGCCTACGAGCGGATCGGTCGACCTTCTGGATTATGACGATAGTTCGTTTACTGTAAAGTGGGGAGGATTTCAAGACCCAGAATCTATTGTCAGTTCGGTCGAGCTACAAATTAGCGCCAATTCGTCAACCGAGACTGTCGTACTCTCTCCCTACAGGGGCCCGTTCTATGAACACCTGGGTAACGGCGAGTCTCTTTACGGGACGAAACAAACGATCGCGGCAAGAGCGTTCAGCAGTGCAGGTCTCGTTTCTAGCTCGGTCGAAGAAACGTTTGATTTGGCTCCACCGACAGACGCTCTCGATCCATCTGAGTGCTGCGACATAACGATGGAGTACACCGATTCCGTGATTGACGTGTCGTGGGACTGGAGAGGCGGACTTAATGACGAATCGTCTGATCTTGGCTACAGATATTGCTACAGCATCGGCACCGTTCCCGGTGGCACTCAGATACTCAACTACACGAACGTTGGCACTGCGAGAAAAGCCGTTTGCACGAATTGTCTTCTACTTCAAGGAGCAAGCTACTACGTCAGCCTTCACGTTTCATTGGACAACTTCGACACGTACAGCGATCACCAGTCGAGTAGTTTTCTCATCGATCTGACACCGCCTGTGGCTGGAGAGGTTTTGGATGGGCTGAATGTTGATAAAGACTATTACAAAATCAACGAAATATTCAGTGCGACGTGGAAAGGTTTTACAGACCCCGACAGCCCCATAGAAACGTGCGACATAAGCATCGTAGACTCCTCGTCAAACGTCATTGGAAGTGGAGGCTCTGGTTCTGGCTCTGGTTCTGGAAGTGGGGAAATATGGAGCAAACCTTCAAACGGCACGGGGACAATCACTCGCGACGTATCGACATGGATGCACGGTCATTTCTACTATACGAAAGTGTCGTGCCAAAGCGAGCTTAATTTGATGACGGAAAAGTTATCTGATGGATTCGTAGTTGACGAGACGCCTCCCTCTGGTGGTTCGGTTAGTTTTTCGATCGACAGCGTCTGGGGTGAGCTGGTGAACGTTTCAGGATCGTGGTCAGACTTCAACGACGACGAAAGCGGCGTTGCCTCGTACGAGTGGATTATTTTGGAGACGGGAGAGAGCCCCAGTGAGACGATGAACGCCGTGGGCACGGCAACATCGTTCTCCGCTTCGGTGAATCTGACCGCTACTGTGAAATACGAACTCGTCGTCAACGCAACGAATCGTGCGGGCTTGTACTCACTTCGAAGATCCCCGGGAGTCGTACACGACACAACGGCTCCGAATGGATCGTACGTGTACGACGGAGCCGGCGCAACTGACATCGACTATCAATTCTCCACGACGGGACTGTCTTCGTCTTGGGGGAAAATGACTGACGACGAGACCGACATCGTCGACTGCATATGGTTTGTTGGAACCGAACCGGGCACCTCGGAATTACTGTCTCCGCAGTCGATGGGCTCGCAGACGAAGGGGACTTGTCAGCACTGCGTCCTAACGCCGGGAATGAAGTACTATTCGTCGGTTCTGTGCTACAATTCAGTCGGACTTCAAACGGTCGTTTCTTCCGACGGTATCCTCATCGATCCGACGAAGCCCGTCGCCGGTCGAGTTTACGACGGAAAAGGCAAGCAAGATAAAACATTTCAAATGGAGTCGTCGTTCAGCGATTGCAGTTGGGACGAATTCAGCGACGCTGAGAGCGGCATAGTCGAGTATAGGCCTTGTTTGGGAACAGCCAGCACTTTGTGCAATACTCACGCAAAAGGGAAGACTACTTCTACCGAGTGGCATTTTTCGGGATTGTCACTGGTTCACAAGGGAAAATATTACTGCTCGGTGACTGGAGTTAATGCAGCGGGATTATCGTGCACGGCAGTTTCTGATGGCTTCACTGTCGATTTGACGAAACCGAAGGCAGGCACGGTTATTGATGGAACGAGTGACGATGTGGACTGTCAGCACTCAGATGATGCCGTCGTGGCGACGTGGTTCGATTTCTATGACAGCGAGTCAGGAATTGTCGACTATCAATGGAGCATAGGTACGTCGATTGGCGGTACCGACATCCAAGGATTTGTGTCCGTTGGACTTCATCTGACAGCGTCCTATTCCAATCCCAATGCAGCGTTGCCAGTTGGGAAAATGATTTTTGCTACGGTTCATGCATATAACGAAGCTGGTAAGTACAGTTCGGGTTCCTCTGACGGAGTTCTGGTGTTCGACCCTCAAGCTGATCTACCTGCAAGTTGTGTTTCTCTCTTTGACCTCTAGCTGTAGCGCTGGCTGTCACGGCACGCTGTGTACTTATATGCTACTACTTTAGTTCAATATTGATTAGGCAATACACGTACTGTACACGTAGGATTGTTTGCGTATACATAACGCACGTGCTGCACGAGTCTCGTGACCATTTTCTCTCGTGACCATTTTCCACAACAAAGAAGATGGCTGCTCGTAGTTTTATGCGACTCTGGAGTCGATTCGGCGCCAGATCGGGTGCGAAAACTTTATCCATTGTTTGAAATGACGTGTCGAATCGTAGGAACTCGTTGGTTCGGCGCCGCGGCACCAGCGGCGGGGACAGCCACTCGTTTCGGCTCGAAGCTGCTCTTAGGCGCAGTCGGCGCGTCGGCTTTCGCTTACGCTGCGCACAAGTACGCCACGGAAGATGGCGTGATTTCGACGGCGTACGCCGCGGGGAAACCCGAAGCACAGAACTCAGTAGGAAAAAGGGGCGTGACGTATCTCTAATCACGTCCGCTCGTCTGTAGGTCTTCTCCCAAGGCAAGCAACACGCCGTGTACGTGTGGATTCATTTGAAGCCCGGCGCGGATGTGAAAAAGTGCGCTCATGTGGCGGCGAATATCCAGCGAATCGTCGACCACGTCGTTCCGCCCAAAGAGTCTGACGATGACGAGGAGATCTGGGCCGGAGTCGGATTCGGTCCCAATTTTTATCACAGAGTGCGAAATGAGAAGTTTAGCGATAAATCACAAATTTTGATGTTTTTTACATGCTGCAGGCTTACGGACGTTCAGCTCCGGAAGATTATGGCTACATTGAACGCAAGGGAACCAATGGAGACATGCCTGCTACTGGTAAGCTCAAATTTATAAATTTTTATTGATTTTGTCATTGATTAAGGTGGCGACATATTTCTCCACGCTAAATCGAACAGCGTCGGCAATCTGTTCCATTTGACAAAGAAATTCATGAACGCATTCCCGGAAGACAGCGTGGATAAGTTCGACGACGTCTACAGCTTCACCTATCGATTCGGAAGAGATCTGACGGGCTTCATCGACGGAACAGAGAATCCAGCCGCAGAGGACGACAGACAGGCGGTCGCAGTGGACGATCACGGCGGCAGCTACGTCATCACGCAGCGTTGGATTCACCAGTTCGACGTCATCAAGAAAGCTTCAGGTATGAGCTAATCTTACATATATATGTCTATATAGGGACCCCTTTCTAGTTGACAGGCAGGAGGCCTGGATTGGTCGAAATAAGTCAGACAGCACCGAGCTGAGAAACAAGCTGAAAAGTTCCCACGTGGCGCGCATAGTCGGCGGAACGGAATTCGCACGTCCAAAACCATTCCAAATTGTCCGACAGTCGATGCCCTTTGGTAGTCTGTCAGGCGACGCTGGCCTTTTCTTCATTGGCTATGCGGCCTCGCCGAAGAATTTCAACTACATGTTGGATCGCATGGTCGGAGCCGACGTCGACGGAATCGCCGATGGCGTCATGATGATGACCAAGTGCGTGAGTGGAACCTACTGGTATTTTCCGTCAAAGAACGACTTGAAGAAATTGGCCTGAAAACTCGGGAAACTGAAAAACAAGCAATTCTCTTTTTTTTTGTCGTTTTTTCGTTTGTTTTTCTCTGCTCATCTTTTTTAGCATATCTGTGAGTTACAGGCGTGGCGCTGTGATTTCGGACATGCGCGCGCGCGTCACGTTGACTGGTTTTCCGTGTTGGTTGCCTTGCTGCGGCCTCTCGTGGAAATAGGCGGTCGCTTTCGAGTCGGAACGACCGGAGAAAGTGTACGACGCTCGAATTGAGACCCAAGACACGTCCGAAATGCCCGAAATCACCGAAAAGGTAACGCGTGTCTTTGAGCGGGGTCCTTTTCGGGAATCGATCGCCGATTCGCTATGGTTTTGGAACGAAAAACGACGTTCGCGTTCGAACGAACGTCGCGCGATCGCGGCGATCGTTCAGCGATTTCATGAGTGCGAGAATTGCGTTTTTTCCCTGGGCGTACCGTCACCCTTTTCACATTGGCCGAAGGTGCCGTTTCCTTTGTAGCAGAGTGCATCTTCGAATCCAACACGATTGTGTTGTGTTGGAAATCGAAAGTGTTCTATTCATTTTCACAGAGATAGCTATTAATGTAGAACATCAGAGGGTCAAATAACTTTATTTTTCTCTTTTTTTGCAGACGAGCCAATCAGGCCCAAGACACACTTCCCAAGCAAGTAATCGGCAAAGAGGCGGAAGTAGCGGCGGTGGCGGCGGCGGTTTCTATAACTACGGCGGCGGAAGTTACCGAACTGGCGGCTCAAATAGCTATCGTCCGACTCGATACTATTCTCCTCACAATTCACGCGGCAGAGGTGCATCCGGTCGAGGCGGTCCGCCAAGACCCGGAAAACCGCCGGAATCCAAAGAAACATTGAGCGAGCAGCAGGAGCAGAGGGACACGGTGCCGGGAGCGGAGCAGGAGAAGAGATTGACTCCGGCGACGGCTTCCCCGGCGGCGGCGGCGCCGGCGGCTTCGAATCCTCCCTTATTGGCTGCTAAATTTTCTGGTTTGGGAGAGCCGGTGAGGCAGAGTCGTCCACCGCAGCAGGATTCGGGTGCCTCGTCTCAAGGCCAAGAGGAGTCTAGTAAAAGAACGGAGATGGCTAATGTGCCATCTGCTCCGGGAATGCCTCTCCCTGCCACCTGGCAACAGCAGCAAATGATGGCGTCGTTGCAATGGGCCGCCTATCAGCAACAGCAACAGCAGATGGCTCAATTGCAACAATTATATATGCGTCAATTGCAGGTTCAACAGCAGCAGCAGCATCAACAGCATCTTCAACAGCAGCATCCTGTCCAATCGAGTGACGTCAACGGTGCTGAGCAAGAAGACGAAGTGAAGAGTGAATCGGACGGCGGAGGCTCCCAGTTTGTGGTGGCGAATCACGCTCAACCGCCGCCTTTGCACAGTCGAGATGAAGACGAAGAAACGGGGCTAGCACAACAGTTGGAGGATCTAATAAAGGACCGCGGCGCACACGGAGATGAGAACCCGCAAAAAGTCTAGTCAGAAATGTGGAAATTCAGTTATTCGACATATTTTTTTCTAGGACTTTTCCGCACAGCCGATGTATAGGGATCAAGGAGCTCACGCTGCTACGCATTTCAATCCCAGTGAGCGCGCCGGAGGCGACCAGTCGTCATTCTTGCCGAGATCAGATGCTCAGACGTAGATAGAGGATTTTCTCCGCTTTCTTTTTCTTCTACTGTCTTTGTTCTAGTTCGAGCCAGTTGGAGTATCGGAGTTTTTCGAGCAATCATCCTTCGCATTCGTATCATCAATATCAGCAGCATTATCCTTGGATGACAGAAGCACTGGATTCCCACGAGCACGCCGAATTGCCCGCGTTTAGCCCAATCGGAACGGATTCAGAGCACGAAGAGGATGAAATCTCGCCATCAGAACCAAGACGACCCAAAACGAGGTAAGACATCTGAAAAAAAATGTCACAAAGACGTCTACATTCTCGCATTCAAGGTCTCAGCAGAGGCAGGTAGCATTGGAAGTAGGCGGCAGAATGTTCTACGTACGTAGCACGCGAGTATCTTAGAGGAAAAAAGACCCGTTTTCTTTTAGGTGTTCCCTTCAACTTTTCAAGCGTATCCGGATAGCCGACTCAATCGGGTTCTAAACGGTGCGAAACCAGTCAAGCTGAACGACGTAAGCGAATAAAATTAGGCGTCTATTCAGCTAGAACTTTGATGCTTTTAGCGCCACGCTATTCCTTTTGATCGAGACGGCTTTCTTTTTGACTGCCTACTCTCGTTCTGTCGAACGGGCCGACTGACAATACCGCCTGGAGTCAGGTAGAGACATTAGGAAAGGAAAGATTTATAGGTAAGCTCCAGTCTTGCCTTTTAGCGTTGCAGCTGTGCTAGATGAAGCTCAATACTTCGGTCTTTTGAGCTACATGAAGAATCCAAGTAAGGCTAGCACGCACCCGAGCACACTCGCCAACTCAACCGTTCTATATCTATCATCTAGACAGGCCCAGGCCTGATAGATTTAGACTTCAATTTAGAAGGGAAAGACGTCGTCGTCTTGTATGATTTCTCCGTGTAGAGCTCTTGCTTGGCTAGCGTTTTGAGGCATTGTTTTTTAGTGTACGAGAACGCCTGACGCTTATGGCAGTGCCAATACAACGTGCGTCTTTGTACTGCATGACGACGATAAGCTTATACTGAAGGAGGTCGTGACTCTATCTGGTAACCAATTTGTTCTCCTCGTTGACGTTTTCAAGGAAATTGGTAATAGTGTAACAGCGATCTTTTTATAGCTGGTGTACCTTTCTCTTCCTTAGACGGGACTGAAGTCAATCCCAATTGCTTAGTCTATGATTCGATGTCACCTCCCCGCCACAGTCGAGTGTTCTCCGCCGGATATATGTACCGTTTTAAGCTTAGGAGCGTGCCTGGTTTGTTTCTAGGGTTATGTATATCTTAGTGAGCTAATTTCGTCTTTTAGAAAATTCGCAACAGTCTGTGACAGCTGAATGCGTGTTCGAAGAGGAGTTTACGTTTAGCGATAACAGCCAAATAATTCCCGGCATTGAAAGGAAGGCTTAGGGCGGATTGTATGTGTGTGCGTGCGTATGTAGGTATCTCCAACATTTGTGTTTTGTTTTTCGCCGTTATTGATTGAAATATAGTATTGCATACCTAAGTCTATCCTGCCTCGGCTCCTGCCTCTGCTCGAGAGAAGTTTCCGGGCGTTCTGACATCCGGGCCAGAGTCGTGACTCGTGAAACATTTCCGATCGCATTCTCGGCATTCTGTATGGCATTCGCGAGACCTCCATTGACGAAAAGCTGCAAGAACCCGGACCCTCCCGCCCTCCCGCCGGACATTCAACTTGGCGACGTCGTCTACGACCGCTTGAGCTCAAAGAGAGGAATACTGCGGTATTTTGGAAGAACGAAATTCGCCAAGGGGATTTGGGCCGGCATAGAGTTGGAATTGGAGGAGGGGAAGAATGACGGCTCTGTCCATGGCAACAGGTGCGATGGCGCTATTGGTTCATTTTTTATCAATTTTTTTGCAATTTTGTGTTTAGGTATTTCAAGTGCAAACGAAATTTCGGGATTTTTATTGAAGTGTATCGCGTGGTAAAATCT
This sequence comes from Oscarella lobularis, assembly GCF_947507565.1. Classification (NCBI taxonomy): domain Eukaryota; kingdom Metazoa; phylum Porifera; class Homoscleromorpha; order Homosclerophorida; family Oscarellidae; genus Oscarella; species Oscarella lobularis. The sequence continues at coordinate 2,175,859 of NC_089188.1, read as the reverse complement.
ATTACGTTGAAGGTCAGAAGACTGTATAATTGTCTGTAGTAATCGCCTAGTCCTCGTGCCCGGACTCTCTCTCGCCCACGTGTTAGGATAGAACATCCGGGCTGGAGAGTCTGGGCACGAGACGAAGTCACGAGACTAAGAAGACTGTATTAATTTCTAGGAGAAGGAGAAAGACGACGAAGGCGAAAAACGTGGGATCTTGGTCAGACACCGATAAATACTGTGTGACTACATATAATTGCTTTTTAGTTGAAGGAGAAGGATGAAGAGACGGAGAAGATGGAGATGGAGGGGATGAAGAAAGACGTAAGACACTCATAAATACTACTTTTGTCATATAATCGCTTTTCAGTTGAAGGAGAAGGATGAAGAGATGGGGAGGATGGAGATGGAGGGGATGAAGAAAGACGTAAGACACTCATAAATACTACGTTTGTCAAATAATCGCTTTTTAGTTGAAGGAGAAGGATGAAAAGATGGAGAGGATGAACGAAGAGATGGAGGGGATGGACGAAGAGATGGAGGGGATGAAGAAAGACGTAAGACACTTATAAATACTACTTTTGTCATATAATCACTTTTTAGTTGAAGGAGAAGGATGAAAAGATGGAGAGGATGAACGAAGAGATGGAGGGGATGAACGAAGAGATGGAGGGGATGAAGAAAGACGTAAGACACTCATAAATACTACGTTTGTCAAATAATCGCTTTTTAGTTGAAGGTGAAGGAGAGAGAGCTAGGGATGAAGGAAAACGAGATCAAAGGGCTAGAGAATGACGTAAGATGCCCATAAATACTACTTTTGTCAAATAATCGCTTTTTAGTTAAAGGAGAAGAATGAAGATATGGAGAGGATGGCTGAAGAGATGGAGAGGATGAAGAAAGACGTAAGACGCTCATAAATACTACGTTTGTCAAATTTGTAGATTCGTAGATTTGTAGTTTTGTAGATTGTAGATTTGTAGATTCGTAGATTTGTAGATTTGTAGATAGTAGATTCGTAGATTGTAGATTTGTAGATTCGTAGATTTGTAGATTTGTAGATAGTAGATTCGTAGATCGTAGATTCGTAGATCGTAGATTCGTAGATCGTAGATTTGTAGTAGATTTGTAGATTTGTAGATTTGTAGATTTGTAGATTTGTAGATTTGTAGATTCGTAGATTTGTAGCTTCGATTTGTAGATTATAGATCGTAGATTTGTAGATCGTAGATTCGTAGATTTGTAGATTATAGATTGTAGATTTTTAGATTTGTAGATTGTAGATCGTAAATTCGTAGATTGTAGATTTGTAGATTGTAGATTCGTAGATCGTAGATTTGTAGTAGATTTGTAGCTTCGATTTGTAGATTTGTAGATTTGTAGATTTGTAGATTTGTAGATCGTAGATTCGTAGATTTGTAGATTATAGATTGTAGATTTTTAGATTTTTAGATTGTAGATCGTAAATTCGTAGATTGTAGATTTGTAGATTGTAGATTCGTAGATCGTAGATTTGTAGTAGATTTGTAGCTTCGATTTGTAGATTTGTAGATTTGTAGATTCGTAGATTTGTAGATTCGTAGCTTCGATTTTGTAGATTTGTAGCTTCGATTTGTAGATTGTAGATTTGTAGATCGTAGATTTGTAGATCGTAGATTCGTAGATTTGTAGATTATAGATTGTAGATCGTAGATTTGTAGATTGTAGATCGTAGATTGTAGATTTGTAGATTTGTAGATTTGTAGATCGTTAGATTTGTAGATTGTAGATCGTAGATTCGTAGATCGTAGATTTTTAGATTTGTAGATTGTAGATTCGTAGATCGTAGATCGTAGATTTGTAGATCGTAGATTTGTAGATTGTAGATTTGTAGATCGTTAGATTCGTAGATTGTAGATTCGTAGATCGTAGATTCGTAGATCGTAGATTTGTAGATTGTAGATTTGTAGATCGTTAGATTTGTAGATTGTAAATATAGATCGTAGATTTGTACATTTGTAGATCGTAGATTCGTAGATCGTAGATTCGTAGATCTCAAGACATTTCTAAAGATTGTCCCCAGACATTTCTAAAGATTGTCCCCAGACAATTCTAAAAATTGTCCCAAGACAAGTCTAAAATTGTCTCAGGACAATTTTAAAAATTGTTCCAAGACAATCCTTTAAAATTGTCTTGGGACAATTTTTAAAATTGTCCTGAGACAATTTAAAAAATTTAAAAATCGTCAAAACAGTTTTAAAAATGGTCCAAGACAATTTTAAAAATCGTTTTAAGAAATTTTTTAAATTGCCTAGGACCATTTTAAAATTGTCTTTGACGATTTTTAAAATTGTCTCGGACTTTTTTTAAAATTGCGTATTTTATCTATCCTTCCATACCTTCTTCCCACACTAAAAATATTCTCGGCAGAACCCTGTAAAACTCCTGCTCTAAAAACCCACAACATACCGTCTTGCATTTGTAACAGTTAAATGAAATGCAAAGGCGTGATCAATCTGTATGATTGAGGAAGAGAAGAATACTTGATCATCGATGATAATATTCATCATCATCACCATTAAGCGCCCTTCTCTTTTTTCCTTCACGTTGCACTCTGCTTTATATTTTACTGTTACACCTGCAATTTCATGCAAGACACACCGAGACATTTTTCCAAACTAAAACTTGTTCTAAGTTACAGACGCTTTAGCCAGTCTAATTAATTGTAGAACGCGTCGTTGTACCAATTGTACGTAACTGAAGAGACATTTTCATATTTTTCTAGGCAGACTCTTGAGCAATCGAAACGACAGTAAGATTATTTAAAAAGTGATTATCATGGTAACATTCTAATGTTTCGTTAAAGACATCACTCAGCTCAGGCGAGCGAAGGGTAAATAATTATATATTTGACCGGTCGAAGATTGCATTCCCAATTTCTTCCTCGTAATAATAATGGCTAATGTCTATTTTGTAGTCATTTTTCATAACGTCAAAAGAATTTCCTTTCGGAAGAAATCGAAACTTCAAAAAATGAAAGAATGGCATACCATTCTTTGGACAAAGTTTGTTATTCAAGTGTGTTCTATAAAATCTATAAATGCTTTTTTTTTCTGTAGGATTCACTTTCCCACTTTGAACCAAACGGAAGTTTGTCACCGTGTGGCAAAGAAGATGGTGGGAGCAAAGCCAAGAACGATCGTGCAGGAATGGCAGCGCCGCGTCGTGAGCGAAATTGCCGGCAGTAAATTTTCTGTGAAAACTAGAGTTATCGCTCAGCTTTTCATTACCGCCAACGAAAAGTAAATTATTTTTTGGAGTTCTTCTGTCTCGAGACAACCTGAATCAAAAAAGCACTAATGAGCGTAAATTTTGTACAGTAGATCGTAGATTTGTATATAGATCGTAGATTTGTGACTCGCCAAATAATTCCCGTCATTGAAAGAAAATGCTCCAAAATCTTTGAGATGAACGAAAGTAGAGAGATAGGTCGATAATTCGAGGGATCACTTCTGTCTCCAGATTTAAAAACAGGAGTCACTTTCGCACATTTCCAATCAGAAGGGACAATTCCACTAGAGAGAGAGGCATTGAAGATGGAAGCAAGTGAGGCAGAAATTTCTGCAGCACCCGCCTTAAGGAACCTCGCTTCTATACCATCAGGACCACACGCTTTTCTCGAATCAAGATGACGAAGCTGATGAAAAACATCCAACTCTGATACAAGAAGGAAATTGGCGCATAAGGCAGATGGGAAGAACTAAAGTCACAAGTAGCATCAGAAGAAGTGTTGACATTTGAAATTACAGTAGAGCCAACAATCAAACAAAACTGCTGATTCAACGCTTCAGCCGAGAGACACGGAGAGGATCTTATTCGACCACGACCAGTTAGATCATTAATAACTTTCCAAAAGCGGTAGGGCTGTGAGCGAAGAGAATCAAGTTTCTTTTGGAAATATTCAGACTTCGCGGCTCGAAGAAGATATATCACCTTGTTACGACAACGACGATACTCAGATTGATAAAAAAGTCGCTCTTCAACAGACCGCCGCTTAGAGGTTGACGCACGACGTAAAAAGCAACGCTTTCGAATCAGGACCAAGATGTCTCGAAAGGCGATTTACGGCGCGAATAAAGCGTTTTTTCTTTCATAAACGGAAAAAATGCTTAGAAACCCCTGTTTCCAATTGATCTGTGCTATTTTCCGTGTTATAAATGCGCTGAGAAACCGAAACGACAGTTTTGATTGTCACGCTCTGACGTCACAATCAAAAGTATCCACTCATGTACAGTATGTGGGTGGGTATGTACGCATGTACGGGTAACAGGAAATATGACTCGTACACACTCTCGTACACATGCATACTATAGGTCCTCAAATGCAGAGCACATTATCAAATACAGTACGTCAGAAAAGCGCCTAATTAGGAAAACATTGCAATCATGCAAGTATTTACAGTATGTACGTAGGACTAAGCTGTAGTAGCTAACGGCTGTAATGACCACGTGAATATGTGACAACATAAAAAATTATGACGTCACACTATGTTATGCACTCGCGTACGGTAAGCGGTGGGAGGCTCTGCATGATGGAAACACGGTGAACACCGGGCCATCATTCTCTAGTTATTGATTGAAATATAGCATTACGGTCAAGTAATTTTCACGCCCCCTCCCGGGATCCCGTACCATGGACTTCGCCGCGGAAGAGATGCGAAAGCATGGGTGGAAACGAGGTATTCGAAGCTGCCGAAGCGTCTCCAAATCCTTAGAATGTTTCTAGGTATTGGTCTTGGCAAGAAAGAGGACGGAATCGTCGATCCTATTCGAGCATCGTTGAAGAGAGATCGAAGAGGAGTGAGTACGGCTTTCGAGCGAGTTCTTTTGACCGTAATATGAACAGATCGGAAGTAGCCTTGCTTCTGAATTGACGAACGACTGGTGGACGGATGCGTTCAACAGTTCAGCGAAGCAAATCGCCCTCCACACCGACACAGACGTTCGTAATCTTAGACAGTATCTGCTCCATCATCTAATCAATTCTTTAGGGAGAAGTTTGTGTCAAATTCGATGGTGTCAAGAATAAAGTGGCTCCCAAAGCAGATAGTAGTGTCAAGAAAAAGATTTTCGTCAAAGCTGGTGATGATCATGAAGAAGACGAAGAAAAAAGCGCACCTACGGCGTAAATTTCAACTCACACTCGCGATTTATTAGCTAGGAATCCTTGTCTATAGAAAAGACGTGCTAGGACTGTGTGGCGGAAGAACAGGACACAGGTAAAGTGACCTTCTGCACGCCTGACTCAGGGATTAGTATTTTTAATCAAGCAGAGCTGCAAGACATGGAATCAGGTTAGCAGGAAAACTGCAGCGTTTAAAAAAGCAAGAAGAACACTTAGAAAAGCACGCGACTACGTAGAGAGAGACGTTTGATTGAGAATTTTATTTACAATAGCAATACGTACGATCGTTTCCACGCGGAGGAGGGCGATTTACAAGTAACATGCATTTCTCTTCCTTTTTTCAGGCAAATACGACTACTAGGCGTCTTTTTCTTTCGACTTTTCGTCGCCTTTCATGATCGTTTCCACGCCAACGGCGATTACGAACGCGCCGAAGCCTATCCCGAGTCCAGGAAACATCCTTCTTATGTTCGAAGCGCGGTTAATGCCGGGCGCTCGTCTCCACGCGTCGAGACGCTCCCAGGGATCTTTCGTGGGCACGAATCGGCCACCGGGCGACGACGACATCTTGGATCGGTTAGCGCACGCCGTAGACACGATGTCGCTTTTGCCAAGTCTTTTGGGCCCTCCACCGACACTCAATACGTTTCAAAACAGTCTCTCGATGTACAGGAATCATTTGGTTAGTCTCTGCGTTGATTGAAGAAAGTTTTCGAAGTCTCGTCTCTGTTTTTCAGCAGCCCTCTGCTATTCCAGGACCCTACGCGAAATATTTGCAGGATTCGGCAGGAAATAGTCGAGGCAGATGGAAAAATCATAATCAGAGATGGGAAAATCGAAGGGGCCCGTCTCGTGGGTTCCGCGGTCGGGGCCGGGGCAGAGGCCGAGGTCAGGGAAGCGTTCTCAGTCGAGATCTCGATATGTGGAAGCCTGCGATTCCTCGACTTGTCACGCCGAAAGAAATCGAACAATGGAGATTGGACAGAAAGAGGCAAGTTGATTTAATTAATTAATTTAATTCAAATATCATTGTTCTTCAGAAATTTCCCAAGGTCGAGTGTATCTAAAGTAAAAGGCGGACTAGAAGCTCTGGGCGAGTATGAAAGCGATTCGGATTGCAATGAGGATACTGCTCAACATTCTGTTGTGGAGAAAGTTCAGCCACCTGCGCCTGTAAAAGAGGTGTCCTCGAGATCGAATCGAAAGCGATTTATCACCAAGCAGCCAACTCTACTTCAGAAGGTATGTTCCAATTTTTTTAGTTGACTAACTGACACTCTTTCTGCTAGCTTCTTGATAACGAAATTCGGCGACAAAGAAACATACTATTGCAGTGCATAAAATATATTGTAGAAAAAAAGATGATTCTTGAAGATTAATTAACTAACGTACAGTAGAATCTATACGATGACGCATACACGCCTATTCTCTGCGTGCGCACACACGTGTTCCATTACGCAAGGTGCCCCTGCCCGACCCTCACGCCGCAGTATATAAACGCGACCGCGCAGCCCTTCGCACATCGGGACAATCGCTGGTCGATATCGGGCTTTTTCCCATCGAAAGCGAGTCGTCCACCGGTCAAAAACACGCACGATGACAACGCACGACTCCACGGCGCCCGTGCGCAAAGTAAAACGCGTCCAATTCGGAATCCTCGGCCCCGAGGAAATCGTAAGCGAAACACCTCCCACTAAAAAACGACGCGCGCGCGACGATTTCGTGTCGCAACGCAGAAAGCGCTCTCAGTAACAACCGAAGGCATTCGCTATCCGTACACAATGGAAGCAGGAAAGCCGAAACTAGGCGGTCTGAACGATCCGCGCCAGGGCGTCATCGAACGGGCGTCCCGATGCCAGACGTGCGCCGGCAACATGTCCGAATGCCCGGGTCACATCGGACACATCGACTTGGCGAAGCCCGTCTTTCACGTCGAATTTCTCACGCGAATTCTGAAGGTGCTTCGATGCGTCTGTTTTTTCTGCTCGCGACTTCGAGTCGATCCGGTAAGGGGGAGGGAAAAGGCGAGAAAAAATAATCGACCGTACGGTGTTGCTTACTTTAGGACGGGCCTCAGGTGAAGGGAGTCTTCGAAAAAAATCGTACGAGCGGCATGAAACGACGACGAGCCATCTATGATTTGTGCAAATCGAAGATGGTGTGCGGCTGGACGGATGGCGGCGACGACGAGGGAGGAAAAAAGGCAATATTAATTAATTAATGATTGATTAATTAATTAATTAATATATTTTTGTTTTAGCCGTACGTTGGCTGCGGTCGTCATCAGCCGAAACTGCGCAAACGAGGTCTCGAACTGACAGCCGAATGGCAGACAGTTCCTGATGAGAGCCAGGAGAAGAAAATGACTTTGAGTGCCGAACGAGTCATTGAAATATTCAAGGCGATATCAGACGACGAGTGCCAAGTGATGGGCATGAATCCGAGGTTCTCGCGACCCGAATGGATGATCATCAGTGTCCTGTTGGTGCCGCCTCTCTGCGTTCGTCCGGCCGTCATCATGGACGGAAGACACAAGAATCAAGTAAAAAAATAATCATTTATTTATTTATTAGAATTATTTTGATTTTGTCTCTCTTCCCAGGATGATTTGACGCACAAACTTGCGGATGTGGTCAAAGCGAATAACAATTTGAGACGAGATGAGGAGAACGGTGCCGCTCCTCATTTGCTACTCGAAGACGTCAAGATTCTTCAATATCACGTGGCAACCTTCATGGACAATGAAATTCCTGGAATGCCAAAAGTAAATAATTGAATAAACGTATGTTCTTTCTAGCACGTGTTCTCTCTCTCTCTCTTTTAGGCTGTGCAAAAGTCGGGACGTCCTTTGAAGTCGGTCAAACAACGCTTGAAGGGAAAGGAGGGTCGTATTCGAGGCAATCTCATGGGAAAACGCGTCGATTTTTCCGCTCGCGCCGTCATCACACCCGACGTGAATATCCGTATCGACGAAGTAGGCGTGCCGCGTTCAATTGCTCAGAATCTCACCTATCCAGACATCGTCTCTTCACTCAACATCAACATGTGAAACAGGCTTAAGAATTAGATGTATTAGGATAGAGACGTTGTGTTGCTTTCAGGCTGCAATCGATGGTGAATCGCGGACCGAATCAGTATCCCGGGGCTAGATACGTCATGCGAGACAACCAGAGAATCGATCTGCGTTATCATCCCATGCCAAGTGACATCCACTTGACATTCGGCGACAAGGTAAAAGAGGAGGAGTTTATCCATGCATATATACTTAGTTATTGGGATGAACGCATGGCTTGTATATTGGATCCAGCAATGGTAGAACCCTCCAATAGGTGGCAGTATATAGCACTAAAGATGCTGTCTGAATATACTATCTTTTATAGAATAGGCTCTCTCGTTTATTTCCCGTATCGATTAATTAATTTACCTATAGGTTGAACGTCATTTATTGAACGGGGACTTGGTCCTGTTCAATCGGCAACCGACTCTTCATCGCATGTCCATGATGGGCCATCGTATCCGCGTTTTACCCTACTCAACGTTTCGTCTCAACCTCTGGTATGTATAACCCCCAGGATAGTACTCAATTCATCACGTCTCTTCTCAGTGCGACGACTCCCTATAATGCGGATTTTGATGGAGACGAGATGAACATGCACGTGCCTCAGAGTCTCGAAACGCGTGCTGAAATACAGGAATTGCTCATGGTCCCGCGTCAGCTCATCACGCCGCAGTCCAACAAGCCCGTCATGGGCATTGTGCAGGACACGCTGACGGGCGTGAGAAAATTCTCGAAACGAAACGTCTTCATGGAAAAAGTCCGCAGCCTTGCATCAATTTTTTTCCTCGGTTTAAATTTTTTTTCTAGGAGGATGTGATGAATTTGTTGATGTGGGTGCCGTCTTGGAATGCGAAGATGCCCAAGCCGGCGATACTCAAGCCGAAGCCTCTGTGGACGGGAAAACAGATTTTCAGTCTCATTATTCCGAAACGCGTCAATTATATTCAATTTCACAGCGATCACGACGACAGCGAAGATTCCGGGCCTTACACTCACATAACCCCTGGTGATACAAGGGTAAAAGGATAAATAACCGAATAAGCGTTTATTTCTAATTGTTTTTTCGTTTTAGGTTTTGATTGAAAATGGGAAATTCTTGACGGGGATTTTGTGTAAGAAATCGTTGGGGACGTCGGCCGGAAGTCTGGTGCACATGATTGCACGTGAAATGGGCCACGAAGTGGCGCGCGCTTTCTATGACAACGTCCAAGGCGTCGTCAACAATTGGCTTCTTCTAGAGGGACACTCCATCGGGATTGGCGACTGCATTGCCGATTCGGACACGTACGGCGATATACAGCGAACGATTCGCAAAGCAAAGGTGAGAGAAGAGAGGTTGATTGGATAAAGGGGCAGTGTGCTTTGATTGCTACGTGTAGCGCGAAGTGATTGACGTGATTGAGAAAGCGCACAACGACGAACTGACTCCGACGCCGGGAAACTCTCTGAGACAAACATTCGAAAACCAGGTAATGAAAAGAGGGGTTGTCATAATTCGTCATAATATTGCTTCGCTAGGTCAATCGTATTCTAAACGATGCGCGAGACAAAACAGGTGGCAGTGCACAGAAGTCACTTTCCTGGTACAATAACTTCAAGGCCATGGTCGTCGCTGGTTCAAAAGGATCCAAAATCAATATCTCTCAGGTAATCAATCCCACAAAGACATTCGCATTTTTAAATATTTTTCTCCTCCCCTCCCCCCAAGGTAATTGCCTGCGTGGGTCAGCAAAACGTCGAGGGAAAACGAATTCCGTTTGGATTTCGCCATCGCACTCTACCCCACTTCATCAAAGATGACTACGGTCCAGAAAGTCGCGGTTTTGTAGAAAATTCCTACTTGGCCGGTCTGACGCCAACCGAGTTTTTCTTCCACGCCATGGGCGGTCGAGAGGGTCTCATCGACACGGCGGTCAAGACGAGCGAAACGGGTTATATACAGCGTCGCTTGATCAAGGCCATGGAATCTCTCATGGTTCAGTACGACGGGACGGTGAGAAACGCTCAGCAGCAAGTCGTGCAGTTTTTATACGGGGAAGACGGCATGGATGGAGCGACGGTCGAGTTCCAGTCGTTGCCGACGATCAGCGCATCGAACGACGCTTTTGAACGACGATTCCGGTTCAATTATAGCGATGAGAGGTCAGTAGTGTCCAAGTTCTTGTAGTCCTACTTATGTAGTTGCAAGCTAAAAAGGTTGTGTTATAAGTAGTCTCACTTCTCCTAGTTCTATTCCTAGTAGTTCCACGAGAGCGGGATTTTCTATTAGAATGGGCTCTGTTTAGAATGATGCGACGACACTTGGACGACGATATCGTTCACACGATTATCACCGATCCCGAAGTACAGCAGAAGATCGACAGGGAATGGGAGCAGTTGCAAGACGACAGAGAAACGATTCGGCGCATATTTCCTCGACTCGAAGGCAGGGTAAGAAAAAAAGAGAGAGAGAAAAAAAGTAGAGACAACGTCGCGGAAATGTCGTCGCGTCGTAGACCGTTCTGCCCGTGAATCTGGAACGTCTCATTCGCGACGCTCAGAAAACTTTCCGCATTGACGTGCGAAAGACGACCGATTTGCCGCCGCACAAAGTCATTGACGGTAAGTTCCAAACTCAGCGTCGGCGACAATTTTTTTGTAATTAATCCTTCAGATCTTGACAATCTGAAACGAAGGCTTATTATCGTCGACGGGGTCGACTTTATCAGCAAGGAAGCGCAGCAAAACGCGACGCTTCTCTTCTCCGTTTTGCTCCACTCGACGCTGAGTTCTCGCAAAGTCATCGTCGAACACAAACTGACGTCCGAATCGTTTGATTGGCTGCTTGGCGAAATCGAAGACAAATTCAAACAGTCCGTGGTAAGTTAATAAGATAGAGAGAGTGGCGCTGTGATAGAGAGGCACATGAAATCTCAGACTGGAGTTCTCTCGTATCCTCCAGTTCACATAAAATGTGCTAGATAAAATTCTCGTGCGACGCGCGCTGCGCTTTTTTATAGTCAGCTGCGTTACTTTATTGAAGAAAACACGCGCGATTTTCTCCTCAGGCTCATCCCGGTGAAATGGTCGGCGCTTTGGCCGCTCAGAGCATCGGGCAGCCGTGCACGCAAATGACGCTGAATACGTTTCACTACGCCGGCGTATCGGCGAAGAACGTGACGCTCGGCGTGCCTCGACTCAAGGAATTGATCAACGTGTCAAAGAAACCCAAGACGCCGTCGCTGACCGTCTTCCTTTTGGGACAGGCGGCGAAAGACGCCGAAAAATGCAAGGTAAGAAGAAAACGAATAAAACAAATGTCTATTAGAATTATAATGATTTTTTTCTCAGGGTGTCCTGTGTAAGTTAGAATACGCGACGTTGAGAAAAGTGACGTCGAACACGGCGATCTACTACGATCCCAATCCTATGGACACGGTCATTGACGAGGATCAGGAGTGGGTGAACATTTACTACGAGATGCCCGACGTGGACGTTCAGCGTCTATCGCCGTGGCTACTGCGCATCGAATTGGATCGCAAACGCATGACCGACAAGCAGCTGACGATGGACCAAGTGGCGGAGAAAATCAGCCAGGCGTTCGGCGACGATCTTCACTGCATCTTCACCGACGACAACGCCGAGAAACTCGTTCTGAGAATCCGCATCGTCGACACGGAGGGAAAGGACAAATTCGAAGACGTTTGTTATAGAGGAAGGGGGAGTCCGTGGTTCGATAGTAGGTCCGTTTTATGTGTAGGATGACACGCAGTTGTTTAAAATGGACGATGACGCGTTCCTTAAGTGCATCGAGGCCAATTTGCTGTCTGATTTGACCCTCAAAGGAATCAAACAGATATCAAAGGTACGTTTTTCTTCAGAGGGTTATTCTCTCTTATGAACTCACCTCTTGTGTGCAGGTGTACATGCATCTTCCCAAAGAGGATAACAAGAAGCGAACGATGATCGACGAAAACGGCGCTATCAAGAAGCAACAGGAGTGGATTCTCGAAACGGACGGCACCAATCTGAAGCAAGTTCTCAGCGAGGAATTCGTCGATCCGGTTCGAAGCGTATCAAACGACATATGCGAAATATTTTCGGTATGAAAACAAAAGAAATGAAAAAATTCAACGAGTTCTATTTCTTCTAGGTTTTGGGCATTGAAGCCGTTCGAAAGCAAATTGAAAAGGAAATCAATCACGTGCTGTCGTTCGACGGCACCTACGTCAATCATCGTCATCTCGCTCTCCTCTGCGATATTATGACGACGAAGGGCTACATTATGGCAATTACACGTCACGGCGTCAATCGTCAAGAGTGCGGCGCTCTCATGCGCTGCACGTTCGAAGAAACCGTCGATATTCTCATCGAAGCGGCCGCCTGCAGCGAACTCGATCTGGTAAAAGGCGTCAGCGAAGCGATAATCCTCGGTCAGATTGGTCGCTTCGGAACGGGCTGCTTTGACCTGTTCCTCGACGCGGAAAAATGCAAGGAAGCGAAGCCGATACCAGTCAAAACGCAGGCTATGATGACGATAATGGGCCAATCGCCCTACTACGGCCAAACGGCGGCGTCGCCGGGCCTTTCCGCGCAAATGACGCCGCACATCGAAAGCACGCCGACGTACGAAGCGTGGAGTCCGGCGGCATTCGGCGGTGCCGCGACGCCAGGCGGCGCCGTATTCTCGCCCTACGCGCCGTCGGAAAGCGCGCTGAGTCCCGGCGGATGGAGCCCGGGATGGAGTCCCCAGCCGGCATCTCCGGCAAGTCCGGGCGGACCGACGTCGCCGTTCTATTCTCCGACGTCGCCCGGCTACACGCCGACGTCGCCGAAGTACAGTCCGACGTCTCCGAAATATTCGCCGACGTCACCGACGTATTCGCCGACGTCGCCGAAATATTCTCCGACGTCGCCAAAGTATTCGCCGACGTCGCCGTCCTACACGCCTCTATCGCCGTCCTATTCGCCGACGAGTCCGAAATATTCGCCGACGTCGCCGTCCTACTCGCCGTCAAGTCCGAAATACTCTCCGACGTCGCCGTCCTACTCGCCGTCATCTCCGTCCTATTCGCCGACGAGCCCAAAATATTCGCCGACGTCGCCGTCCTATTCACCGTCGTCGCCGTCCTATTCACCATCTTCTCCGTCCTACTCGCCGTCATCTCCATCCTATTCTCCGTCGTCTCCATCCTACTCGCCTTCGTCGCCGTCCTACAGTCCGACGAGCCCAAAGTATTCGCCGACGAGTCCAAAGTATTCGCCAACGAGTCCCAAGTACTCGCCCATGTCGCCGAGCTATTCGCCGTCGTCGCCGTCCTATTCGCCGACGTCTCCGAAATACTCGCCGACGTCGCCGAAATATTCGCCGACGTCGCCGAAATATTCGCCAACTTCGCCGAGCTATTCGCCGTCTTCGCCGGCGTACAGTCCGTCATCTCCAAGCTACTCTCCAACGTCGCCAAAATACTAAGATTTGTTGCGTTTGTGCTAATCTAGTTCGTTTTGTTTTGTTTGCGCATGTTGGTGATTTTTATTTTTAGAAATCGTTGAACTGTTCTTGGTTATCAGGTTTGAGGTAGAATAAAATTCTTACAGCGCTTCAGTTCTCTTTTTTTTACCCTAGGAGTTGAGCGACTTGGTCCGGCGTCCGAAGTAAACAATAGCCGCCTGGATCCGAATAGCCGTTTGCCGGCTCCGTCACGGCTTTGTGGATGGCCTCGTAAGCGTTACAGAGCATATTAGCTGCCTCCTTGTACGACGCCTCTCTAGTAGAAAAAATCGTGGAGTCTTAGTTGAAACTTTGAGGTAGAACCTGAGTCTTGCACTGGAGAGGCAATGGCACTGTGGCAGGATAAGAGAATCCGGAACAGAGAGGTACGAATCAAACTGGACCTGCAGAAAATCCGATTCAAAGGCCTGGAGAAAACTTGGTTCTTCGTACCATAGTTGCCCGAAGAGACTCGGCATCCATACCTGGCATACTTGACAAAGGCTCCTGAGAGAAAATCCAAGTCCTCTACCACAATTTCTGGTACGCGTGTTTACTCACTTTTGTTTTCTGCTGCTCCTCGATAGCCAAGTGAGCTCTCGCCAGTCCACATTTGCCCAGCATGTACGAAGCTTGCTCGTGAATAACTGTATCCATGTGAGCATCCGTCTATATTACGATTATTAACTAGATTTCGTTTCTTTGCAGTGCTGATATGTGAACCTGCGCTTTGAGCATTTCTAGCTGGTGATCGGCAGACTCGTACAGAGCAAGCGTGTTCTGTATCAAATAAATACAATTTATCATATAAACAGCCATGTCAGCGGCGGCCAGTCCAGACGCAGACAAAGAACACGCTTGAATCAGAGGATCTAGTGCACTAGACAACACCTAATAAATAAAAACAAGGTGAGCTTTTCTCTACATTTTTTGTGTATATCACTTTTTGCAATTGGGCTTGCTTCTCGTCCATAGGCGTCACTGATACGTCATGCGACTGCAATATGTCTGTCAATAGCGTCATGGTTTTGTTTACTGCGGTACACGGGTTCAGGTCAGCTGAAGGCAACTCAATCTAGTGTATACGGATAAGAGGAAAGTTCCTTCTAGAAATCCCTCATTACCTTATCGGTTAATTCGGTCGCGTAGTGGTTCAAGCTACTGAAGAACATCTTCATTGTGAGTCCGTGTAATTCCGCCAGAATTTTACTCATGCCCACTAGTCTGAAATGATCTCCTAGGTGATTTTATTCTCGTAAAACTGCATTGGAATTCTCTACCCTATGGTTTGCTCGTAGAACTGAAGAAGGTTGGCTATTTTGTAGAGGACAGGAGCGCCGTGTTCCGACGCAAGAATTTGCTCCACTCTCACCTTTAGATTAAACTATTCAAAAAGGGGGAGAAAAGGGGCTTTTTTTAAAGGCTTGCCTTTAGCGGCCTACTCATTCCTTCTGACACGTAAGACAGCATTGACGGAACAGGGCTCTCTTCTTTTTAATTATCAGAATATGTACGAGGGAAAAAAGATACAAGAGAACCCTACCTTGGTGATCCTTACGATTGGAAAGAAGAGTCATTAAGAGTTCTTTCTCCGACACGAAAGCTTGGTGAATCCACGCGAGCATATCTCCAACGTACCTCAGATAAAACGCAACGTATTAATACTTAGACGCCGGATATTTATAAGAATACCGAAGTGGATCGTGGGAGTGAAGTTCAATGGGACGCGAGGTACCACTAGAACCTTTAGAAAATCGCATTCCTTGTTCGAATTTTATTCTAGATAGCCTCGTTCTCACCTCCCCCTCGTGTTAGCGCGTCTATGAACATACGAACCACTGCAGCTCTTCTCGCTGAAGCCATCTCGTCCAGCGAATATCTTAGATACAATGCATAAAGGCAAGACGACTTTTTTCTCTCTTACTAAATTACTTATATAGAACTGTTCTATCGTTTAGGGCTTTGAGTGCGTGACTAAATGCGGGTGATACTTCGGGAACGTCCGTTGTCAGTCCACGACATTGTTCTAGAATGCATGGGGTACTCGATTTTCTCCTGTTAAATGCTTCGATTCTAACGCTGAGTCCATCTGTAGAGCCGTTCGTAAGCCGATTCTTCGTGGAGTGCCATTGCTTCCATTATCTCGAGACTGGGTATAAAAATATCTATAAATGGGAGGTTGTTTTCACTCAGTCAGTACCCTGTGCGTTGCTGGTTGTTTCGAAGAAGAATATGACATTTGGAATGAATGGATTTTACTTTCTCAAGAGCTTTAAAGAAATTCTAAAAATCCAAGGTACCTTAGAGACACTGTGCAACTTTCCTATAGTGTACCATCGTTATATCGGCAGATAAGGCCGTTTTCAGCGCTTCGAGTTCATCCTGTTCGAGCTGGAAGTGACTCAGGTAAGCGGATGCAACGTCCGAACGCAATTCAAGATTTTGACTGAAGCAAACTTTAATTAGGAATTTCTCGATCATCAATTATTTCTTCGACCTTTCCAATTGTATATCCGTCGTTTGTCTCATCAAATCCGCCGTGTGTTCCTTCGCCGCCTACGCCCACATTCTACGTCTGATGACGTCAGAAACGACGCTTTTTCTCACTCGCAGTCTCGTTTTCATGTCTTCGCAAACTTCGCTCATTTGCTTCACTTCGGCTTCGATTGCGACGAGACCCTACGGCACACGGGTCGAGGTTTCGCGTGCGATGTGACGGAGGCGCGATCCCACCTCCTTGATTTGGCCGAATTCGCGAGCGAATTCCTCGTTTATTGTCAACGATCGACGTTCGATGTCGCTGCGAAGGCTTCGTCGACTTTTGAGCGTGTTTTCCGTGAAGAAGAGCGATAGGCCTTTGAGTGCTTCCATCATATCCTTGGAGGAAGAGAGATAGGAGCTTGGGTGAGTGCAACTGCAGGTTTTGTTTTTTGACTCGCCTTGTCTCCATCTAGTCTCGTGCTTAGGACTTTGGCTAATTTTCGCGAAAGCGGATTTGCTTCGTCCGTCATCGCGGTCTCGGTTCTACGCGGTTCTGCGCACACGAGACGTCGCGTGATTGGTGATTACAGCTGCGCTTGCGCACTTTCGTCGAAGAGTTCAAAATGACGTCCTCGGACGAAAACGCGATGGAAATCGACTATCCTAATCCGAAACTAGTTGTCCAACGAGTTCCCGTTGTTTTCGACAAAGAGAAGCAGCGAAAAGCAAAGGAACTAGCCGCAATCGGTACGTTTTCCTACAGAATAACGACATCGATTGCCTAACGCCACAATTCTAGGTGCTTTCTGTCTGGTCGGCAACGAAGCGGAGGAAAACGTAGAGTTATTGGATGCAATTCGAGTACGAAAGAGGGGGGCCCCTTTCGAAAAAACGAACCTGTTTATTATTTCGATCAGCTTCTTGGCATTCCTATGCGAGTTTTTGATGAAAATGACGACGAAGAGTCGAATTTCGTATACGTATGCGATCCATTCGACGGAGCCGTATTTTCTTCCCTTTTTTCGTCAAAACAAAGGTCTAAAATTAACGGCCGAATGTGTAATGCAATAAATAAATATCGTTTAGGATACTTGGACCGTCATGCGTCATCGATGCTGCAAAATCTGACAAGGTAAATATCTGAGTATTGAATAATTAGTCACGTGGCTTTGAATAATTTTTTCCAGAGATTGCCACGTAGTTCTCGTCCTGTCTATTGCAACGCCATGGAAGGCCTTGACGTCTGCTTTACAGGATTCAAGTCAAGGGACGAACTGGTTATAAGCAAAAGGCTCCAAAAAAAAATCATTTTCTATGTATATACATAGACCCGCTTGTGTCATCTTGTACACTTCATGGGTGGAAGTGTGAAGAAGGACTTTGGCACCAAGGTGACTCACTTGATATCGAAGACAGTCTCAGGGGATAAATACCGGGTAAATAAAATGAAAGATTGGTATTCTAATAATTAATTTTAATTAAGGCTGCTGTGGCGCTTGGACTGCCGATCATGAGCGCTGAATGGCTGCACAAGTGCTGGGAGCACAGAAAAAACCGGTACAATAATATGAAAATCGAATTTGGCAATACTTTATACACATACATACTCGTAGGGATTTTCGCGCTACTGAAGAGTCGATGGCGAGTTCCATGGCTGTATTTCTTTTATTTGATTATTAGCTCTTTGCGATTTCAGAACGCTTGGAAGCAGTCGCCTTTTTGCAACTGCCATCTCGGCTTCGTCGGCTTCCCGCTCGAGGAAAAACAGCACATGGAAGAGATAACACGTTCCAACGGTCACACCCCGTCTCAGTCACGCGGAAAATTAAAAAATCGAAGTCTCTATTTTTTTACAGGAGGTCAAGTCGTCGATCCCAAAGACTCGGCATGCACGCATATCGTCGTAATGAGCGAGGAAGACGCCGCCGCCGCCGGCTTACGTCATCCCAGTCAAGTCGCCGTAGTCAAACAAGATGTAATAATACACACATGGGAACCCCTAATAGGTTATACATTATATATTATCTGCAGTGGTTCTGGGAAAGCGTTGCTATGGCAGCCTGCGCTGATGAGTCATTTTATCGACTGAATAAGGCGTGATTTTTCCTAATTCAGTTTAGTTCTTTTTTTGACGCGCGTGGCTTAGGATTCGAGTAGCCCCTGTACGCGCAGCAGATCGCGTCGAACGGCGAGGGACATACGTAGCGTTCTGGGCAATCTGGGCGGGCTGGAGGCGGCGCGATTTCAGCGCAAGAGGCGCTCGATCTGCGGCGCTTCGTTCGACGATGAAGACGCGGAGAATTCGGCGATGAATTCCACTGCGGACGTATTGGGCTCGCTTCTCGAAGCGTCGATTGTTTCTCTCACTTCACTTCCGGGCGGTGAGGGAGAAAATGATATATTTGGGGAGGGGAATTTTGAGTTTTGTTGGCAGCGAGAAGTAAGGATCACTTGAGGGTTGTGAGCACCGTTCCCGGTGTCGATAACACGTCGTCGACTGAGAAAACATCAGACACGGAAAAACACGAGATGGCTCGTCGACAAATTGCCAGTGAACTGTTGCAGACTGAGCGAAATTACGTCACTATCCTTGACGTCATATTAACGGTAATAATAATAATAATAATAATGTATCCTTGATCAGGTCTTATTTCTTTCTTTAGGTGTTCAAGGAGCCACTGGAAAGTTCGTCGCAACGAGGCGGACCCATATTGCCACTCGAAGACGTGAAGGCGATCTTTTCTAGTATCCCTGACATTTTGAAAGTTCACGCTGCCTTTATGGAGTCGCTTTCCTGTGCTATGGAATTGTGGTCGGCTGACACGGACTTGGGCACCGTCGTTTTGGAACACGTGAGTATTGCGTATGGAAAATAATCGATTTTTTCATGTCTTTTTGGTAGAGCGACAATTTCTCGAAAGTTTATCCCAAATTCGTCAATTTTTTCGAGATGACTAAGAAACGAATACGAGATTGCGAGAAGCAGTATCCAAGATTTTTGGCCTTTCTCAAGGTAAGACACCTGAAAGAGAACAAGCGAACAAAATTCTTGAAAATGAATTGTAGTGGAATTATAGCAAGCCTCAATGCGGCCGTCAGACATTGGCCGAATTGCTCATCGTTCCCGTCCAAAGGATACCGAGAATCATACTTCTATTGCAGGGTAGTGTACATAGAGAAATTTGAATTTGTCTAGAGTCTAGTGGGGTTGGCTAGAATTGCTGAAACATACGCCTGAAAGTATGAAGCAGAGAGCTACTTTGGAGGAGGCAATAGCCAAAGTGAAGACAGTCGTCAGGTAATGATTTAATGATTAATTATTTTAAATCCTATTCGAAAAATTCACCAGTCACATCAACGAGGATAAACGCAAGACCGAAAATCAAATGCAGTTGTTTGAAATGATGGCGGAAATTGAAGGATGCCCGGTGCGACAAGAAGGAATTTTTAATTAATTTATTTTATTTTTTCTGTGGTGCGCACAAGGCCGACGTTCTTTCAGCCCAGCGAAGTTTCGTCATGAAAATCGACGCATTCGAAGTGGGAGAGAATTTAGGAAGCAAGGGAGAGTTTGTTACTCTGTTCTTGCTGTCCGACAGTTGCGAGGTACGAAACGCTCATCCCTTATACAACAAAAAATTCACGCATAGCCCACCAGATTGCCAAAAGACGCGCCAGTTGGATTCCCAGTCCCATACGAGCAAGTGCCGTCAAAGAGTACAAACATCTAGACTTCATACAATTGCCCTACATCAAGGCTTTGCTCGATATCAAGGACACTGACGGTAGGTACATGTACCATATGAAAGTAGGGGGCCCCTTCATCCCTAAGACGTATCTTAGTTCCGAACAGATGTTTTTATTAGAGTGAGGTGTGTGTTCGGTGGTTTTAGTTTCAAGCGAAGGTCCAATGAGTCATTATGACGTCTTTACCTCCTTAGACTTTTCCGATCTGTTTGGTCTGGTGACGCGATCTGCGGCCGAGCTCAACGAGAGGGTTCTCGTCTTTCGTCTCTCCCAGCCGTCTCCTCTCACCAAGTCACAGCTTCTTCAGCAATTCCAACAACAAATAATATTGACAGGCGGCGCCGGCGGCGGCTTCACCTCTCCGGTAAAACGGCGATTTTCTCAGAACTACAAACCACCAGATATCTGTTTATTTTCGTAGGATGGCTGTATCAAGTGCGTCGACGGTTTGCAGCTGCTCGATATGCTCGGTAAGCGAACGACTAGCCACGCGGAAAAAGGAACTGGAAGCTCGAGCCGACACAAGACGCTACACAGAGCTTTCAGGTATTTTTCACGTATTTTCGCCAGCCAGTAGTAGTAGCATCCCCTAGAGGAGCGAAACATAAGGCGAAAAGAGTTCGAAGAGCCCTGTCGCAGCACTTGAGCAAAACATCGAAAAGGTCTATCAGAGCCAGCATGAAATCCGTTGGCAGTCCAGTATTTTCCCAAGCAGAGGTATATATTATATACACGCGCGTGTATGTGCGATCAAAGAGTTATTTATCCGATTTCCTTTCCTGTTAAGGACGCGGCTGATAAAGGGACTCCGGTTAAAAAACGAAAATTTGGTCTCAAAGTCGTTGGCCGTTCACTGGGCCGATCATCCGTAACGCTGGTATGACGGGGGGGAAAATGCGCGATTTGATGGGAGTACGCAACACACTGCTTATATGTCCTGAAATTAACTAAGTGTACAAAGCAAAAACATAATTACTTATCTAAAAATCAATGAAATCAAATGGCACGCTAACGTGGAATGCTGCAGTGCGTTTTTTTCCTCCTAAAAGTTAAAAGATTGCGTAGAAACGTATGCGTGCGCACGTGTGCACGTATCTAGTACATAAGCTACTCTAAAATGACAGACCCTGCTATAGAGAAAAACCGTCTAAAAACCCTCTGGCTGAAGGAGACTTGCATCGGTTGCCGTTGACAACAGGGACTGGACGTCAGAAAGCAATTCGGGACTCAGCGTCTCTTCCGTTTCCATCGCTTGTCCCATATCAGATCCCGGGTCGACGTTCGTCCCATCCATGGAATCGAGCAAATCGTGTAGCATTCCGCCGGGCATCTGCATCGAGGCCATATTCATATTATACTGCATCATCTGACCTTGAGACGCGGAGGCAGCCAAAGCTGGACTCAAACTCGTTGCATGTCCATTCGGATCGACGCTCTCCGGATCAGTGATTCCCAGCTCTTCAAACGACGAATCTAAAAGTCCCGGGGTCTCGTGACTACCGCCGCCGCCGCCGCCGCCGCCGCCGCCGCCACCGCCGCCGCCTTGACGACCGCCTCCAAGATAACCACTTGCATTTGGCGTCGACCTGCCCATGCTGTAATCCGCCGAGCTCTCTCTGCTATGATAGGCTGAAGACATGAGCGGATCACGCGCGTGAACTCCTGGACCATCTTCCGTGAGATACGACTTCAATCTCATTTCATACTGAAGCAACTCGTGGTGCTGCTTCATGAGCATCTCGCGCTCGCGCTGCAGTTTCATCATAGCGCGCTCCTGCTGGAGACGCTGGATTTTGATTCGTTGCTGAAATTGCTGACGAGACTGAATTTGTGAATACATGGGCGATGCCGTTTGATGCGCGCTGCCTCCATTGGGCATCAATCGCAGACCGGCGCGTTGATTGGCTGAGACGGCGCCCCCCATCGCCGGTCCGCCGCCACCGCTTCCGGGAATAAGCGTACGCGGGTCAGTCCACGTGGTTGACTGATCGTGATGATTGATAAAATAGGTTAATCCGTCGCCGGTGATCGCTTGTTCCCACCCATCAGGCAAAGGCGTCTGACCGGAAGTGAGAGCGGGCGAATTCTGCATCGGTCCGTGCGGCGGTGGCGGCGGTGGCACTGAAGTGGCGGAAGCGGCCGCCATCGCCGCCGCCGCGGCGGCAGCGGCAGCCGCCGAAGAAGAAGGCGGAAGAATGCCTCGATTACGCGGATCCTGCCACGTCGTCGCTTTGGTTGTATGGCTAGAGGGAGGGAAAGCGCGCGTTTTTTTTTCGTGGTCGCGCACGCGCGCGCGGGGGGTCTCTCGTCTCTCCCCCCCCCCCCCCCCCCCACGGCGATCGTTTTTACTTACTTTATGAAGTACTTTTGACCCGAGTCCGTGCGCGCCATCGACCAATTAGACGGCAGTTCGCCGAGCGCGTCGTCGACGTCGACGATTTGATGTCCGGGAAGAAAGAGCGAGCGATTATTCGCCGTCGTCGCCGCCCCGATAGCGGCGGACGTCGACGAAGGCGGAGGTGGCGCGAGAGGACGTAGCGCTTCGTTCGACGCCGTGCGACGATGAATGGTCTGCGGGAGCGAACCGGGCATGGAGTGGGAACGCGCGTGCATGACTCCGCCGTTCGTCGACGCTAAGACAAGGCAAAGCGATTGTTAGGAGAAAAAAAGATGGCCACCGGAAACGGGTGTCTCCTCCGTGTATATTTTTGTCGCCTTACCACGTAGCGCTTGGGTTCCGTTCGCTGTCGTCGTCGTGTAGCCCGAATCGGCGGAGTTGTCGCGACTGTGATGGTTGTTGACGACGGCGCCGGCGCCGCTCCCGGGCGCCTGCGAGAAAAAAGACTCGGGGAGATTGCGTTGACGTAAGGGGGGTAAGTTCCGTTGTCTCAGATTGGGCGCTTTGGCCGGATCTACGAGATGGTTGAAAAGCGCTTCGAGATAGGAGTCCGAGTCGGCGCGAACGTGTACGACGGAGTCTTGGCGACCCGTCGACGCCGTGCCGGCGCCGCCGCGAGTCGTCGGCAGGGCCATCGCTCCTTTTGGGCGTCGATGCAGGAGAACGCCTATCGCGCAGTCGCGTCGACGATCGAAGGCGTGCGCACGCACGCGACCCGTCGGATACATCATTTTCATAGGCTCGTCGTCATAGCCTCGGGGGGAGAGGGCGGTGCTCTTTTTTTCTGCGCTGCGTCGCTCTGCGAATTGCTTTTATGAACGCGTTGGAGTTATCGCCGATTCTTTAGAGAGAAAGAAAGGGCATGGGGCACCATTGTTCCGATTTCTAATGCGTTGCGGTTTGTTGTGATTGCGTCTCGTATGGCTTCGATCGTTTATTCAGCGAACGCGTCAGCTGGACTCATTGATGACTTCCAGCGGAAGAGAATCTTATGCGAACGGATACGGATATTATATTACGGAGAAATCCTTTCTGATCCCTGTCGGGGAATAGAAAATTTCCCAGGGAGAGAGCTTGTTTTTGGCTGACAAAAGTGTTTAGACACTCACAGAGAAATAGAGATGAGGCACACATGTGATACAATATATCCCTTGAGTCGGATTGATCTTGTATTTAGAAATTAATTCATGCAATCATAGTGACTCGACTACATCACGTTTTGCTATTGCATTATGCATTATTGAAAGTTGTCGGAAAACGCTGATTCCTGATCTGATCTCATGAAGGAGATCGAAGGGGGCGGGGAGGAGGCGTCATCACACGCATGCAAGTCACTTCCGCATCTCTAGCGTGCGCTGAGAATACAGTACGACTATAAAAAACGTCTAAACGGCAGTCACAGCACGCGCATGCAACGAATGGCAACGGCAGTGCGTACGTTCGACTTCTTGGTCATCGGTGGCGGCTCCGGCGGCCTTGCCAGTGCACGAAGAGCCGCTCTTTTGGGAGCAAAAGCAGCGGTGATCGAGCACGGCCCAATCGGCGGAACATGCGTACGTAACAATAGCCAAAAGCATCGTAGCAAAGCCTAAAAACGCCATGCTAGGTCAACGTGGGCTGCGTTCCAAAGAAGGTACAGAAAAAAGCGGCTTGGAAACCTTTTGTTTGGACTCTCCTAGGTCATGTTCTACACGGCGTCGATGCGCGAGGCGCTGCACGACATGAAATCCTACGGTTTCGACGTCACACTGAAAAAATTCGATTGGGCGTGAGTGGGATGGAATGCGGGCTCGCAAGCGGAACTGGAAACGCTAAATGCATTGTCCTCGTCCCTCTTTCCTTCCCAGAGTCATCAAAAAATCCCGCGACGCTTACATCAATCGTCTCCACGGCATCTACGACAGGAATCTTGATAAGGCGAGACGTAGAGTGCCTCTATACAGTCTGATTTAATTTTCTGAATGTTTCTCCCGGGTTCAGGATGGCGTGACCAAGATCATCGGAGACGCCAAGTTCAAGCCGTCCGAAAACGGGTCCGTCGTCGTCGACGTCGGCGGCGAGAGTTACACGGCAAAACACGTTCTGATTGCAACTGGCGGTCGTCCTATCGAGGCTGGCGTGCCGGGCAAAGAACTGGCTATGACTAGTGACGGATTCTTTGACCTTGAAGAACTGCCACGGTAGGTCATTCTGTTTACCTGCAAGCCACTATAAGATTGATTCGTTTTGTCATAGGAAAATTGCCGTGGTTGGTGCCGGTTACATTGCCGTCGAATTGGCTGGCATTCTAAATGCTCTCGGGTCGGAAACCTCTTTGCTAATAAGGAAAGATAAGGTGTGGTTAGGTTTTCCGTTGAGTATTTCTTTAGAGTTTGAGTGTCTATTTCTAATAAGGTGCTTCGCAGCTTTGATTCCACCCTTAGCAATATGATCACCGATGAGGTTGTTGATTCTGGTATTGATCTCGTCAGAAATACGACGGTAGGATCTACAGGGTTATTTACATTTGAGTCAAGTTAATTAATTGCTTTAATTATTTCAGGTTGATAAACTTGTCAAAGAGGCTGACGGCACTGTCACCGTTCACGTTGTTAGAGACGGCGCAAAGGCGTCCTTGGCTGGATATAGCCATGTTCTTTGGGCCATTGGAAGAGTCCCAAACACCGAGATTGGTTTAGAGCACGTCGTACGTCAGAATTGAGACGTAGAGACACGATAGATTACATGGTGAATTTTCTAGGGCGTCAAACTTGATGACAGGAGAAACGTGCAGGTTGACGAGGTAAGAAAAATCAAGAGACAGAGTCATTTTGAGATATGTAACTGTATGCAGTTTCAAAACACGACAACCCCAAATATCTACGCCTTGGGTGACGTGGCCGGGAAATATCTTCTCACACCAGGCAGAAACGTCACAATCTATATTTTTGATTTATCAATATTTGTCTTTCAGTTGCTATTGCTGCTGGACGTCGTCTGGCTCATCGACTTTTTGACAATCAGCCTAATTCGAAATTGGACTATGAAAATATACCAACAGTTGTGTTTAGTCATCCAACTATTGGAACTATTGGACTTACAGAAGGTAGGTCATCATCGTCAATAAATAGTCATTTTATGAGGGGTTTTCTAAAAGCCGAAGCCAAGGCAAAGTATGGTGCTGAAAACGTGAGAGTCTACGAAGCAGGTTTGGCATCTATGTACTTTGCTGTGACTGAGCGAAAACAGCGAAGCGTTGTGAAAATGATCTGCTTGCTGCCCAATGAAAAGGTACAGTACTGAGAATTAAATAGGCACGGACGAATATTTATTTTATTTATTTGTACAGGTTATTGGGTTGCATTGTCTTGGTCTTGGGTCCGACGAGATGCTTCAAGGATTTGCCGTTGCCGTGAAAATGGGCGCCACGAAAGCTGATTTTGACAACACCGTTGCTATACATCCTACGGCTGCTGAAGAGGTCGTGACGTTGAAAACGGCGAAGAAGGACTGAAGCAAAATGCAGAAAAAATACTGTGAGCACATTTTTTGTTTTGTCGCACATAGCGTAGTATACTGATCGCATTTCGTCACGTATCCTCATCGCTCACATGACCGGACGAAGTACAGTGCGCCGACGATATGTTTTGCTACGTGCTCTCTATTGTCTTCCTTCTTTGGCTCGTCTACGTCTACACGACATTTCCGCGCTATCCACAATCAATGCCACTACGGGAAAGGTTCATTTTCTACATCTCGGAGATCGTAACAGTTCCGGTAAAAAAAAAGAAAGTCGCCGACCCCGCGCTCGCGAAAACGAGCGCCTTTCCCTTAGACGTTCTGGAAACTGGCTCTGGACAACATCGGTCTCATCAGCCTTCCCCATCTCTGTCGCTTCTTCGCCTCCTCGCCCCCTATCCGACTCATCCTACCCCACGGGCGACCCGAGAATCGAACGCTCGGCGGCGTTTCGGTGACGATCTTTCGACCGCCGGCGAGCAACCGTGACGCCGACCACCGCCCCCGCGGCGTGGTTTATCTCCACGGCGGAGGCTGGTATCTCGGATCCATTTATTCGCACGGCGCCGTCGCGGCGCAGGTCGCCGTCAAAGCGAAAGCCGTCGTCGTATTCGTAAAGTGAGTCGTATAAAGAGCGAGGCTAGCAGCTAATACCGTAATTGTCCAAGATTAATCGTTGTAACCCTTTGGAATGCTCTCATCTATGATAGTCGTCTCTTTATCCTAGCTATCGTCTCTCGCCCGAGCACATTTTTCCGGCGGCCGTCGACGATTGTTTCGACGTCACCGAAGCCGTCGTTCAACAGGCGGACGAATTGGGTATTGATCCCAATCGAATTTCCACGTTGGGCGACAGTTCCGGCGGCGGGCTCGTCCTTTCCGTCGCCCTGCGACGTCGCGCCGAACGACTTCGTCCGCTGCGCGCTCAAATTCTCGTCTTTCCCATTCTCCAGTGCGTCTATTTTGGATTTTCTTCTTACTCCAACGATCGAACGGTATTAATCACCAAACAGATGGTCACCATGGCAGCGTCATTGTACGTCGCCGGAGATTTGCGTTTGCTTGAGCCGCTCGCAAATGGGCGCGTCTTGTCGCGAAATACAGCCGAAGAACTGCTTAATAGACGTTGGGAGTTGGGTTTGAGCGAAGACCAATTGGCTCGGCATTCACTTGACGCTCCCCCATCAGAATTCGAATCTGCCTTATTGGACCCATCTCTTTTGCCCCTCGCAGCCAAATCAATGCACGGATTTTCACCGACGTTGGTTATTACTTCGTCCTTGGATGTTCTCCAGTCCGAAGCGGAATTGCTTGCGAAACGGATTCGAAAAGCCGGGGGTCACGTGGAGGAGAAAAGCTACGAAGCACCGCACTCGTTTTTCAATTACGTTGGTCCTTATGTGGGAGTCGACGCCGCTGCTAACGCCGTGGATGAGATAGCCGCCTTTTTAGAACGAAATAGCTAAATCGACTGATAACCTATTTGTTGTCGTTGTGCATAATCACGTGGGCGAGATGTACGGGGCTCTATCGCACCAACACACCAGACCTCGTGCTTTTTCTCCTCGTTTCGAGTCTTTCCGACGTTATTGGACGACGTTGAGATTCTGAGACATGCCGCCTGAAGCGTCCGGGCAGACGGCCGAGTCGCAGGCGCCTGCCAAAGAGGCTCCGGCGTCGAAATCGTTCGTTGGAATCATCTATCCGCCGCCCGAAGTCAGAAGTAAGCTCAACTGCTCGAAAAAGGTTCTAATGTGAAAGTCTCTTCAAGACATCGTGGACAAAACGGCGAATTTCGTGGCGAGAAACGGTGAGACCTCGCGCTCGCGTTATTTTAACGCGCGTCGAGAAGTTCCGCGCAGGGATCGAATTCGAGATTCGCATTCGTCAAAACGAGCAGGACAACCCGAAGTTCAATTTTCTCAATTTCGACGATCCGTACCACGCCTACTACCAGCACAAAGTTCGCGAATTTCGCGAAGGAAAAAACGAAGAGGAGGGGCCAAAACCCGTCGTGCAAAAAGTGCGCTTTTCTACGTCACGTGACCTGACCAAACTAGTGACGTTTCTTCCAGGCGTCGAAATCGGCTCAACAAAAAGTCGTCGAAGAATTTCCCGTTCCGAAAAATCCGCCACCGGAATGGGAATTCATGGTCGATCCTCCGTCAATTTCCGCCTTTGAATTGTAAATAATGATTAGAAAATACTTGGTTTAATTAATTAATTAATTAATTAATTTTCTTTCAGGGATCTTGTGAAGTTGACTGCGCAGTTTGTGGCTCGAAATGGGCGTCAATTTCTCACGACGCTCATGAATCGCGAGCAATATAATTCCCAATTTGATTTTCTCAGACCGCAGCATCACTTATTTCAGTACTTCACTCGCCTGGTGGAACAATACACCAAGGCAGGGCAAAACAACTGAGAACTGCACCCCCAAATAATTCATTTTTTATACAGATATTGATACCTTCTAGAGATCTAGTCGATAGGCTAAAGAAAGAAGCAGAGGATTCTAATATCGTAACATTTCGTCATTTTTTTCCTCTTTGCCTTTGTGCGATGTTTTCGTCTTCTACGAAGATGTTTGAACGCATGCAGTATCGTTTCTATTGGGAACGGCATCAGGAGCGACAGAAGAAAAAGAGGGAAGAGGAGGCGGAAAGAGAACGAGGTAAAAAAACGTTAGAGATTATTATTATTATTATTATTATTATTATACGCGTTGTTTTTCTATAACAAGTTGCGTTCGCTCAAATCGATTGGCACGACTTTGTTCTGGTCGAAACGGTCGATTTCCCAGAAACAGATACAGGTAGGCCTCTAGGAGGGGAGGAGGGGGGAATCAATGAAACCTCGCTATTTTATCTCTAGCTCTCGGCTATCCGCCTCCAGTCACGAAGGAACAGCTCGGCACTCGAATCTTAGCCCAGCAACGATACGATCAACTTCAGGTAAAATAACACGCAGAACAAACAATTGTTGTCTCTAACGGTTTTTCGTTTCTAGGAAGAACGCAAGGCAATGACGGAGGACACTTCAATGGACATCGACGACGATGACGACGACATGGAAATGGGAGACGCCGTCTCCGCTCCGGGTACAGAAAAGCCTCCAGAACTGACAAAGGTATCTCAACTATTTAATCTTAGTTGAATTTTTATCAAATATCTTGAATTCGAGGACATATCCGGTGCTCCCGTACCCGCCGGAATCAGTAAGCCGCCCAGCATTTCGGTGACTGCGTCGTCGCGACCGTCTATGCCGCCGCCGCCGGTACCCGGTCAACCAAACGTGCAGATCAGACGGGACTATGATCCTAAAGGTGTAGTGGGCCTACGTACTGCGGTTATTTTTCTTTCATCGTTTCCTCTGTTTTTTTTCTCACAGCGCCGAAGTCCAAGCCTGTGGCTCCGTCGGCTCCCGCTCCTGACAAGTTTCTCGTATCTCCGCTGACCGGCGAACGAGTTCCGGCAGACAAAATGGCTGAACACATGAGATTCGGTATGTGATAGACGACTTTGAATGGGTTTTCCGCTTGGGGGCGAATGATGACGCGATAATCCAACTCTAAGAGATATTCTTGCTGAGACGCGTAGAGCATATACTGATGCCCCCCTCGATGAATTTTAATTCGAGGAAGAGACGATGCAACAACGGATCTCTTACAATTTTCCCTAGGATTACTCGATCCTCGTTGGCGCGAGCAGAAGAACAAGGAAATCGAAGAAAAGAAGGAACAGGAAGAAGTCTATGCACCAGGTAGGCATAGCAGAGTCAAAATTGAACCCAATTTCATAAGCGCATAACAGGCACGTCCATCGGGTCGAGTCTAAAACACTTTGCCGAAAGGCGTACTGATATTTTTGGACAGGAGGAAACGTACATAGGTCGAAAGGTAAGGGAATGGTTTAATATTAGTTAAGAGCGTTCCTCCAATGGCTCGGATCCCAGATCGGTGAAGAGGCGGAAGAGCCGGTGAAGGAAACCTGGGATGGCCACGCTTCGAGGTAATAATCGCAAACGACACGCAATTAGGAATGACGACTGTATTCGACTCCTAGTGCAAGTGGCTTCGCTGCCCGAGCCGCCAACGCCGCTATCGAAGACCAAGTAGCCGCGATTCAAAGATCCAAAGGCTTAGCGTAAGGAAAGACGCTAAGGCACTTGTGTCCTGATTCTAATTTTTTTTCCAGTCCTCCTGAGAGTCTTCCGCCGCCGCCACCGCCGCCTCCCTTGCCGCCGGAACCCGCTCTTCCACCGGAGCCGCCCCGACCTCCCATTCCATCGCTGATGTCTCAATCGCTGCCTCCGTCTGGAATGATTCCTCCGCCTCCGCCGCCAAGGCCTCCCTTGGGAGGCGTTCCTCCTCCTCCGCCGCCGCCGCCACCGCCGCCGTCTCAGCCTTTTATCCCGCCTTTGCCAGGGGAACCGGTTCCTAAAAGGGGTCGCGTTGATTTGGCGGAAGGCGAGTATATTCCGGAGCAAGATTTCATTGCAATGAATCCGGTACGGAAGCAGGGTTGGGGTGTACTAAGTTGGACGTGTTCTCTTTAGGGTCCTGTCAATATTAAGGTTCAAATTCCTTCTCTTCCGGACAAGTTGGAGTGGAGTTTGAATGGGCAAATGGTCACCATCACGTTGCCGGTGACGGAGCAAGTGGCCGCAATCAAGACCAAATTGCAGGACGCTTTAGGAGGAATGCCACCCGGAAAACAGAAATTGCAGATGGGGGTACACTTTTTTAACGGGATTTTTTTTTGGCTGGACTAATTTTGTTTTGTAGAATGTCTTCATCAAGGATTCCAACTCTTTGGCCTATTACAACATGACGCCGACGACGTTGCTTCATCTCGGACTGAAGGAAAGGGGCGGGCGAAAGAAGTGATTGCTTTGAGAGGGAAGCTAACTCAAACTTTGACTAACTTACTCTCACCGCCCTCTTTGCATGTTGTTTGCTCAAACTGTAGAATTGTCTAGAGAAAGTTGTGGGAAGGGTTTGCTGGTGCATGCAGGTAAGTCATAGCATCTGTCTCGCATGGGGGGGCCCCAAACATCGCCCCAAACACCGTCCACTACCGTAGAACGCAGAGAAAATGAAATGCGCCGCCGCTCACGTGCTTTGGCGCCAGTAGCGCTTGCGCGCCTAGCGAACAGATTTAGCCCGGCGCTGTCCGTCTTTGACAATGATGCTCAATTCTTCTTGGGTATTCGTGTTAATCGTCTTCAGTGCGACTTTTTCCACAGTATGTTCGTTGCTTCCTTTTTTTGATAAGGCGTGGTTGAGGTTGAACTCTCTTTTTTATTGGTAACACTTCGTCGCGTGGGGTTTTAGATCTAACGACGTTACATGGGTGCCCAATTGCATAAACGGATCCCTTTAGTGATGCCCCACCTTGAAAGTGGAATGCATATTCTCGCGTGATACTAAAGACCTTTGTACTATACCAGAAGCTAGGCCCGTTTAATTAATAGAGTGATTCTCTCTCCCAAGTGCCTTTCTGATGGCAAATTTGAAATCGATTTACTCGCGTACCAAAACAGCAAATCGAAATTGCGCAGCGGCAGCTGTTGCGACGATTTGACGAACATATTCGGCTGTTGGGGCGATTGCGACAATTACTTCGAAATCTGCTGGCGCGATTATCCGAAGACTTCGGGAGCGTGTCGCGCGTACAACGTCACGAAAGTGATGGGAGACGACAAGTTCACGTTCCCTCTCGGAGCGGGAGTGCTGGGAACGGGCTTGTCGAATCCCCTTCAATTTCATTTCAAGGGAGCGTGGCAGGCGAGCAAATGTCCCCGCACTCGATGCACTAGCAAATTCCTCTTCCATAGAAAGCGTTTAGCTTGCAAATCGATGTCTGGGATGACGACGGTGGACGTTTCCTCAATTTGTTTGGTGACTCGGATTTGGTCGATCATTTGTATCACCACCAGAAAAAAATGGTTTCGTCGTCCACGTGGCTGCTGGCTACGATGGTTGGACTTCGCGCCGTTCTTGCAGTGCAATTTCGCGTCACCTGCGCTGTCTACTACTACGGCGAGTCGTGCGACAAGTACTGCAAATTCAGCTATAGTTCGTTGGGCTATTATACTTGCGACGGACTTGGGAACAAGGTATGCTTTCCTGGATGGACGGGTTCGAGTTGCACACAAGGTATATTTTTTCGTATGCACGCACGACTGCACGTACCCTTTGACTTCTTTAGCCGTATGTTCATCCGGCTGTGATCCTAACAACGGTTTTTGCACCGCGCCGTTCACGTGCAGGCGAGTTGTTGGCAAGACCCTTCAAATCATCTTTTTTTCAATTTTTTATAGGTGCCGTTCTGGTTGGACGGGTGCTGATTGCAAACAGTGTGTGAAGAAAACGGGATGCAGTAAGTTCCTTAGTTTTTGATTCCTTGCTCGGGGCCTTTTAGAAAAGAAATTCTTTAGAAAATGGATATTGTGTGTTTGCATATGGATGTACTTGTAACTCTGGCTGGGCCGGCGCTCTCTGCGATATTGGTCAGCATTTAAAGTCGTACGCGCGCGATCTCAACGTAGAATCATTGCTTTCTTGTTCAGACATGAATAAATGTGCAAGTAGTCCGTGTCAGAACGGAGCCACCTGTCAGAACCTTCCCAATGACTATTCGTGCACCTGTAAGCCTGGCTACAAGGGAAACCAATGCGAAACAGGTGCTATCTCATTTTGGGAGATATATGATTAATTAAACGTATTGAAAAATTTAGCCATCGATGCTTGTGATCCGTATCCCTGCAAGAACGGAGCTACTTGTATCAACAAGTTGGTCGACTACACGTGCCAGTGCTTGGCCGGCTACAACGGAAAGAATTGTGAACACGGTACAAGATAAAGATATTTGACGGTCGACCGTTCTTTCAGTATGCGGCGTTTGATTAGACATCAATGACTGCGCGTTGAATCCGTGCTTGAATGGAAACTGCTTCGATCAAGTGAACAACTATACGTGCGCTTGCGTTCCTGGCTACACGGGACGATTGTGTGACACAGGTTGCTCTCGCTCGCTTCTTCGAATATTGACGCTTTGAATTTTTGTCTTTGTAGATATCGACGAGTGTCTATCTTCGCCGTGCGTTCGCGGCACGTGTAGAGACTTGATCAACGCGTTCTCGTGTCAATGTCCCACTGGATTCAACGGGCAAACGTGCAACAATAGTGAGGAAATTTTTTTATTAGAGTCCGCGAGTCGCGATGTAAAGCCTCCGCTTTTCTTAGACATCGACGACTGTAATAACGTGTGCCACAACGGTGCCACGTGCACTGTGAGAGCAAACCCCATTTTTTGTTTTCCTTTTTCAGTTTCGAAACGCGTCTTCTAGGATTTGGTTAACGATTTCTCGTGCACTTGCAGTCCCGGTTACACGGGACGTCACTGCACGCTTGACATCAACGAATGCAATAGCAATCCCTGTCAGAACGGTGGAACGTGTCGGAATCAGATCAACGGGTATCGTTGCACCTGTAAAGATGGCTACACGGGCACTCGCTGCGAGGTAAATAGTATTTTTAATTAATTAAAACGGTCTCCATATTGCACGATTTGAATCAAGATTGACATTGACGACTGCCTTTTGTCGCCGTGTCAAAACCAAGGCACATGCACAGATTTAGTCAACGACTACAGCTGCAAATGTGCTGCTGGCTTTCTCGGGAAAAGCTGCGGTTCGACGACAGATGAGTGTGCAGACACTCCCTGTCAGAACGGAGGTAAGTAGCCAACTAAACAGGTTTTATTATTTATTTAATTATTAGGAACTTGTAACGACACTCACCTTGACTACACCTGCTCGTGCCCAATTGGCTACACCGGCAAGGACTGCCAGATCAACATCAATGATTGCGATCCGGATCCGTGCTTCGAGGGTACGTGCATCGACGGCGTCGCCTCGTACTCGTGCGCCTGCTATCGGGGCTACACGGGACCGAAATGCGAGACGAACATCGACGAATGCGCGTCGCACGCCTGTCAGAACGGGGCCACGTGCGTGGACGCAATCGACGGCTACACGTGCACGTGCGTCAACGGCTACACGGGCGATCGATGCGAAACGAACGTCGACGACTGCTTGACGACGCCGTGTCTTTCCGGCGGAAATTGCACCGACGGCGTGGCGACGTACACGTGCTCGTGTCCGGACGGTTTCACCGGGACGAACTGCGAGACGAACGTCGACGAATGCCAAAGCAATCCGTGTCTAAACGGGGCCACGTGCACCGACGCCGTTGCCGGCTTTCGATGTCGATGCGTTCGCGGTTACGAAGGCGACACGTGCGCGTCGAATATTGACGACTGTCTCGCCGGGACGTGTCTGAACGGCGCCACGTGCATCGACTTGATCGACGATTACAATTGCACGTGCGCCGCCGGCTTCACGGGCGACGACTGTTCGACGCGAATCAATCACTGCGTCGGAAATGGATGCCAAAACGGCGCCACGTGTATCAACGATTATGGATTTTATACGTGTTCTTGTGCGACTGGGTGAGTTCGCTTATAGAACGCGTGGAATCGATTGCAACTCTTTTTAAAAACTTCTAGGTACACGGGTAAGTTGTGCGATGTGAACATTGACGATTGCTTGGGACATAGCTGTATGAACAATGCTACCTGCATTGACGGAATTAACTCGTACGAATGCAGCTGTGCGACAGGATTTACCGGATACTACTGCGAAACGAGTAGGCTTGTGTACGAAAAGAATTCGTATTTATTATTAAATTCTCTATTCAGACATAGACGATTGTCAGTTTGGTCCCGATGCCAGGAACGTCGAGGGACGAGTCCAGACGTCGAAGGGAAGTTTTTCTCCGCTTGGCTACTGTGGAGGCACTGGAACGTGCATCGATTTAGTCAACGACTATTCGTGCTCTTGCGACGTTGGCTACACTGGTCAATATTGCGACGTTGGTATGGGACTCCATTCTCATTTAAGTAATTAAAATCGACTTATTCTTTTTTATAGATATTGACGAGTGTCAGTCTAACCCGTGTCAGAATGGGGGCACTTGTGTCGATGTCGTTGCGGCGTTCGTTTGCCTTTGTGACCAAGGCTGGTATGGCCACATCTGTCAACTTGGTAAGCTGAACGACGAAATTCGATTCTCTGACTGTGTCATTCTTTTTCTTTTTCAGACTTCGACGAGTGCGCGTCGAATCCCTGCCAGAATGGGGGCACGTGTACAAGTCATGTTGGCTATTTTACGTGCGAGTGTCCTGAGAATTGGCTGGGGCCCACATGCTCCTGTAAGACCCCACGGACGAATCTAATGCGCATATACCTGTATGAGATTATGTAGCCAATTCTTCCTGTCATCCAAATCCTTGCAATGGTAACGGTAATTGCACCGAGGAGGGTTCAGATTTTTCGTGCGTTTGTGAAAACGGCTGGACAGGTGTTGTGTGCGACTCAGGTGCGATACTCTATTCAAGCGACAATTCTCCTGAAGCAATCGCTCTTCTTTTCTAACAGACATCGATGAGTGCGCACAAGGCGTTTGTCGAAATGGAGGCACCTGCTCGAATGAGCCGGGGACCTATTTCTGCGACTGTCCATCCCTGTTCACGGGAGAGAACTGTGCTTCAGGTGAATTACGCGCACTTTGATTTGTTGATGTTATATCGCATACCGCTTTTTTCACTAAAGAGCTTGTTGAACCTACGCCCAAGGAGTGCGATTGCGTCGCTGAGCACGGATCGTGCAATGAAGCGTTTGGAACTTGTGACTGTCTACCTCAGTGGCGAGGTAAAGCACCACCAGTGTGCGACATTATAATTCAATTTTTCCTAAGGGGAATTCTGTGAGATTTCCAATGAGATTTCTAACGTTGGTTTCGTCGGTCAGGACGAAACGTCAGGAGGAAATTCGGGCGATACCGGTCTCATCATTGGAGTCACTCTCGGAGTTGTTGCAGGAATTGTCCTTGTTCTCTTTGGTTTGGCTCTGCTCGCTCGTTTAGGAGTCATCACATTGGAGCGAGGAAAGAAAACTGCTGAAAAGTCAGATCTGACTCAGTCAAAAAGTGCGTTAATATATTGGTAAAATAGAGTATTTGAATGAATTAATTAAATTTCGCCTAGGTGCTCATTTTGAGTCGGGAACCGAAGAAGCAACGGTCACCTTTTCAAATAATCCTGCATTCGGCGCCGAGAGTTCCGAAAACAAAGATTAATTGACAACTGTCTGCTTTTTAACTTGATGTTACGTTCCTCCCCTTTTCTTCCCGCTATTCATGCGCACGTTAAGTCGTTACGTTTGAAAAAAAAATGGAGGATCGCATTGCTGGCCTCTTGTTGCGAGCCGCTCAGCTGTTAGTGCAACTCTACGTCGCTCACTAAGTTTGCTAAACATCGTTATAGACGAAAAGGAAAAGGCCGACCGCGTCGAGTCAAAATCGACGTCGATGCGATTCTCGCCGAGCAAAGGAAAGAAGACGGCGCAACGACGTCATCAGAAAAGGTAACGATCGAACGGGGCAAAGAGCGTCATAACGATCACTGTCGAAGCAGGAGCGCGAAGAATCGCCTCCAAAGTCGACTCCCAAACCGAAAAGCGTCCGAACCCCCACGTCGAGCATCGTCACTCGTTCGACGTATGCGAAGAAGATCGAAGAGCAGACGGGCCAATCGTCGTCGATCTCGACGCCCAAGCCACCGAGAGAAGAAATCGAAGAGCCTCGCGACGTCGAGGAAACGGCTGATACTTTGTCTCCGTCTCGTCTTCAATCGGCGACGCCGTCTTCGGGCCTGTTTCGACCGACGGCGGGCGTGCGAAGGCGATTAGCGGCTGTCTCGCCGTCGCGGAAAACGCTTCCTACGGTCTCCCACGATTTGACTTTGGTGCCAGAAGACGGGAAGACCAAAAAGCGAAAGCCTGCAAAGAAACGTCCGAGGAAGCAGATTGATTTAGCCGAGTCGCAGTGTAATTTCGTCACTATAGCCAAGCTTGATTTTTTTACTATAAAATGTCTTTAGTTGACGACGGGATTTGGCTTCTCGATATCGGTAAAAAGAGAAGCTCGTCGTCGGTGACGGACATTGATGTCGTCTACACCGTGTTGAAGGAGGTTTGTGATGATTTTCTAGAGGAATGTGGCAGTCCTGACGAATCGCTGGCGCTGGAGACTTTCTTGCAACACGCAAAAGACGTCCTTATTGATATGGTAAGCTTTTAGACAAAATCTTTCTGAAAGAGTCACTGCTTCTTTAGCTCCAAGAAAGGTTTGAGCTTAAAGATAAAGTAAAGGCACTCAGGACTGTGAGTAAAATCAGTTAACTCGTTCCAGCCTAATTGTACTGAATAAAGGTGGAGAGACGCAAGCAGTCACTTTGCAACGAGCTTCTTTCTCTTCAAAGACAAGCTCAACAAGACGACGTCGTAGCAGAAATGCGAGACAAAAAGCGGGAAAAATTGGAAAAACAGGCTGCTGTACGAAAACCTACTACGCAATTGGAAAAAAATTGACAGTCTGATCTTTTTAGATTCAGCAAGCTCAGAGAGACTTTATTACCGAATTGAAACAATTTCTCACAGGCAAAAAGTAAGTAAGTCTGACCTAGTACTAAACACTCCTATGTACACTTCATGCAGTCCACTTGAGACACCTGCGCAATAGTGATACATTGAACACGTGCCTTTTGCATGAGACAACATACCTTGTATCCTTGTGAGTTTCCAGACACTTAACGCTGCAATATCGAGCCCCACACGTGATGCACGTATAATTGCTAGGGAATCTTTAGTAAAGAAAGAAAGAAAGAAAGAAAGAACGTATAGAATAGTCTGAGAGGCACGTGCACGGCACCCTAACCCGCAGACGGCGCAAAATCGTCTCTCCGGAAGTTTGGAAGGCGGCGCCGCCGCCGTCAGGTAATTGGGCCTCGATTTCGCCTCGGGATCGTTTTGCTAGAAGGGGGAATGAGATGTGCGAGGAGGGGAAATACTTTCTTCTCTCCGCGCACCAGTTCTTCGAGTAGAGCAGCAAACGAACGCCGAAATCGCTTCAGAAAACGACGTGAGACATGTTAGCGAAAGTTTGAATTGAAAAGTTCTTACCTGTCCGATTCGGACTTCTGTTTTAGTCTTTCGTCGCTTGGCTACGCGGAAAGTGTTACTGTACTTTTTTGCGCGCGCGCGATATCGACTCTGGACTAAACCTGAAGGCTCTTCGCTAAACGACGGCAATTTGTGCGTGATCTGGGGAACGTTCTTGTGCGGATCTTCGTGAAAATTATCGCGTTCGAGAGCCTCCAGCTGCCTGTCGAGTCGCCGCTGTCTCGTCGCTTCGTCGAGCACTCTTTTAGCTTCCGTCTGCCTCAGTTTGCGACCTAGACAAAGATATACTCGTTCGCAAAAGGCGGCAAAGCTCGATTCAGATACCAGACATGTTGGTTTACATACGGGAACGTTTCGAATGATGTTGTACACTACTTTACAGCATTGCGATCGAAGAAAAGCGGTTTTTCGTTAGCACGTTCTCATCTTGTGACAGTGTATGTCCTGGTAGAAGGCGTAGAAGAGGAAACAACCGTATAGGAAGACGAAGACGACGCCAATCACTCGATTCAGTTTGAATCCGACGGCAATGAAAACTAGCAGAGCTACAGCGAGAATTAGAAGCAGGATAATGCCGAATTTCACATGAGGAATAATGTCGTAAAATCCAAGCCGATAAGCCAACTAGAGAAGAAACAAAAAATTCGCGCGCATTTTCAACTGAAATGAAAATTTCTTACCAATTCCACCGGGGTGAGCAGCAAAATGGGCTTCCCCTTTTCAATCATAATACGAATCAGATACGGCAAGCCAATACCAAGATCGATGTCGAATATATTCGAACCGATTGCATTGGAAATGGCCATGTCGCCAAATCCGTCCCGAGCGACGAGAATCGAGCTCAGAAGATCCTGTAAAAATAGTTGAAATTTTTTTCGGAAATTTTGAACACTCACTGGAATGCTCGTTCCTATGGCAACGACGACGAGTCCCATCGTGTATTCGTCGACGTGAAGAAGACAGCCGACTCGTCCGGCTATCGCCACCGTGCCAAAGCTCAGCGCAAAAATCCACACTATCGACATGGTGAAAGAAAGGAGATAATATTTGCGATGACGCGGTTTCGAGCACGGCGGCACCGTCCACGTGAAGAGGCAGAGAAACGGAAACGAAACGACGAAG
Source organism: Oscarella lobularis (assembly GCF_947507565.1). Classification (NCBI taxonomy): domain Eukaryota; kingdom Metazoa; phylum Porifera; class Homoscleromorpha; order Homosclerophorida; family Oscarellidae; genus Oscarella; species Oscarella lobularis. The sequence goes on along the minus strand of NC_089188.1, from coordinate 2,136,853 downwards.
GCGACCCACTTGTACGCGCACTTGAAACCGCGCAGCGTGCGACCGCGACACGTCGTCGCCGACTCGAGCGACGGAAAGTGAGCGTTTATCGGCGGAAAACACGGAACGGGTCTCATCATCGAATCATCGTCGTCGTTTTTTTTGTCTCTCTTTTCTCCGTCTTTTTCTGCTGGTATGGAGACTTGAGAGCCGAATTCCGATTCGGCTTTTGTTACGAGATTGTCGTCGTCGTCGTCGTCGTCGTCGTCGTCGTCCGGTGGAGTGACGAACGTTTGGACTATGGTAGGTGGCGGGGTTCGGGGAGCGCTGGGCGGCCGTGCGTGACCGTTTTGCTTGCTCGTCGGTAGCGCCGCCGCCGTCGCGTTGGGCGAGCTGCGCGTTAAGACGCTGCTCAACGGAACGTCGAGCTGGTTTCTCCGCGTGTCCAAACTGAGACGGCGGCTTGAGATGACGTTGAGCGAGGAGGACGAACGGCGTTGACTCGGACCGTCGCTTCCTCGACGCACCTACACGTAAAACAAGGATTCGCTTTGGGAGAAGAAGAGACTATAGAGAACGTCATACGAATGATCCGGAGAGTTCGCCGGCATTTAGATGGGTGAAGCGATGATTGTATATCTCGGCGACGGTCCCTCGTCCGATCACTCCCTACAGGAGAATTTTCATTTAAAGGGAATTTGATTCTACGATGCTCTGACTTGTTCCGGAGGAGATACAGATGCCTCTTCTTCTTCTTCTTCTTCCGATATTTCGTTTGCTGTTTCCTCTTGCGCTGCCGGACTCACTTTGCCTCGCCTATTTTGGGACATCGTTTTGTATTCGTCGCGAAGCTCGTTTTGCGTTTACCGGCACGCCGCAAGACATTTCATCAGACTCTTATTGAATTTCATGACGACGACGTAGACTATGTAAAGAGCGAGCAGGATTGCCGCCTCGTAGTGCTGCACGAGACCGTCCCAAGCGACAATAATGAAAACAGCGATGGATAGCGAATAGAAAAAGGAGTCGCGTGCCAAAGGACGCCAGTCAAGAGACAGCACCTAAAGAAAAAAAATATTATCAAAAACTGCTTATTTTCGTCCGGGCTGAGGCACCCTACCTGTCCAGCTAAAAGAGCGGTAAAGGCAATAATAATGAGCAGGTTAAACACTGCGCTCCTATATATAAAAAACTCATCATCGAATCTCGTTTTACATTGCAGTCTCGTACCCGACTATTGTTCCGACGCCGACGTCGCTTGCCACGCCGACCGACGCAATCGACGTGAAGAGCTCCGGTGCAGACGATCCGGCCGCCATGAACGTCGCCCCGGCGACGTCCTCGGACAGATCGAGCCGCTCTGAAATCGCCTCGAGCGACGGCACGAAGAAATCGTCGCACACGATGGCCAAGCCTGCAGAAAAAAAAGTAAGATCATAAAATAATTTTTAATTAGGAGGGTCCCTTTACCGACGAACAAGATGATAATTGCCAGCACGTAAACGACGACAAATAAGACGGGTAAGTGATCTCTTTCGAAGTCGCACTCTTCCCACGGCAAACTAATGTTGCCCGTCTCCACGTCGATGTCGCGAAACTCGGCGACGACGTCGAACGTGCACGCGGCGAATATCTCCTCTTCCTTTATGTCCAATTCTTCCAATTCGCTCCAGTCGAAGCCGAGCGACTCGAGCTCGTCGGCGCACGACGCGTTTGTTGCACTCGGCGTTGTCGTCGTCGACGCGTTGGCGGTCTCGTTTGCGTAGAGGAGAGACCGTCCGCTTCGACGAGAACTTGCAGAGTTTGAAACCCCGCCCACTATAGCATGCATTGTCGTTTTCTTTTTGCAACCGAGACATCGAGTAGAAGGCTTACGTTTCGAATTAGGGCTGAGAATGGCTGCTGCCGCAGTTATTCCAATCACTAACGTTGCGAATTTTGCAGCCCTGTGCAACTTTCGACGTCCACGTTGGAATCGTGGCAGTTCGGGTTGCATGGTTTGCGATTTTTTTGTCTGAAAGCAGTTTGACGTCGATGAGTCGACTCCGCGGTTTGGGGTTAGCAGCGCCCCTCTTTAGAGTTCATACTTTAGCTTACCTGCTAGAGCGATGACGTGATTTTCTAGTTGTCGTTTTACAAACTCTCTCGCATATCGGGACCTCCTTTGTTTACGTCAACGAATGCTTACAGCGCTGACAGCTCGGTTGCTAGAATGACGTCATGCATAGTAGCCCCGACACCCGGATTTCAGTATTTAAAAATATTTTATTCATTCGTTTATCTATTTCGAGCGTATTCTAATTTTTAGATTTTCTTTGGACTAAATGCCTTGTTTTTCTATCCGGGTTCTAGTGTTTTGTCGTTCGCCCACAGGAAATTGACTCTGCTCCCTGCAACAAAAAGTATAACCAAGCCATAGAAGCCCATGCATGCATGCATGATGCGTCACTCAGGTTGTTATTCTTAGAAAGTGGCTAGCGAAAACGAAGCAGATGCTCAAATCGTCCAGAAAATTGGAATTTCAATAGAAAATGACGACGACGCGAAGAACCGACGCAAAGGCGAGTATAATCGGACTTTGACGAGACGAGAGACGCACATAAACACTGGACGGTCACGGCACGCCTCCAAGCCAATCACCAATCGCTAATATATTGTCTCTATCTCCGCAAAGGAATTGCCGTCTCTCGCCGACGCCAGCCACCGTCCGACGTCGATGGCTCACCTGCCGCGTCTCGACGCGCCCAAGGCGAGATAGAGTCGCAAAAAAACGTAGATTACACTTATCGATTTCCACGGGTTTAGTCCTCTCTAAGTGAACGCCCTAAAGTTCTCATCGCCGGTCCCTACACGACAGCGTCGCCGTACAAGGAGCAGCGCTTTTTTCGCAACGTCAGGTAGGCGAGGGGACCCAGCGGAGCCGCGCGAAGACGGCGTCTGTTATTGTTTCGCAGCGACTCCATTGGAAACAACTACACTCCCACGGCTTCCAAACTCTCCACTGACGCTATATACAAGGCGACTAGATTCGCTGGCAACGACGGTGGCGGCGGCGGCGGCGGCGCGACGTCGAATAGGAGTGAGATGGGGAAATTTCTCACGCTTTTCGTTGTTCATGCCCTCCAGTGTCCCGTTATTTTGTCCCTGGTTTTTTAGCGCCTTGGGGACAGTTCCGTGTTCGAGGGGGGAAAGAGCTTTATCTTTCTTTTTTTTTTGAAGGTCGGACCGCATGGGGGGCGCGTTCCGGTCAGCTGGCGTCGCAGAGTTTGTACGACTTCGGTCGTCGTCGTCGCGCTGCTTCGACGAAGAGCAGCGCTGCTTTCTCATCCGCCGTCTCGAACGGATTTTCGAGAAAGCGCAGTCCTAGTCCCAGCGACGGCGCCAAAAAATCGACGACGTCGGCGAGATCTCGAACGGCTATTCAAAAACGATCCACGACGAAAATGATAACGCCGTCGCTGCCCGTCGAGCCGCCTTTGCGTCGCGTTCGAGTTCAGCAATCCGGTTCAAGGATTATCTATAGCACGTCTGGTTTTCAAGATGGCGGCGCCGGCGGCGGCGGCGGCGGCGGAAATTCGTCCCGGAAAAGTCGGACTTCGTTAGTCGATCGATCTCTCGTTGAAACGCGTGCCATGTCCGTGCCGCTTATCTCCGTCCACGAGTCCGCCGCGCCGCCGTCGTCGTCGATAGACGACGATGCGTGGATTGATTTTGTCGCCTCGCACGGTCTCGTGACGCGACGGTGTCCGGACGAGGCGACGCGCGCCGTGTTGGCGCTGCGCTTTCCGTCCGCCGACGTTTCGACGTGGGGGCTCGAACGACCGGGACGTCCGCCGTCGCCTCAGCTCGAGCGATACGTTAGCGTGTTTGAGAATTGCATTGAGCGCGGAATGCTGTGTCCGCTCAATCGACGGCACGTGGATAACGCCGTCGGTTTGGTGCCGGGGACGTTGAGACGATTCAGATCAACGTTGGAAGAATTGGAGAGGGTATTTCATAGTTTCATTGAAAGTTGACTCTCGAGGATTTGTCTAGGAAATGAACGAGGATTATTTGAGGTCTTTGAAGAAGAGCATATTGGATTATGTTCTTCTTGATCCCGGAGAGCAGAACAGACTAGGAATTTATCCTGTTTATCAGGTGGCTTGCTTGTTGAAGTTGGTCGCACTCTTTGAATCTTTCTTTCAGACTCCCCTGTCGGCTGGTCGAGAAACGTTCCCTTGGCACGAGTCTGTTGGCCCGGTGAGGGAGTTCCTACAGGAAAATCTATTCATCACTCACCCGGCGATGCTGAAATTGCATCAACTGTGGCTAGACAAGTGAGAAGTGCTTGCTTTTCTTTATACGGCTTGCAAAAACTTTAGTTCAGGTATTCGACGCTTCGACTCTTTTCGTTTGAATCCGTGCCGCTTCCCGTGACTTTATCGAGCTACGTGCACGAAGTTCGCGAGCAGTGCAAACGCACCGCCGATCTTCTTCGCTCCGAATGGATCCCATCGTGCGCCAGCATCCTCAGCGATTACAGGAACGAAATAGAAGATATAATGCCTCTGGATAAAGTAAGTCAGAAGCAAAAGCATATTTTCTCGAGATCGTTTCGGTGCGGTGCAGGAAGAACGAAGTGCTCAGATGTTTCTCTTTTTGAACAGCGTTGCGACGCTCATGTCAAATCAGCTGAAAAGTTTGACTCTTGAAACGTTGAAAAAATACGTCGATCTTCTGAATCGCTACGCGGACGGCAACGACTATCGGCCTCCCTACTCGTACGACTTCAATTGCTATCCCCAGTTCCTGACTATCTTTATGGTAAGAGTGACCTTCCCTCTAGACAATAAGGTATGACTTTTTTTTCTAGAAAGGGAATTCCGCTCGTCAGACGATCGAATTCTCGCCTAGCGTGTCGGAAGTGGCGGACGCTCTGTGCGACGTGCTCGACACGCTGCCGGCTTCCTTAGCCGATATTCCTCGCGTCGACAACTTGCTCTTTTTTGAGGAGGACGCTCTCGAAGGCAACAACAATCTGCACGCGATACAGAAGTGGGACAACGCATTAGCAGAAGCGAAGAAATTCACGAAAAGACTCTTGGAAGCAAATTCAATAGGCCTAGCGAAGTAAAGAAAAATACGGGGGGAGGAAAAAATCGACGTTTATAGCCAGCGAGCTTTTAGATATCGAGCTGAGTACCAAGGCTTTGATCATCTCTGCAGCGGAAGAGCGGAAAAATTCGTTGAACTCTTTCTCGAAGGAGAACACAGTCTAGAGGATTTTGCGCGCGAGCTCAACAAACTCAAGGCCACGTCGCTGGCGGTGAGAGACAAACTTCCTTTCGTGCCTATGAAATTATTTCTCATTGACGTGAAACCGGCGATGACGGTTTGAAAATTCGGATTCCCGTGTCGTTTTTATATTATCTTTTTTTAGTTTTTGCGCGATCTCGCTCATCGATTTGCGAATCGTCTCATCAATCACGTCGCCTTGAAGAGTCGACGACTGAATTATGAAATTTGCACGCAATTCGAGTCGATCGAACTGCGACTGGGACAGCATCCGGAAACGACGGCAGAACTCGTTGAACTGCTCGACTTCAATCACGGCTTGCATCGAGGACTGGTGCAAGACATGCGAGTAAGTGGATACGACGAGAAGAGAACGGGGTGCGCTCAAACGATTTTTAGGATTTGATTTCTATCGAAGCGCTGCCGAATCTGACTTTTCTTATGACGTACGCTTCGCTGTCTCCGGAGGACGTGCAGTTGAATGGCATTACGTTTTCGTGGCTTCAACGGATAGTGCCAATCATTCAGAGAACGTGCGCATAAATATATCGCTTTTTGTATTTTTTTTATCTTTTTGTCTAGCGAACGTCGTCTGGGCAAGCAGAAGGACGACGTCATCGAGGAGCTCTCTCAAAGGCGAATTGAACTGAAGGCGGCTGTCGAAGCTGTCGAGAACGACGTGAAGGAACTAAGCTTACTTGATCGAATTACCGAAGCCGAAAGTAATGCGGAGGCGGTGCAAAAAATTCGCGAAAAACTTCACGAATTTGACCAGAAGGTGGGCACTTTTTAGATTAAAAATTTTTTTGGTATATGGGGTGTGTAGACGGCTGAGATGAATGACGAAGAAATGCTCTTGCGGGTTGAAGAGCCGAGCTCGTTCCCGCAAATCGCCAGAGCTTTGAGTGCCTTGGAGCCATTTACAAAGCTGTGGAATTCTGTCGTTCAATTTCAAACTCGGAACGACGATTGGCTTCAGGGATCCATCCTGTCCCTCAATCCGCAGGAATTAGATGACGAGGTAAGGGCGACGTAACTCAAATAAACATAAAAAGTGACCTCTCTCTCTCTCCCTCGTACAAGGTGAGCGGGCTATGGAAAATAGCTTACAAGTTAAGCAAGACGTTTGCCGACGTACCGGGCCCACTCAAAGTCTCCAATCTTCTCAAGCGGAAAGTCGAAGACTTCAAGGAGCATTTGCCGCTGGTTCAGGCGGTTTGCAATCCCGGTCTCAGGGAAAGACACTGGGATAAAATCAATGAGCTGGTAAGACACTCGGTCTTTATTGGTAAGTATCTAACACCGGCGTAGGTTGGCTTTGACGTCAGCCCTCAGCCGGACACATCGCTTTCAGAAATGCTCGACTGCGATCTTCAGCCTTACATGGAAGAGATCGAGGAAATTAGCAACGTCGCGGCAAAGGAATTTTCTTTAGAAAAGGTAACAACGCTAGACATTAAAGAATACGTGTTTTTATCGTGGGCGTTTTTTTCAGGCGTTAAAGAAGATGCTGGGAGAGTGGGAAGACGTCCACTTTTCTTTTATACCTTACAGGGAATCAGGCATCAGCATTCTGTCCGCCGTCGATGACATTCAACTCCTCTTGGACGATCACCTCGTCAAAACGCAGACAATGAAAGGATCTCCGTTTGTCGGCCCGATAGAGGAGGACGTCAAAGAGTGGGAAACGAAACTCGTACTGATGCAGGACATTATGGATTATTGGCTAAAGGTACCGGGGAACGTTATAAGGAGGACGTCTTTGTCTATCTCTTTCTTCTAGGTTCAGGCAACTTGGCTTTATTTGGAACCCATTTTCACTTCTGAAGACATAACTCATCAGATGCCGGACGAAGCGCGGAAGTTTACCGTCGTCGATATAAATTGGTCGGAATTTTTCGTGCAGGTTCGGTGCTGTACTCATTTTTTGTTTCTAGGAGAGAAATTATGACAGCGTCTGTTGAAGATACGAAGGCTTTGGTTGTGACTTCGCGAGCCGATATGCTTAGTCGTCTAGAGCAATCAAACGTGAGAAAAAACACCCTCTTTTTGCTATTTGGCTTCTAATGTGCCTGCAGAACCTCCTAGAAGAAATTCAGAGTGGCCTCAATGAGTATTTGGAGAAGAAACGCCTTTACTTTCCTAGGTTGTCACTAGCGGGTACTTGCTATAATGAAATTGACCTTGTTTTTTGTAGGTTTTTCTTCTTGTCAAATGACGAACTGCTTGAAATTCTGTCTGAGACAAAGGATCCCCTTCGCGTTCAACCTCACTTGAAGAAATGCTTCGAGGGCATTGCTAAGCTGAATTTCACCAGAGACACGGAAATCATAGGAATGATTTCATCCGAAGGCGAATCGGTCGACTTCTCCGAAGTCATCTTTCCGGCAAACGCAAAAGGAATGGTCGAAAAGTGGCTTCTAAAGGTCGAAGAAGTAATGAGAAAAAGTCTTCGCGACGTCATTTCGTCGTCGGTCGAAGCGTACGCGACGACGCCGCGCAATCGTTGGGTTCTCGATTGGCCGGGTCAAGTCGTTCTCGCCGGCAATTGCATTCACTGGACGCGCGAAGTCGCGACGGCGATGGAACGCCGAGGCGGAATGGCCGACTATCTCGACCAGTGCCGTCGTCAAATCGACGACATCGTCGACGTCGTGCGAGGAAAACTGAGCCTGTTGAATAGAACGACGCTCGGGGCTTTGATCGTCACCGACGTCCACGGTAACGAAAGACCTAAAAAAGAAAACATTTTCCTCACAACGCTTTTTTTTCTTCTTCTGAAGCGCGCGACGTTGTCGCTCAGCTCTGCGCCGACGACGTTTCGAATCCGCACGATTTTCAATGGATAAGTCAACTGCGCTACTACTTCCAGCCAGCGGACGCGTCCGTGTCCGTGTGCATGATCACGACGGTCGTTCCGTACGCGTACGAATACCTCGGCAATAGCGGTCGTCTCGTCATCACGCCGCTGACCGATCGCTGCTATCGGACGCTGATGGGCGCGTTGAAGTTGAATCTCGGCGGCGCTCCCGAGGGTCCCGCCGGAACGGGAAAGACGGAGACGTGCAAGGATCTCGCCAAGGCCGTCGCCAAGCAATGCGTCGTTTTCAACTGCAGCGACGGGTTGGACTACAAGGCGATGGGGAAGTTTTTCAAAGGGCTCGCTCAGTCGGGAGCCTGGGCTTGTTTCGATGAATTTAATAGGATTGAGTTAGAGGTTTGTCTGTTTCACCTGGTCAATTTTTTTGTAATGGGGGGCCTTTTTGTTTAGGTTTTGTCCGTCGTTGCTCAGCAGGTGCAGAGTATTCAACGGGCCGTCGCGCTGCAGCTGGAGAAGTTTGTCTTCGAAGGAACCGAAATTCTGTTCGATCCTTCGTGCACGATATTCATCACGATGAATCCCGGTTACGCTGGTCGTGCCGAACTCCCGGACAATTTGAAGGCACTACGACCTATAATTGCATTATTTCGTTTTTTCTCATTCCTCTTTCTAATATAGGTGCTCTTTCGTACTGTCGCGATGATGGTTCCGGACTATGCGATGATCGCCGAAATAATGCTCTATTCGATGGGCTTCGTTAATGCGAGAAGTCTCTCCGGGAAAATTGTCGCGACGTACAAGCTGTGTTCTGAACAGGTAGGCCCGGGGTAGCTAGGGAATCGGTCAAATGAAGTATGCTTTAGCTATCCTCCCAACATCACTACGATTACGGGATGCGCGCTGTGAAATCGGTTCTGACTGCGGCCGGCAACTTGAAGCTACGATGTCCTGATCAGGAGGAGAGTATCTTGATTTTGCAGTCGATTAATGACGTCAATTTGCCGAAAGTACGGCTTATAAATATCCTACTTCGGCTTTTCATCTTTCTTCTCTCAGTTCCTCTCACACGATATTCCGCTCTTTGAAGGAATCACGTCGGACTTGTTTCCCGGCGTCACGCTGCCGAAATCCGATCGCGGGACGCTGGAAGACGCTTTGCTCGACAGCATCGCGCGACGACAGCTACAACCCGTGCCCTGGTTTGTCGAAAAAATCGTTCAGGTGAGAACTAAACGTTTGGCTCGAGACTCGCTTCATTTTGTTTTTCAGATTTACGAAATGATGCTCGTGAGACACGGATTTATGATTGTTGGCGGCACATTAGGCGGGAAAACGTCTGCTTTTAAAACATTGGCAGAATCGTTGGGAGAACTGAACGAATGCCAGATGATGGACGAGTTTAAAGTAAGCCCGATGTCCCAGCGAAGAATTTACAATGGAGGGTTTCCGTTTAGGTGAATTACCGGGTTATTAATCCCAAAGCGATTACAATGGGCGAGCTTTACGGCTGTTTTGACCCCGTTTCGCACGAATGGACCGATGGTTGGTTATCATTCGCGCGCGTTGACGCGCGACAATTAATAGAATGTTTTAGGCGTTTTGGCGAAGACGTTTCGAGACTTTGCCAAGTCGTCGTCTCCGAATCGCAAGTGGATCGTTTTTGACGGACCAGTCGACACGCTGTGGATCGAGAACATGAACACCGTGCTGGACGATAGCAAGAAGGTACGTTCGTTCTTTTTTCTGCATTCCTGCTGTGTTCGCACCGCGGTACACGTACACAGCTTTGCTTGATGAGCGGAGAAATCATTCAAATGTCTCCAAAGCAGACGATGATTTTTGAGCCTGCGGACTTGGAAGAGGCGTCTCCGGCGACCGTGAGCAGGTTAGTACTAAAAAAGGGCGTTTGCTGTTTCTGGATGGAACGAAATTGTGCCAATGCTCAAGATGTGGAATGATCTACATGGAGCCTTCTCAACTCGGTTGGAAACCGCGAGCGACGTCTTGGCTCGAGACGAGTCTTCCCAACTCGCTCAGCGAACTTCAACGGGAAATGGTCACTGTAAGGAGGTTCCTAGCATTTTTAAATAAGGAAATCAAACGAGCGAAAACTTTTAGTTGATGGTCGATTGGCTTGTTCCTCCTTGCTTGGAATTTGTCGGTCGGAATTGCCGCTCTTTCGTCAAAATGTCGCCAATCTATTTGGTTCGTGCTATGCTTACGCTCTACGGGTGTCTCCTCGACGAGCTGTGGTATAACGTTATATCATTCTACATGTCTTTCTCCTAATCGGTTTCTTAGGATTGCTGAAGCTCCGGTTTCCAGCTTGTCTATCGTCACGTCCGTCAGCGACATGCGACGGCAAAGAGAGGAAGAGGAGAAAAAGAAGAGCATGGCCGAAGCGCTAATAAACAACTGGCTCCAAAGCTTCTTTCTCTTTTCAGTCGTTTGGGGCATAGGAGGTGGTCTCGACGCACCCAGCCGATCAAAGTAGCGCGATAACACACAACTTTATTACGAGCCAATTGCGTTTTTAGATTCGATCAGTTCTTTCGTCCTCTTGCTGCTGGTATCAGTCAAACTCATCCGCGTCCGGCTCGGCTGAAGCTTCCTAAGCACTGCCAGTTTCCTCAGAAGGGTTCCGTGTATGATTACTTTTACGATAAAGCGGTCAGCGGGGTGTGGAGAAGCTGGGAAAGCGCCGTTGAAAGACTGGAATTAACAGAGACGGCCAAAGTAAGAGAAATTGCCGTCGTAGAGGCTAGGTCATGATTGTATGAATGGCCCAATACGTCTAGATCAGCTCATTGATTGTTCCTACACGCGAAACAGTCCGACAAACGTATTTTCTTGGGACTTTTGTGTCTCAAGAGAAATCCCTTCTTTTCGTTGGACCTACAGGAACGGGAAAGAGCGTTCTCACTAGCAATTACTTGCTAAACCTGTCTAAAGAGAAGTACTTCTCATTCCTTTCGTCTCAGTTTGTGCTCTAAAGAATGTTATATAGATACGTTCCAAATTTTGTTAATTTTTCGGCTCAGACTTCAGCCGGATTGACTCAAGAAATCATTCTATCGAAGCTCGATAGGTCTATTTCTATCCACGACATTTAGTCGTTTTTGAAATAATTATGTTTGCACAGGAGGCGAAAAGGAATGTATGGGCCTCCCTTCGGAAAAAAATGCATCGTCTTCGTCGACGATCTCAACATGCCGGCTAAGGAGAAATACGGCGCGCAACCGCCTATAGAACTCCTACGACAATGGGCCGATCACAAGTGCTGGTTTGACAGGTAAAAAGCTCGATAATCGTAAATAAGATTTCATCTGCTCGTTTCTTTTAGAAAAGACACGAGTACTCTTGAACTGGTTGACGTTCAAATTGTGTCGGCGATGGGTCCTTTTGGCGGCGGGCGAAACGTAGTGACGGAGCGGCTGCTTCGTCACTATAACATCATCGCAATCGACGAATTCGACGACGAGACGATGAAGGGAATTTTCAGCGTCATCATCGATTGGCACTTTGGCCAAGGCTTTGATTCAAGTATACGTCGACTAGGGAGAGTAAGAATCGCCATCATATATACATAGTTCCTGTAGAATTCGTTATGCTAGATTATCATCAATGCCACGACTGCTGTTTACAAAGAGTCGATAAATAGTTTCCTTCCAACGCCTCTAAAGTCACACTACGTTTTCAATCTGAGAGATTATTCGAGAGTCATTCAGGTATGATGGAGATGCTATAGCATGCATCGAGATAGAATGAGTTGGTTTGTGCTAGGGCGTTCTTCTGCTTCCTCACACAAAAGCAAGCGAACCGGACAAAGTTATCCGACTGTGGGTCCACGAAGTGTATCGCGTTTTTTACGATCGGCTAATCGACGACAGCGATCGGTCCGCCTTTTTTGCTATAGTGAAGGTGCGTGAGCGCGCCGGCGCACAGCAGGTCTCCTATTGAACCCAATCTGTACGCAGGACTCAATTGGAAAATATTTCAAGTCGAACTTCAATTCGCTCTTTTCTCATTTGACGCAATACAGGAGTGAAGTCGTTGACGACAATATGAGAAGGTAAATACAGGGTCTTAGCTCATATATGATCAACGGTTTTTCTTCTCAGTCTCTTCTACGGAGATTACCTCGTTCCCAATGCCGAGCCGAAGATCTACGACGAGATCAAGGACTTAGACAAACTGCAGAAAGTCATGGATCATTATCTCGACGACTACAACGTCGTCTGCAAGACGCCGATGCCTCTCGTTCTATTTCGTTTTGCAATCGAGCACGTTTCTCGTATCAGTCGAATATTGAAGCAGCCGAAAGGTCACGCTCTGCTCGTCGGAATCAGCGGCTCCGGACGGCAGAGTGCGGCGAAATTGGCGGCGCACATGGCCGACTATCGGCTCTATCAGATCGAAATCACGAAGACTTACACGACTGCCGATTGGCGCGAGGACGTTCGGAAGATGATGAAAATGGCCGGTTTCGAAGGGCAGCCAACCGTCTTTCTCTTCGGCGACAATCAAATCAAAGACGAGTCTTTTCTCGAGGACGTCAGCATGATTCTCAATACAGCCGACGTGCCGAATCTTTTCGAAGCCGAAGAAAAAGCGGAAATAATCGAAAAGGTCGAGACAAGAATCATTTATCTTATTTTATTTGAATTATTTTTTGGTTTACAGATGCAGCTCGTTGTTCGCGACGAGTCCGCTAAAATAGACACGACGGCCGTCGCAATGTATAACTTCTTTCTCGAACGAGTTCGTTCGCATTTGCACGTCGTTCTTTGCATGAGCCCGGTGGGCGACGCATTTCGCAATCGCCTTCGGAAATTTCCGTCTCTCATCAATTGCTGCACTATCGACTGGTTTCAGGCAAGAACTGTGTTGGGAGGGACCGTTTCCCCTTTGTGATTTCTCTCTAGGCGTGGCCCGAGGACGCTCTGGTCAGGGTGGCCGATCACTTTCTCGACGACGTGGAAATTCCTTTTGAACTTCGAGGCAAAGTCGTCGGCATGTTTGAGCATTTTCACGAAAGCGTTCGCGAGCTTTCTTTGAGGTAGATAATCTCTAGTCTCGGCCCGGAGTCCCCCGCGGTGTTAACGTTGGTGCGACGTTTTAGCTACTACGACGTTCTGCGTCGTCATAACTACGTGACTCCGAATTCCTACTTGGAACTCATCAAAACGTTTAAGATACTGGCGAACAAAAAGAGACGTAGCGTTCTGTCGGCTAGGAATCGTTATCTGACCGGTCTCGAGAAGCTCGACTTCGCTGCTACTCAAGTGCTGTGTAGACTCTCTCGAGTACGCGCTCGCGAAAACGGTTTACTATTCAGGTGGCTGTCATGCAAAAAGAATTGAAAGAACTTCAGCCGGAGCTGATTAAAACGAGCGCAGAAACGGATCGACTCGTGACGACGATTAAAGGGGAGACGAAGCAAGTCGAAGCCAAACGAGAGGTACTGTGCGAGGAGACGAAATTCACATTATGTAACTTCTTCCCTATAGACAGTCGAGGCTGACGAAATGATTGCTAACGAAAAGGCTGCTGCATCGAAAGCAATGAAGGTTGCATTAATTGATTTAGAGTACGTTATTGCTAAATATTTTATTAGGAAGAATGTGAACGCGATTTAGCTGTGGCTATTCCTCTGCTGGAGGAAGCGATAGCTGCTCTAGATACTCTCAAGCCGCAGGATGTTGCGATGATGAAGACAATGGTTAGTCCTCCGTCTGCCGTCAAGTTGGTCATGGAAGCAATTTGTATCATGAAGGTACAGCACGGTAGAATTGTTAATTAAAAAGGCATCTGCATGTGTGGATTAGGGAATCAAGCCTGAACGAAAGCCTGATCCAAGTGGCATGGGAAAAGTGATTCAGGACTATTGGGGCCCTTCGAAAAGAGTATATAACTCATTAGCTAGTAATCCAGGATTTATGATGCTTGCACTTCAGGTTCTCAGCGATCTGAAATTTCTCGAATCGTTAAAAGTCTTCGACAAGGACAACATACCAAACGACGTCATTCAGAAAATTCGCTCGCAATACGTCACTCATCCGGACTTTGATCCGGTGAAAATGCGAAATATTTCGTCGGCGTGTCAAGGCCTGTGCAGCTGGGTTCGAGCCATCGAAGTCTACGACAAAGTTGCCAAGGTATTTTGTTCCCACTCTTATTTAATTTTTCTGCGCATATCATTACTACTAGGTCGTTGCACCTAAAAGGAAAAAGTTAGCTGAAGCCGAGGAAGAATTAGCCGTGAAATTGAGAGATTTGAAGGCAAAGAGGGCGGCCCTGAATAAAGTTCTTCAGAAACTTGCGTCGTTGAATAAAGACTTGAAGGCCAAGAAGAAGAAAAAGAAGGTTTGTGTTGTGAACTTGAGCACGTTGAAAACCGGTCAAAAAGTCCGACTATACTCGCTTTTCAGGAATTAGAAGTAAGCATCGAAATCTGCTCTCAGAAACTCGTACGAGCTGAGAAACTCATCAATGGATTGGGCGGGGAGAGGGAGAGATGGACGCAGGCTGCCGAATCTCTTGGAAACGACTTGCACAACGTGGTGGGAGACGTTCTCCTTTCGTCTGGAATTGTAGCCTATTTGGGAGCGTTCACGGTGGAATTTCGACAGGTAACGTAGTCAGAGAAACGACATTTCTTTTAGAATCTTCGAATTTTATACAGAAAATTGTCACGCAATGGATGGATCAGTGTGAAAGCAAGGGAATACCGTGCTCCAGTAATTTTTCGCTCAATTCGACGTTGGGCGATCCGGTTGTCGTCCGCTCGTGGCATATAGCGGGTCTGCCAGTGGACAGGTATTGCTCAGTTCAATTTTTGGAAATGACACCACCGTTCGTTGTGTAGCTTTTCAGTGGACAATGCTATAATCGTGAGTAACGCCCAGCGATGGCCGCTCATTATTGATCCCCAAGGCCAAGCCAATAAATGGATTAAAAATTTGGAAAAGCCAAACAATTTAGAAGTAGAACGAAGTCAACGAACCGAGCTGTGGGGCCTTCACTTTTTGGTTTTAGGTTGTCAAATTGTCGGATCCAAATTACGCTCGAACACTTGAGAATTGCATTCAAGTAACGAGTGCACTAAATGTCCGTCACAAGTCTTTGTATTATTATGACCATAGTTTGGTACTCCGTTGCTAATGGAGAACGTTGGCGAGCAGCTTGATCCTCTATTGGAACCGTTACTTTTAAAGCAGACCGTTCGACAGGTACGCACAATAATGACGTCATATGATATCTCGTTTTGATTTTGATTTTTAGGGGGGCGTGGAGTACATAAAATTAGGAGAAAATCTGATTGAATATTCTCGCGTAAGATACGCGCATATGAAGTTGTATGGGTGCGAAGTTTTTGTAGGACTTTAGATTCTATGTGACTACCAGGCTTCGAAATCCTCATTTCTTACCAGAAGTTTCTATCAAAGTATCTTTGAATTGATGTTTTTCGTTGTGTGATTAATTTCTTTATAATGCAGGTGACTGTATTAAACTTCATGATTACACCTGCCGGTCTGGAAGACCAGCTCCTCGGAATCGTTGTCGCCAAAGAGAGACCCGAACTAGAACAGCAGAAAAACGAACTAATTGTGGAAGGAGCCAAAAATAAAAAAGACGTACGTTGGCCTTGAAAATACCACGAAAAACAAATTTCATCATTGAGTCTATAGCTAAAGGAGATCGAAGGTCGAATTCTCGAAGTTCTGTCTTCGTCTCAGGGTAACATTCTCGAGGACGAAACGGCTATACAGGTCACACCACTAAAAGCTAGACTTCTGTGCTCACTTCAGATTGGTATAGGTTCTGTCGAGCAGCAAGAACTTGTCTGCCGAAATATCGAGAAAGCAGGAAGCTGCGTCTGTGACTGAGCGCCAAATCGATTTGACGAGAGACGGCTACAAACCTGTAACGATTACACATTCACTGGCTTTCCTCGTCATTGGTACAGCGGTGTTTAGGTGGCCAAGCATTCCGCTGTTTTATTTTTTACCATTTCCGACATGGCCAATGTTGATCCGATGTATCAGTACTCGATGACTTGGTTTGTCGGACTTTTTCTGCAGTCAATAGGCAACAGTCGACCGTCTGCGGATCTTAGCGAGCGCATAGCGAATCTAAACGATTACTTCACCGAATCGTGAGCCTCCCATAGAAATATTCCGCTAGCGATGAATCCGAATCTGGTCACGATTTGTAGAATTTATAAGAACGTTTGCCGCTCTCTGTTCGAGAAGGACAAACTGCTTTTCTCGTTCCTTCTCACCTTAGGGATTTTGCGAAGCAGGTCAGTCCTACAGGAATGCCACTGAGTATTTTCAAAGTCTTTCTGTTTCTCCAGGGGACAAGTTGACGACGACGAGTGGCGATTTTTATTAACAGGCGGCGTTGCTTTGGACAATCCCTATCCCAATCCGGCGCCGGACTGGCTGAGTGACAAGTCGTGGGCAGAAATTGTTCGATGTTCGCAGCTGCCAGCGTTTCGAGGACTACACGAGAATTTCAAAGAGAAGGTTTTTTTCACCATGGCAGAATTCTGTATTGCGATGAGAAATCTCTAGTTGTCCGAGTGGAAAACCGTTTACGACTCGTCTACGCCGCATGTCATTGCCAAGCCCGAGCCATGGCGCACTGTATCCAATCGTCTGCAGAATCTCATCCTTCTTCGATGCCTGAGACCCGACAAGGTACGCCGTATAAAATATTGTAGTAAAAGTACACCGTTTTTTAGATCATTCCAGCGGTTCAGGATTTCATTGTTGACAGCATGGGTCTCACGTATATAACTCCGCCTACGTTTGACTTGCCGAGTAGTTTTGCCGATTCCAACTCCAACTCCCCTCTCATATTCATCCTTTCGCCTGGAGCCGATCCTATGGCCGGTCTCCTTAAGTTTGCTGATGATACGGGTAGGAGCATAGAGCTCAAATTTTTAAAATTTAGTTTTGTTATGCAGGCATGGGGGGTGAACGGTGCAATACCATTTCTTTGGGCCAGGGCCAGGGTCCTATTGCGGCGTCAATGATTGAAAAGGTGCGCGATCCTATTTGCTTTTTGGGGATTTGTATAATTTTTTTCCCAGGCAATTGTAGCCGGTCACTGGGTAATCTTGCAGAACTGCCACTTGGCAGTTTCTTGGATGCCGCAGCTGGAGCAGATCTGCGAGCAAGTAAGATTTATTAATTTGCAGACTGATCAGCCTTCCACCGTTTTGACGTAGACAATTTTTCCTGGAAGAACACACAATGACTTCAGGCTGTGGCTGACCAGTTATCCTTCGGAAGATTTTCCTGTTCTCGTACTACAGCACGGTATAATCAAAATGTTTGCTTTGTTCAGTTGTATCACTAATCGCCTTTAGGGGTGAAGATGACGAACGAACCGCCGAAGGGACTTCGCGCAAATCTTCTTCGTTCCTACCTCAATGACCCAATTTCAGATCCATCTTTCTTTTCTGGCTGTTCCAAGTCTCGGGTATACGAAAACCTTTAGCGTCAATGCGACAATCGATCTGATTGGTTCCGTCGTTTTAGACGTGGAGAAAGCTTCTCTTTGGCCTTTGCTTTTTCCACGCTATGGTTCAAGAGAGACGTAACTTCGGTCCTCTAGGCTGGAACATTCCGTACGAATTCAACGAATCGGATCTAAGGATTAGCGTCAGGCAACTTCAAGTGAGCTCTGTAAAGTCTACCCTACGTTTCTTTCCATCCTGTCCTTCTAGCTATTTTTAAATGATTACGATGAGGTTCCGTTTGATGCTCTTTCCTATCTGACGGGTCAGTGCAATTACGGCGGTCGAGTGACAGACGAGTTGGACAGGTTTGCGCAATCACTCATCAGATTATGATTGGGTTCTAATTCTTCCTTTAGACGTCTTCTCGTCAGCCTTCTTGATCGTTTCTATTGCCCCCAAATTTTCGATGACGACTACAGATTTTCTCCTAGCAGAGTTTACTTCGCTCCTCCTGATGTACGCACTGCCTCTAATAGGCGCTTTGGAACCTACGCGTGCTCTTTAGGGCGAATTTGATTCGTACGTTGATTACATCAGAGATCTCCCTATTACACCCCACCCTGAGGCAAGTTTATAATTAATAAATTCTCCTAAAAATTATTTCGAATGTTTGTAATAGGTATACGGTTTTCACGATAATGCAGACATCACAAAGGACCAGAAAGAAACGCAGCAGTTGTTCAATAGCATACTTCTCACTCTTCCACGACAGGTGAGTCAGACTCCCGTAATTACGGAGCTCAGTGAAAATCGTTTTGCCAGACTTCTGGTGGAGGCAAATCATCTCAGAGCATAATTCAAGATCTAGCGTCCGACGTTCTGTCGAAGCTTCCTCCTAATTTCGATCTTGAAGCGGTGACGTCGAAATTTCCCGTTCTTTACGACGAGTCAATGAACACGGTATTGACTCAAGAACTGATACGGTACGCGATCGAACTCCGTCCTCATTGTACGTCAGCACTGATACGCAACAGATTCAATCGCCTACTGGTCGTTGTTCGCTCAAGTCTGGAAGACTTGAGAAAAGCCGTCAGGGGTCTCGTAGTCATGTCATCGGAGCTGGAGGAGGTGTTCAACAGCATGCTAGTTGGAAAAGTATAATACATTTTCGTTGTGTCGTTTGCTGAAAATTCGTCTCAGGTTCCAGCGCTATGGGCAGCTAAGTCGTATCCGTCCCTAAAGCCTCTAGGCGGTTACATTGCCGACTTGATGGCTCGACTGACTTTTTTTCGAGTGCGAAAGATTATGGGGTAGTTGAAGCAATAGGGGTTGTATCATTTGCTCTACAGAACTGGATTAAGAAAGGCGCTCCGACGGTTTTTTGGATATCTGGGTTCTATTTTACTCAGTCGTTTCTGACAGGTAAGTCAGACGACACGAGAGTATCTCAACTAATTTTTCTGAGATAGGCACCATGCAAAATTTTGCGAGAAAGTACGGAATTCCGATTGATCGTTTGGGATTTCAATTCGACGTTCTTAGTGACGAATCAAACGCTGCAAAATCTCCGGCAAGATATCTCGCAATGGGATATATTTAGAAAACGAATTTTTGCTTTCAGGATGACGGCGCATACGTGAGAGGATTTTTCATGGAAGGTGCAAGGTGGGATCGACACGAGAAAGTCATAGCAGAATCCCTGCCCAAAGTTCTGTTTGACTCGGTCCCAATTGTAGGGCTAAGACTATTGTATGGGAGTGCAAATAACCTAGAAAACTTTCTTGGTAGATTTGGCTCAAACCTGGCGAAAAAGAAAATTTTGAAAAAAGGAAAACGGTTTCGTGTCCAGGTTTGATCGACGTACTGTAGTTTTTTTCTACCCAGAGTCAATAATTCTCCTTAGTGTATAAAACGAGTGCTCGTCGAGGGACGCTGTCTACTACTGGCCATTCAACGAATTACGTTTTGTCAATTGACTTGCCATCTAACCGGCCTTCTAATCATTGGATTGATCGAGGTGTAGCAATGCTTTGCCAGCTGGACGACTGAAGGGAGCATCGCTAGTTTTCTATTTTACATCTGAGAGTTAATTAATAGCATTTACGAATTGTTTATAGGGCACGTGTAGACGAGGTCCGGGGAACTCCTGTCTCGTAGCGACCCTCCAAGATGAACGAAAACACTTCGACGCCGCCGCCTTCTTCCGCCGCCGAAGAGGCTCTCTCCCTCTTCGCCAAACTCACGTCCTCACTCGAAACCATCCACGAGAAGAACGATCGCGTTCTAGAAGCTCTAGAAGCGGCCGAAACGAAAGCGATGACAGCGTCGTCCAGCGAAGCGCCCCTACTAAAGAATCTCCGCGCTCGACTATCCGCTGTCCACGCCCCAAACGCGAACCTAGTGCGCGATCTCAAACGAGCCGCCGCTCTGTTCGAAAACGAGTACAAAGACGTTCTATCGTCGAAAAAACGCCACGAAACGCTTCAGCGCGAGCTCGACGTCGATCGGCGCGAGTTGGGACGTCGCGAAACGGCGTTCGCCGCCGAACGCAAGGCATTTATGCGCGAGAAGTCGAACTGGACGGAGAAACTCGACGCAGCGAAGCGGGAAATCGTCGAACAGAACGATCGTCTCGCCGATTTGTCCGAGCGACTCGCCGGCACGAAAACGGCGCTCGATTTGCGCGAAAGCGAGCTCGTATCGGAGCGAATTGCACTCGAAGAGGAACGACTAGCCGGTAAAGTGGAGAAACGAGCGCGAGACGCCGACGGAGGGCCTTCTTACCGCGAAATCGATGAACTAAAGCGACAGGTAAAATAAACACCAAGTCAATTCGAGTGAGGTGAACATTTTCTCTCTCGCAGATAAAGGAGCATATCGTACGGGCAATGGAAGCGGAGAATTCAAAATTACGCGTCGAAATGGAGCTCTATCAGGCCTGCGAAGAGGCGAAGCGATTGGCTCGAACGAACGAGCGACTGAAACGCGAAACGATGCAGTCGCGTCAACTGTCAACGCGAACGCTTCAGCAATTCGAACGACGAACGACGGAGGCGAATCGAAAGCTGAGCGAACTCGGCGGAGAAGTCGTCAAGGCGCAGGAACACGCAAAACGATTTCAGGACCTTTTGGTCGCGGAAAAACGCAAGCAGAGAGGAATGCGAGTAATTAATATAAGACAAAAAAATTAAATATTGATAATTATTGATTTTTCGTCTAGCATGCTTTGGAGAAGGCGCTTCAGCGTAACGTTCCCGACAGTGACGACGAGACGGCGTTGATTTCTCAGCGAGCCTACGTGCAGACGTTGAGTGACACGCTGAGTCTTTCAGCGAATAAGACGTCGCCTATGCGAGTCGAAGACGTCATGAAGAAAAATGAGGTAATCTGATATATAATATATGAACTTTTTTGAATTTTTTTTCTAAGGGGCTGCTAGTCGAGGTAGCCAGTCTCAAGGCAGACGTAAAGAGGCTGCAAATAGAGAACGGAGATCTCATTAGAAAGTTGAAAGGAGCCCATGAAGACGCTCACTACCTTAGAGTAACAGATAAAATAATCAAGTATTATGGATGTGATTGTTTTTTTTTTCAGTCTCAGGTGTGCACCAATATGGCCGATCGAGTCGAGCTTCAAAAGCGTCTGGAAAAGTCCCATCGGCGCTATAGGCAACTAGAGGCGTCCCTCACTCGACAGGCTGGAGATTGGATCACTCAGAAGAAACTTGCTCAGCAAATCGAAGAAGAAATGAAGTGGACGAAAGTGAGAGACTCTTCAAAGGGGGAGAGTATTTATAAGCCGGATTTTGTGTCTAGATCAATCCTATTCCGGTCCTAGGAGCGTCAGAACGCGCTGCAAGTCAGAAACGGCCCGCTCAAAGACAGAGCCGACTTATTCACGTTGATAAGTGGTAGAACTTTTTTTCGAACCCTTTTGTACCTTTTCTACTTTTTTCCGATGCGTATAGAAGACGCTTTGGCGTATAGAAGACGCTTTACTGTTGCGCGTGTATAAAAGGTGATATTGAGGGGCGTGGTATCAGCTGGACGTGGCGGCGCGCGTCTGTAACCGAGCTACTACGGAGCTGGAACCGGTGGATTGCTTGAGACTGGGACCCCTGCCATACGTTGTGCTATGCCGATCGGGTGTCCGCCCTAAGCTCGGCTTCAACATGGGCAGACGCGGGGAGCTGCGAATGTCCAGGTTGGTAAGGAGGAACATACCGGCCCAGGCTGGAAACAGAGCAGGCAAAAGTTCCCGTGTGGAGCAGTAGGGGGATCGCACCCGTGAATAGTCGGCGTATGGCATCCCAGTCAATACAGTAGGACCCGGTTCCTTTTTTCTTCTTCCACTCTGCGTATGCGAAATGGTTCAAAAAGGCGCTGTAACGTAAGAAAACGGCTCATTTTTGGCTTTTTAGTTGATTTCAAGTAAGCACGTGACGCGCGGACGTTCCAGATGTCGGAGCTCCCTATTGTGCTCGTCACTGGCGCGTCGGGCTTCATAGCCACTCACGTTGTCTCCATTCTGCTCGCGGAAAAGAAATACCGCGTTCGCGGAACAGTTCGCGATGCAAACAACGAAAAGTCGACCAAACCGCTCAAAGACGCCTTTCCAGAGCTCGAGCTCGTCTCGGCTGATCTCAACAAAGACGACGGCTGGAAAGAGTACGAAAACGCACAATTGGATACGATATCGAGCGTCGTCTCGATAGGGCCGTCGCCGGATGCACGTACGTTCACCACCTCGCGTCGCATCCCTTCGAGAATCCAAGGGATCGCAACGAACTGATCCGACCCGCCGTCGACGGAACGAAGCGCGTTCTCGAAGCGTGCGCCGAGGCTGGAACGGTGAAACGCGTCATTTTGACGAGCTCTATTGCCGCTATATCGAGTAAGACAGAGAGAGAGAGAGAGAGAGAGAGAGAGATAAAAGGAGGGAAATTCTTCCAGCCGGCTATCTTGGCAACGAGGACAAGCCTCACGATCACGTTTACACGCCGGATGACTGGACGAATCCTGATTCCCAGCGATGCCCCGCCTACGAAGCGAGCAAGACGTACGCCGAGAAAGCGGCTTGGGAATTCGTCGAGAAATTGGAAGGCAAGCTTGTACAGTATATCTTCGACGCCATAGTACGAAAATATTTTGTGCGTAGGCGAAAAGAAATTTGAGCTCGTCACCATTCATCCTGCCGGCGTTTTTGGGCCTCTTATTTTGCCCCGTACTTCTGTGTCGCACATAGTGCGTCAATTAATTAAATAATTAGAAATACGTTATTTTTCTTTTTCAGTTCTTTGAGACTTTGTTGACGCGCAAAATGTCATCTGTTCCCGATATAATGGTTCCCTTTGTTGACGTTCGAGATGTGAGTAAGGCTCACGTTGCAGCTATGACCAAGGGAATTTCAGGTTGTTCTCATCAAAAGAGCAGACAACTCTTTTCTTCTTTACGTTATCTAATTTTAGGTCAGCGCTATATATTGTGGAGCGAGAGTCCTTCATTGAGGACATTGGCGCACATTCTTGCCGAAGAATTCAATCCCCAAGGTAAGGTAGAAACGTGTAGTGCTTGGGGGTAAGATGGATTTGTTAGGTTACCGAGTTCCTGTGGCCAATATGTGGAAAATGACACTGTGGATAGGCACGTTGTTTAGTGCCCAGGCAAAGATTATCTACAACCTTCTGGGATGTCATGTGACATGTGACATTTCTAAGGCAAAGAGCCTATACTTTGGCAA
The DNA here is from genome assembly GCF_947507565.1 of Oscarella lobularis. Classification (NCBI taxonomy): domain Eukaryota; kingdom Metazoa; phylum Porifera; class Homoscleromorpha; order Homosclerophorida; family Oscarellidae; genus Oscarella; species Oscarella lobularis. The sequence goes on along the minus strand of NC_089188.1, from coordinate 2,113,565 downwards.
CCCTATGAATGATTTTGTGTTTCAGATGAAAGAAGATTTGGGTATCGAACCGATTGGACTGAAGGAGTGCTCCTTTGATTCAGCATACAGTCTCATTGAGCACGGAATCATCCCAAAGATGGCAGGTTTAAAGAGCCGAGAGAAAAAAGAAGAGGAATAAGACTGAAGAAGCAAGCGACAGACATTATGCACGTACACAGCATGTGACCATAGATTATCTATGATCTGACGTAGGGTTACGCGCCCCGGAAACGGGATTACAACCAACCACAACATACCAAACCGAAAGGATGTCGCAGCTCCCTCTCGTTCTCGTCACCGGCGCTTCGGGATTCATAGCCACTCACGTCGTCGCGGGCTTGCTCGCCGAAAAGAAATACCGCGTTCGCGGAACGGTTCGAGACGTGAACAACGAATCGTCGACGAAACCGCTTCGGGAGGCCTTTCCCGATCTCGAGCTCTTCTCCGCCGATCTTAACAAAGATGAAGGCTGGAAAGAGTAGGTACCGGGTCCAGATACCAGCAATCGATGGGACACGTACGTACGTACGAGCGTTTTTTAATTGTATAGAGCCGTCGCCGGATGCACGTACGTTCACCACGTCGCGTCGCCGGCTACTATCGACCTTCCTCCTCAAGAATATATTCGGCCCGCCGTCGACGGATCGAAGCGCGTTCTCGAAGCGTGCGTCGAGGCTGGCACGGTGAAACGCGTCGTTTTCATGAGTGCTGCTGCTGCTATATCAAGTGAGCTCACTAGACGTACTACAGAATGGGACGTAATTTCTAATTTATTCGAGGCGGTTTGGCCGGAAATGAGGGGAAGCCACGTGATTACGTTTACACGCCGGACGACTGGACGGATCCGGAGTCTCCGCGATGCCGTCCATATGAAGCAAGCAAGACGTACGCCGAGAAGGCGGCATGGGAATTTGTTGAGAAATTGGAAGGGGAGTTTGGCGAAATTTGAATGCGACTATAAAAATCATTTTCTGTGTATAGGTGATAAGAAATTTGAGCTAATTACCATTCATCCGGTGGCTGTTTTTGGCCCGCTCATTCTACCGAAAGTGTCCGCGTCACATGGAGTGGGTTTGTCTAAAAAAATCAATAGCTGATTGAATTATTTTTTCAGTTTATTCTCATGTTGCTAAAACGCCAAGTGCCATCCGTTCCCGATATCGGTATCCCCTTTGTTGATGTACGCGATGTGGCTAAGGCGCACGTTGCAGCAATGACGAGAGGAACTCCAGGTTTCTATAACCATACTCCCATAAGTAAATCATGTGAACTCTTCTTTGAAAGGTCAGCGCTATATCTTGTACACCGACACAAAACCGTTGAGGGACATAGCACACATTCTCGCAGACAAATTCAATCCCCAAGGCAACAGAAGATATTTTTGCGTTTTTTATACGATTAATTAATTTAAGGTTACCGTGTTCCTGTGTCCAAAATGTGGAAGATAACGTTGTGGATTGGCAAGCTGTTTGACAAGAAGGCTGAGCTTTTATACGCATTTCTGGGATCCCATTTGAAATTTGATAATTCCCAGGCAAGGAATCTATATTTCGCGCCACACAGTCTGATGGTTAATTAATTAATTTTCTCGCTGCAGGTGAAAGAGCTTGGTGTCGAGCTCATTGGATTGAAAAAGAGCCTCATGGAGACGGCGTACAGTCTCATTGAACATGAAATTGTTCCGAAAATGGCGGGTTTCAAAGGAGAGGACCAAGACAAAGACGAATGAATAAATAATTGTTGACGCACGTTATCGAATATCGATATCAAAAATGTCGAAGGAGCTCCCTCTCGTTCTCGTTACTGGCGCTTCGAGCTTCATAGCCACTCACGTCGTCGCCCGCTTGCTCGCCGAAAAGAAGTACCGCGTTCGCGGCACCGTTCGCGACGCGCGCGACGAACGAAACTCGCAACCCAACCGCTTCCCGGAGATCGAGCTCTTTTCCGCCGATCTCCACAAAGACGACGGCTGGAAAGAGTGAGAAAAGGCGTGAAATGCCACCCCACAACGATCGATTATTCTTCGTTTCAGAGCCGTTGCCGGTGCAGACAAAAGAAGATTTGGGCGTCGAGCCTACAACAGCAAAAGAGAGCGCGGCATCGACACAGCATACCTACAGCCTCAGGTTGTCCCAAAGATGGCAGGCTTCAAGCAGAGCTCTGGCTTCAAGGGTCGAGAGAACAAGGACTAGGCAATTGCAGATAATTAATTAATGACTACACAATCAGAGCCCTATAATAAAGACTACAATGTAGGTATGACCACGGATTGTCAAAATGTCATCTGTTCCCGATATAATGGTTCCCTTTGTTGACGTTCGAGATGTGAGTAAGGCTCACGTTGCAGCTATGACCAAGGGAGTTTCAGGTTGTTCTCATCAAAAGAGCAGACAATTCTTTTCTTCTTTACGTTATCTAATCTCAGGTCAGCGCTATATATTGTGGAGCGAGAGTCCTTCATTGAGGACATTGGCGCACATTCTTGCCGAGGAATTCAATCCCCAAGGTAAGGTAGAAACGTGAAGTGCTTGGGGGTAAGATGGATTTGTTAGGTTACCGAGTTCCTGTGGCCAATATGTGGAAAATGACACTGTGGATAGGCACGTTGTTTAGTGTCCAGGCAAAGATTATCTACAACCTTCTGGGATGTCGTGTGACATGTGACATTTCTAAGGCAAAGAGCCTATACTTTGGCCACCCTATGAATTAAGATTTTGTGTTTCAGACGAAAGACGATTTGGGTATCGAACCGATTGGACTGAAGGAGTGCTCCTTTGACTCAGCATACAGTCTCATTGAGCACGGAATCATCCCAAAGATGGCAGGTTTAAAGAGCCGAGAGAAAAAAGAAGAGGAATAAGACTGAAGAAGCAAGTGACAGACGTTATGCTACATTTCACAGCATGTGACGTAGGCCAGCCAGCGCACTCGGCTCGGAAACGTGATACAACCGAAGGATGTCAGAGCTCCCTCGCGTTCTCGTCACCGGCGCATCGGGCTACATCGGCTCCAACGTCGTCGCCGCTCTTCTCGCCGAAAAGAAGTACCGCGTTCGCGGCACCGTTCGCGACGCGACGAACGAAACTCGCACCAAACCGCTTCGCGACACCTTTCCGGAGATCGAGCTCTTTTCCGCCGATCTCAACAAAGACGACGGCTGGAAAGAGTGAGAAAAGGCGTGAAATACGACCCCACAACGATCGATTATTCTACGTTTCAGAGCCGTTGCCGGATGCACGTACGTTCATCACACGGCGTCACCATTTCCCTCTCGATTGCCAAGTCATCCCGACGAATTGATTCGACCCGCCGTCGACGGAACGAGACGCGTTCTCGAAGCGTGCGTCGAAGCTGGAACGGTGAAGCGCGTCGTTATGACGAGTTCGATTGCGACCATGTCGAGTAATTAATTAATTAATTAATTAATTAAAGTCGGCGGGGAAGAGTCTCTTTCTATTTCTTTTTTTCTAGCCGGTTTCGTTGGGAATGAGGGCAAGCCTCGCGGTCACGTCTACACGAAAGAAGACTGGACCGATCCCGAATGGTCGCGATGTCCCCCGTACGAAGCGGGCAAGACGTATGCGGAGAAAATGGCTCGGGAGTTTGTCGAGAAGTTGGAAGGCAAGTTTCTTTTCGATGTTAATTGGCGATTTAATTAAAAATAGTTTGCAGGTGAAAAAAAATTTGAGTTTGTCACTATTCATCCGGCTGGCGTTTTTGGACCAATAATTTTTGAGCCCTCCACGTCGCTTGGGGTGCGACTAAAAGATTAATTTAATTAATTAACAGAATTAGTTCTAAAAATTTTTGTTCCTTCCTAGCTTCTTGCTGTTTTAATGAAAAGTGAATTTCCGTCTGTTCCTGATCTCATGATTCCGTTTACTGACGTCCGAGACGTGAGTAAGGCTCACGTCGCCGCAATGACAAAAGGAGTCTCAGGTGACTTTTGTAATAAGGACTCTAAGAGAGAGATACATGTTTTCTATTGAAGGTGAGCGGTATATTTTGTGGACTGATACTCTCTCGATGAGGGCCTTTGCACGCATTCTTGCTGATGAATTCAACCCCCAAGGCAATATATTTTGCGTTCTAGATAAATTTAACTAATGGGATTATCAGGCTATCGTGTTCCTTTGCGAAATATGTGGAAGACGACATTGTGGTTTGCCCAGCTGGTCGACTCTAGAGTGAAGATGGCCTACTCGTGGATAAGAAGTTATGTGAAATACGAAAATTCTCAGGCAATGTTTTTGAATATATCTGACATCTTGCTCTAATTTTTTGATGCAGACAAAAGAAGATTTGGGCGTCGAGCCTACAACAGCAAAAGAGAGCGCCATCGACACAGCATACAGCCTTATTGAACATCAGGTTGTCCCAAAGATGGCAGGCTTCAAGGGTCGAGAGAACAAGGACTAGGCAATTGCAGATAATTAATGACTCGGTATGACGCATCCTATGTAAAAGAAGGCTCTGACGCATCCTGACGCATTCCGGGTAAAAGCCGGAACAAAGACGCCCTCGATCCGCAAGATGTCGCAGCTCCCTCTCGTTCTCGTCACCGGCGCTTCGGGATTCATAGCCACTCACGTCGTCGCGGGCTTGCTCGCCGAAAAGAAATACCGCGTTCGCGGAACGGTTCGAGACGTGAACAACGAATCGTCGACGAAACCGCTTCGGGAGGCCTTTCCCGATCTCGAGCTCTTCTCCGCCGATCTTAACAAAGATGAAGGCTGGAAAGAGTAGGTACCGGGTTCCGGATATACCAGCAATCGATGGGACACGTACGAGCGTTTTTTGATTGTATAGAGCCGTCGCCGGATGCACGTACGTTCACCACGTCGCGTCGCCATGTACTCTCGACCTTCCTCGCGATCCCCAAGAATTGATTCGGCCCGCCGTCGACGGATCGAAACGCGTTCTCCAAGCGTGCGTCGAGGCTGGCACGGTGAAACGCGTCGTTTTGACGAGTTCTTTTGCTGCTATATCAAGTGAGCTCACTAGACGTATAGTCTACTACAGAATGGGACGTCATTTTCGAGGCGGTTTGGCCGGAAATGAGGGGAAGCCACGTGATTACGTTTACACGCCGGACGACTGGACGGATCCGGAGTCTCCGCGATGCCGTCCATATGAAGCAAGCAAGACGTACGCCGAGAAGGCGATTCGGGAATTTGTTGAGAAATTGGAAGGGGAGTTTGGCGAAATTTGAATGCGACTATAAAAATCATTTTCTGTGTATAGGTGATAAGAAATTTGAGCTAATTACCATTCATCCGGCGGTTGTTTTTGGCCCGCTCATTCTACCGAAAGTGTCCGCGTCACATGGAGTGGGTTTGTCTAAAAAAATCAATAGCTGATTGAATTATTTTTTCAGTTTATTCTCATGTTGCTAAAACGCCAAGCGTCATCCGTTCCCGATATCGGTATCCCCTTTGTTGATGTACGCGATGTGGCTAAGGCGCACGTTGCAGCAATGACGGGAGGAACTCCAGGTTTCTATAACCATACTCCCATAAGTAAATCATGTGAATTCTTCTTTGAAAGGTCAGCGCTATATCTTGTACACCGACACAAAACCGTTGAGAGACATAGCACACATTCTCGCAGACAAATTCAATCCCCAAGGCAACAGAAGATATTTTTGCGTTTTTTTATACAATTAATTAATTTAAGGTTACCGTGTTCCTGTGTCCAAAATGTGGAAGATAACGTTGTGGATCATCGTCAAGCTGTTTGACAAGAAGGCTGAGCTTTTATACGCATTTCTGAGATCCCATTTGAAATTTGATAATTCCCAGGCAAGGAATCTATATTTCGCGCCACACAGTCTGATGGTTAATTAATTAATTTTCTCGCTGCAGGTGAAAGAGCTTGGTGTTGAGCTCATTGGATTGAAAAAGAGCCTCATGGAGACGGCGTACAGTCTCATTGAACATGAAATTGTTCCGAAGATGGCGGGTTTCAAAGGAGAGGACCAAGACAAAGATGAATGAATAAATAATGAGCAGCCGATCGACCACCGCAGTAGATTGAGGGAGGCTCTCATTCTGTTTTTCCTTCTCCCTTTTTCTTTTGGCTCTTCTGCTTGTTTCAGCATAACCAAAATAATATTCGGTCACGCTCTGCATTGTGACGTCCCTTTGAAAAAACCTTTACTTCGAAAGAGGCGATTGACTTACGGTTAGCATTTCAACTAGCATTTGGAAAAATGCGTATTTCAAACTACAGCGCATAATTTTTCGTTTGAAAATCGAAAACAGGGATGACGTCGTCGGGTTCGATATCAAAGAGCTTCACGTGCGCAAAATGTCGGAGCTCCCTATCGTTCTCGTTACCGGTGCTTCGGGCTTCGTGGCCACTCACGTCGTCGCCGGCTTGCTCGCCGAAAAGAAATACCGCGTTCGCGGAACGGTTCGAGACGTGAACAACGAATCGTCGACGAAACCGCTTCGGGAAGCCTTCCCCGATCTCGAGCTCTTCCCCGCCGATCTTAGCAAAGACGACGGCTGGAAAGAGTGGGTACCGGCAATCGAATTCAATGGAACGCGAGCGTTTTTCTAGAGCCGTCGCCGGGTGCAAGTACGTTCACCACATCGCGTCGCCTTTTCCTTTCGACAGTCCTCGCGATCCCCAAGAATTGATTCGACCCGCCGTCGACGGAACGAGGCGCGTTCTCGGCGCGTGCGTCGAGGCTGGCGTGAAACGCGTCGTTATGACGAGTTCGATTGCTGCTATATCAAGTGAGAGAGCGCGATATACCTATGTACGAAATGTGACGTCATTATTTTCGTCGAGGCGGTATTGCCGGAAATGTGGGAAAGCCACGCGATCACGTTTACACGCCGGAAGACTGGACGGATCCGGAGTCTCCGCGATGTCCCACGTACGAAGCGAGCAAAACGCTCGCTGAGAAGGAAGCACGGAAATTTGTTGCGGAATTAGAAGGGGAGTTTTGCAAAATTTGAATATGAAAATAAAAATCATTTTCTATGTATAGATGATAAGAAATTTCAGCTGATTACCATTCATCCGGGGGCTATTTATGGCCCGCTCATCACTCCAAAAGTCTCCACGTCACACGGAGTGCGTTTGTTAAAAATCAATAATTATTCATTGAATTGGTTTTTTTTCAGCTTGTTGTGACGTTTCTAAAACGCCAAGTGACATCCGTTCCCGATATCAATATGCCCTATGTGGATGTACGTGATGTGGCTAAGGCTCACATTGCAGCAATGACAGGAGGAACCCCAGGTTTCTATGACCATAAGTTATGTGAACCCATTTGACATTTCACTACTAAAGGTCAGCGCTATATCTTGGTCTCTGACACGATACCGTTGAGGGACCTAGCACGCGTTCTTGCCGATGAATTCAATCACCAAGGCAACAGAAGATACTCTGCGTTTTTATACTTTATTAATAAATTAATTTTTTTAATTAAGGTTATCGTGTTCCTGTGAGCAAAATGTGGAAGATAACGTTGTGGATTGGCAAGCTGTTTGACGAGAAGGCAAAGCTTTTCTACTCCTATCTGGGATCCTGCATGAAATATGACAATTCCCAGGCAAGGAATCTTAAATGTACATTCGCGTCACACAGTCTGATGGTTTTCTCGCTGCAGGTGAAAGAGCTTGGCGTGGAGTTCGTTGGATTCAAAGAGAGTGTCATAGAGACGGCGTACAGTCTCATTATAAATCAGTTTGTTCCAAGGATGGTGGGTTTCAAGGAACCAGGAGGAGGAAAGGAACCAAACAATACTGCGGAAGCCAAGAAGGACAACGAAGGTGAGATAGCGGCAGAAGAGGGACAAGGAGAAAAGCCAGCGGAAGAGGGAAAAGGAGAGAAGCCGGCAGAAGAAATGCAAGGGGATGATAAGCCGGTAGATGAGGGACAAGGGGATAAGCCGGTAGATGAGGAAGAAGGGGATAAGCCCGCAGATGAGGGGCAAGGGGAGACGCCGGAGGGCGGGGGAGAAGAGGAAAAGAAAGAAGAGTAGAGACCCGAACCCTTCTGTTTCGCTGAAGTCGAATCATGTTTCGCGTCTGCATTGTACTGAGAAAAAAAGATCATGCAAAAGTAAACGCAAAGCGTTTCTATACACATCTCAAGAATCTATAAAAGGCGCCTGTTGCTACATGAAAAAGATAGGAA